>NC_134488.1:92172384-92540747 GCF_040206685.1 Ascaphus truei
TAGAATGAGAGAAGAACAGAAGTACAGGCTCCCTGCAGGGAGGCCTGTGTCCCTTAGGGGTTACCCAAATAGTAGCCCTGGGACTAGCATGGAGAATCAGTAACTTAGAGCCCCTTGATGCATTCCCGTGGTGAGCATCCCCAAGGAATAATGAGTGGGGCCAGTGGCGTAACTACACTTTTTGGGCCCCCTGAAAACATCCAGAAAGGGCCCCGTAGACGGACGTTCACAGAGGAACACAATTGGAGGCTTTCATAAGTTGAAAATTATAATAAGGCTTTATTGTGCCTTTTTCTTTTTATCAAGAAATCATCCAAACACGGAGGGGGGGGGGGAACAAAGCTTCTATTCACTTGGGAGTATTTCCAGTGAAATCCTATGCAATTAATTCACATCTCCGTTAGTTAAGCATTTCTCCCAGCCCCAAACATATAGCATGAAATAAGCAGATATAAGCAGTCTCTTAATTATGAAAGTCTTATCTGTTTCTTGCTGTAGAGTAAGCTTCTCTCTGCTCTCCTGGAACCGCACCCGTGCGTGCACAGAAAATCAGCATCCAGGTTTAGAAGTCTTATTTGGTGTCTTGCAATCAGCTCTGCTGTTCCTTCTTGACAGAGCTTAAGACAGGTCAGCTCCAGAGATCTGTGTTCTCCAAAGTTTAGCCCACAAGTGAGCTAAGGAGTCATTTCCTGTCTCAAAGGCAGGCTTTTTCTACCACCTCTAATCAGGCAGGTGGTGTTAGTTAATTTGCTATCAGCAGTTAACCGCCACACTGCTGGATTAGAGGCACATTTGTGAACAGGGATAAGTCCCCTGTTACAGGCCCCCTAAACAAACACCACAAAATAAATGTCGTTTCCGCCAGGGTCCCCATGTCAGAGGCTTTGTGAGCACCCCCTCTCACACACCTTGTCTCAGCCCCTCACAGCCATCCCTTTGATCCTCAGTGTCCTCCTCTCATCCTCACTTACTCCCCTCACAACACACAAACACAACACACAATCATAAGTCACACCCTCTTTCACCTGGGGGAGTACTACTAAGTGTCCCCCGTGAGCTTTGGGGGTGGGGAAACTGGGGTGGGGAAACAGGCAGGGGATGGACGGATTGTCAGTGTACAGGGAAGGCCTCTGCAGCAAGCAGAGCGTAGAGAGAAGCAGCAGCCGGCGAGGATCCTGAGCCCGATCTCGATCTTGGGTACAACTTCCAGCGTGGGCCAGCAGTGCACTCCTACGCTCTCGAGCCTCCCCCTCCCCCTCACATAGTGGGTTTAGCAGCGCAGTAGTTATGCCACTGAGTGGGGCACACTTAAAAGGATCTACCACTGCCACCCCAGCACTGAAACTGCATATGGGATGGGCAGTGCAGAGAGCAAACATCAAGACCTCTTTAGAAAAGAGAGGATACGGTAGCCCAAGCCGGGACTCAGGAAGTAAAAGAAGAGGAAACTCTAAGATGAATTATCAGTTATGTATACCCAAGCAACTAACCACTTGTTTAAAGAATGTGCCTCTCCCGGTATACAGTCATGCATCTGGAGAAGACGAGGTATTTCAATGTGATGTAAATAAAGACCACTCTGTTAATAACAATAAAGTTCCTGGCGCTCATTCTTTCTCCATCACCACCCAGCTGCACAGACCCAGCACCGTGTTACGGTAATACACAGAGTAAGCCAAATACAGAAACAATCCAATGTAAAATCCCTTGGAGACGGGCAGGTAGGGATACACATAAATTAGATATACAAGATTATATTTCCAGCACCATACAATAGTTAAAGTTCAACATCATATTTCACCAGGTGTACAAAGTGTATAAGTGCTGGTGTATAAAGCATATAAAGAAGAACAAGATACATCATTTGTACATTGCTCGCAATGTGACTCTGGATGTTCTTATAAAAATGTAAACTTTATAACATGAGACTGTTACTTCCTTTATCCTTTTCCTTATTTAACTTTAGATTACTAACATGAATATAATTTCTAACCTTTAATCCCCCCCCCCTTACAAACTCAATGACAAAATAATCTAACCCACCCAGTGTTAGTATATACAAAATAACTGAATAACAAGGTCAAGAGGCACCGGTGATCCAGAAAAGAATCCCTACTTCCCTTTCCCTATTATTTGCTGGATCACCGGTCCCTCTGGACCTTGTTATTCAATTATTTTGTATCTATATGTATCTTTCCCTACTGCACCGTTTACTCCTAGTATTTTTTTGTAACCATTTACACCCACCAGGAGTGCTGGTATCCCATCGTTCTTTCTAGTATTAGTATATGATTAAAATTTCGTATATTTATGTGTTTTCTAATTCAGTGTCCGGGGTGTAATTAATTTCCACCTATCAAGTGTATGCTCCTTCCTGAAGATTGTCTTCTGTGTTGAGGAAGTTATTGTTTAGTATAGCCAAGCACCTAGTCGTTTTAGCGAAAAGTTTTTCTATATCTGATCTCACTCTTTTTGATAATGGGTTCATGAACCAACTCCATTTTTGTTTTGGGTTCCATATTAAAGCTAGCTTAAAGAAAATAAATTACTGTGCCACATATCTTCAACCGCAAGACGCGAACTAGCGGCAGTGTGGAAACAAACAATTATTCCCTCAATCCCCAAAGTAAAAAATAAAGTCTGGCAGATTTGCTACATGGAAAAACTGGTTAGTCTTAATAACGACACCTACACAGATTTTCAGAAGGTGTGGTTACCTTGGATTCTGAGTGAAAGTCAACCAGAAATTAATACCCACTTAATTTTGTTGTAAAAAAAAAAAAAAAGTTGATATTTATATTATCTGTGTGATAGAATATTTTAAGATGTCTTGTTAGGTAAAATTTTAAATGAATGGGTTCTTTCTCCCATCTCTATTTTTTGTACCCTCCCCCCCATTTTTTTTTTCATTTCCCCCTCGCCCTAAAAAATTTTAATAAAAAAAAATTCAAGCTAGCTTATATCTTATCTATACTCATGAGCCAGAATAAGTAGGTTTGTACTATATCCATTGTTGGAGGGGTAGGAGATGACCACTGCAGCATGATTGTCTTTCTAGCTGTCAGTAATATTATTTCAGTCGCCTTCACCACCTTTATTTTGTCATCATCTGCAGCTAACCAGGCGTGTATATTTGCAAACAGTAAGGCCATTGGATTCTTGGGCTTTGTAATTTTAGTGGTTCTCTATGTATTCCATAATTTTGTCCCAACATTCTAATATATATCTGCAAGACCAAAGGCAATGCTTAAGGTCTACTCTTGGTTACTAACACTTGCAGAATTGATTAGTTATCCCATCTATAGAATGGAAATGTCTGTTGAAAGCTACGTATGCTCTGTACATTATTTTGAATTGTACTTCTCTTCACATCTCCGATGGTATTGACTTGTATATTGTGGATAAGCGGGCTAATAGTTTTCTCTATATGTTGGATTTCTGAAAAGCCTTTCTGCCAGGAAGATCATGTATTCTGTAGAATTTGAGCATGGTCAATTTCCCTAATTAAATTGTAGTGATCCGATATTGTATATCTGGATTTCCTTGTGTGATAAAACATAATGATGGTAATTGCCCTCCCATCTCCCCTCACCCCATGGCAAACTGTTGGTCCCTTAGGAGTGGAGAACAAGTCCCATGGGACTGGGAGGGTAGGAGATAAGGGCCGGGAGGTGGGTAGTTATGGGCTTCAGGAGAGAGAGGGGAAGGATGAGAGGGGAGGGAGAATGAAGGGGGAAAGAGGGAGGGGAAGAGAGGGAGAAACAGGGAGGAGGAGAGAGAGAGGGGGGGGGAAACAGGGAGATAGGAAGAGAGGAGCCAAGTGTACCCACTGCCTACCTGCTACCCTGAAAGATTGAGGGGTCTATTAAGAGGCCTGTGGAGGGAGCCTGCAGAGCTGCCCCCCTCGGAGGGTACCCTCGGAGGTGCCTGTCAGGGGAGCTTCCCTTCCACCGGTCTATGGAATGCTGCCTCCACAGGCACCTCCAAGGACACCTTCAAGCAGGCACCCTCTTGTAACACCTTCCAGGAGGCCTCCTTTGCAGGATTTGCCGGCAGGGGACGCCAGCAGCGGCATCGGCCCCTTTACTCACCGGGCCCAGGGCAAGAGTCTCAGCTGTCCCTCCCTGTTGGCGACCCTTGTATGTGTGTGTGTATGATTAGAGACGGTCAAAAAGATTGTGTGAATTTGTATTCGCCTCAGATTGTCCGGTTCCTTTGGTCCGCAGATTTCCACGGATCAGTCTCAAAAAGGTCAATACGCCTTTTTTTCTATCACTGGCAATCGACAAGACGGATTAATAATATTTGTTATTTATATGATTGTCACGTATATTACGTATATTACTGCTGTGAAGCGCTATGTACATTAATGGCGCTATATAAATAAACCAGACAATATAAGAGAAATGCTGCACACCTCAAAAAGAAAAATAATGATACAGTTACTGGTGCTCCAGTGTTTGCACGAAAGCCTGCAATCAGTCCTGAACAGATGAACAAAGGAACATAGGGCACAACGGGTTTAGCAAATCAAACTCATTTATTGAGCTAACACGACGTTTCGACCATAATGGTCTTTATCAAGTGACAATGGCATAAGTACATTCCCTTGTAACAACATATAAATAGTGCCCCAACCCCCCACAATGCAATCTGTTCAATTAGTGCTGATGGAATTCATGTGCTGATTCAGTCCTTCTAGCCAATGTCCAGTCTGTATCTCTTGTTAGATAACCCCAACAGCTGTAAACATAATTTCTGTGTATTCTGGCATCCATCTTGCTGACGTCATCAATCCGGGTCCTTAGCAGTTGGAACGCTTGCGTTTCAGGTTCGCGCTTGTAAGTTTTCATGTATAATACTTAAGATATTTAATACCTAACATACTGTATATATAAATTATAGTTATATATTTATATATCGATGCCCCTTTCTGTCTCTCTCCTCTTTTAGAGCTCTTTTTTTATAGATGCCTATCTCTCTCTCTATCTATCTATCTATCTATCTATCTATCTATCTATCTATCTATCTATCTATCCACAAAATACAAGATGTTCAGGGCACTCAAATGAGTTAAAGGGAAGAATAAATTACTTATCTTGAGATCAGGGTGCCTGGACCACCATCCAACAGCGAAATAGATAGCACAAAAGTCAAATAATTCTGCAGCACTCTCTGGTAAATATAAATCAGATTTAATGCATCAGGCAAGCAGAAGGGGTCAGTACAAGAAAGGGGGAGCGACGTTTCGGACCTCCCAGTCCTTCCTTTATCTAGCTCCTAGGAAACGTCGCTGCAGAATACTTTGACTAGTGTTTTTTAATCTCACCCCTCCACTACCTCCTCTTTCCTACCTGGCTTCGGTGGAGCAGGTCAGCAGAGGAGGAGGACAGCGGGCAGCAGCGGGAGAAAAGGACACAGGAGGAGGACATCAGGCGGTTGGAGAAGATGACAGAGAATGGCAGGTGCGGAGAAAGGCAGCAGAGGTGGAAGACGGTGGATGGCGACAGCGGTTAAAGAGGACTGGACCACAGGAGCAGAGGAGGAAGACAGCGGGCGGCGGGAGAAGAGGACTGAGGACCATGTGAGCGGAGCAGGGAGGTACAGGAGAATGGTCGGGGAGGAGCTGCATTGTAGTAGCAGTAGACACTGAATTGAATTGTATTGTATGTCTTTATTTATATAGCGCCAAAAGTGTACTCAGCACTACACAAAGAATACAGTACAGGGAATTATAATTATACAATAAGTGCAGCAAAATCAGACAATAGCTTAGAATCTAAGAGGTTTAATGGGAAACTTACTGAGACAGTAGATGAGGGAGTAAGTGCTGTAGATGGCAGTGCTTGGTCACAATGGGTGATAGGAGTGACTGAGTGTGGGACAATAGCCATGAGTGCAGGCTATTGGGATACTTGATTTGTGGGGTGAGATTTAAGGCTGGTCAATATTAAATGAAAAGGTTAACACCATTTACAGGGGAAGAGATGGCAGGGACGCATGAGTGAGATCAGGTGTGTATGTCTGACTTCAAGCTATGGGGAGATCCCCAGCAGTGGGAAGGAGTAGATAGAGGGTGTGAATATAGGATTTGTGTGGGTGTTTGTTATTGAGGGGTATAGAAGTTGTTGGGAGAGGGGTGTATAAATAATGGTGCAGTGGGGAGTGGGGAAGTTGGAGAGAACAGAGACATTCACAAAGGAGTGAGAAAACAGTAAACAGAAAAAGCAGTAGGGAGGGCATAAGTAAGATGTAGGAGGAGAGACTTCACAGGTAATGGAGGATAAAAATGAACAAATAATCACAGATGTTTAAAGAGAATGTCTCACAGTGGCAAAGTTGTTATGCAGAGTCCAGATTTTCCTCCAATCTTCACCTCCAATTTCAACTCCAAAATTAACTCTTGTAGACACTTTAGATATGACACTTATGATGTGACTCTTTTGATGTTACACAGCCGTATAGCTCACCGCCAAGTTTCACTGACTTAAGTACCCTAATCACATGTATTTGACTAACACTTAAGGGAGGGGTTTGCCTAATCAACTCAGACACACCAAATAGTTAATTAGATGATCAATTCTCTCTCAATTGATTGAAGTCAGCATACAGCATACAGACACATACCAAATTGTTAGATTATCAATTCTCTCTCAATTCAGTAAAGACTTCCGCTTGGGACCACTGGGGCGCGCTCTTCCCGGTCTGCCTCTCTTGCTGCCTCTCTCCTCAATCCTCTTCTCCCACCGCATGCAGTCTTCCTCCTCTGCTGCCCTGCTCTGCTCCCATGGTCCTCAGTCCTCCTCTTCTACTGCCGTTGTCTGCCATCTTCCTCCTCTGCTGCCCTGCTCACTTCCTGCCATCCTCCTCCTTTCCTGCAGCCGCCCACCATCCACCTCCTATGCTTCTAAACAGCTACTACCCAGCTGGTAATCTCAACTCACCAGGGGCAAGAGTGATCCATCCCACATCTTCACAGTTACTGAGGCTGGAGAATGGGAAATCCAGACCAGAGTTCACTAATTCCCTCACCTGCTCTCCTAATTGAGGAGAGGTACTTATGGCAGTTTGGTTTACTGCATCCGTCTCTCTCCAAGAGCATGGAGGCTGGACTGCTGTCAGCAAACAGAAAGGGAGAACCTTTGCCCCTGAAGTGGTAAATTGTCCTTATCAAATGTTTATCTTTGAGTGCGTTACTTTATTTTGTTGGAAGCTGGCAAGCCGCCAAACCCTAGTCAGGGAAAACCTTCTGTTTAGTTATCGTTCAGTTTAGCGCGGTTTAGTTTAGTATTTTCACCAATGTGTTGCAGCTCCAGTGCCTGGGACTGAATAAAATGGGCAGAAGCCTGGTAAAGCCAACAATGTGGTAAGTCTCATCTAACTACTCACCCTAAATGACCATGTTCTAGCGGGTCCGGACAGACGGCGGAGGACCCTGAGGAAGACGTTTGTCACTATATATATATATATATATATATATATATATATATATGTATATGTATATGTACTGTATGTATATGCATATATATGTAGTTTTAATAATACTTCTCTTATTATTGTTGTTTTTTTAGTCTCCATAGATAGCTCTGGACAGAGCCCTTACTGCTGCACCTTTCTGAAGTCCCCGAGCAAGTGAGAAATCATCACAAAATGCGTAGGGTGTATTAACGACGGTCTGAGTCCCGACATACCAGACCAAAGTGATGTTATCTCTCAGCTGGAGCGTGAAAACTGAAGGAGAACCGGAGGAAAGTGCAGGAAAGAGAGAGACGCTCGAATGGAGTGCACTGTGAGTGGCTTGTCTTCGACGGTCTGCTGGGCTTTTTCAGGACAGATCGGGTTTGATGTGCTTTTAGAACAAAGTGTACAAGCCAGTGCATTCATTTTATGTTTATCTTTTATCTATGTGGAATAAATTGTATACACTATGTGAGTTGTCTCTGTGTGCTCTTCTACTTTATAGGGAATTTGATCATACAGGAAGCTGGGGAATTCTCCCTGAAGGAGCAGCACCAGGACTACCTCTCTACCACTACAATTATTCCATGGAGAGACTGGATTCTGACCTGTTTAAACATGCTTATTGTTTGACTTTCCTTACATTATCTAAATATAATATTTTATTGTTGCTTCAATCTGTTTCCTGAATTTACGCACTCACACACATACAACGCACTCACACTCCTGGTTAATAATCAAGTCACAGTCTTTGCTAAAAAGAATAGTGAATACTAATCCGTGTTTTCTGATGTTACACTGTGAGTGTAATTCTTCTGTGTTGAATGTGAAACCATCTGGGTGCATTTTGTGCAGCTCAGTACTTTTAAACCAGCAGCTGACACCAACCTAGTTGTGAATGATTGATGTCAGTGTCACCTCATTCAGAAATACAGGACTGGAGAGAGGGACAATGCCATAAAACCAATCACAATCAGCAATCCCTTGCATAGATATCAGTATGATAGTTTGAAAAACAAGGTATCCCTTCAATGTGGAAATAAGGTATTTCTGTATTTATTGACACCAGGACAGGAGTAGAGGTGTATGATACGGTATCTATATTTGGCCAATCTATGTATCACATACACTATATATACACTGATATCTAGATACATCAAGCAGTGGTAAGGAAAACTAAAGGTGTAATCTCCAAAAATATAGATGTGGCATGTAAGCATGTAAGTTGACCAAAAATGTACTAATTTTAGGAGATAACACCATTCCTTACCACTGCTTGATGTATCTGGGCCTAAGACTAGGTCAATAATCAAGTCTTTGATAAAGAATAGTGACTACTCCCCATGATTTGATGGTGGGGGAGGAAGGACTATGGGAATGAGTCCCATGTGCTGAACAGTACACACAGCCTTCTTGGCATCCTTCCTGAGCAGACACCTAACGCACTTGTAGAGTTGTTCAAGTCCTTCATAGACAGTCACTTGATCATCTTAAGGCAGTTTTCCTGTTAGCTTTGACAATCACATTGACAACTACCTCACTCATTGTATGAAAAGTAGTAGCAGCAGGTACGAGTAGCACAGACAGGACTCTTAGTAGGATTCTGTCTGATTCGAGCGAACACAGTCAGAGAGGCTGAGAGAAACAGAGTCGGAGGTTCTAAATCCAATGTAATCGATCATGATTGATGATTCTGATGGATTTTGAGTCTATTGCCCAATTGTATGTGACAGAAAGTGTGTCTATATCAGGGACTCAGGGGTCAGACAGGGCCACTTTTATCGGCAGCAACAGTATTTACTCTGTGTCATTCATCTACAGTGATTTTGTCTGTATACTGTACTGACAGACACAGACTGAGTGAACTGATGATGAATGGTCTTTTTTTTCCTATGCCCAATGCCCAGCTCACACAGTCATATTGAGAAAGAAAGGCCCCTAAATTGCTTAAAAATACAAATTAATCCTTAGCCCATCCTTCCTAACCCTTATTGTAAAATCTGATATTTATCAGACTCCAGCATACTATGATTTCAATAAGTTAAAAAAATATAAGCCTCACACCCCCCCCCCAAAAAAAAAATAGGAGAGTGAGTGGTAAAGGCCATTAGTTTACAGCAGGCAGTCAGGTGATAGGAATCTTGTCCTTAATTAATGCATATTTTTGCAGAGATCTGCAGTGGTTAGAAAAAGTTTGTGAGCCCCAATGATAATTACTGAAATGTCATAGTTTTCCCATGATAACCTTTTTGAATCAAAACCAGTCTTTTGTTTAATATCCAATAAGGTCTACATTAACCAATTCCATGTCTTTTGAAATGAAATGATGTATGAATTAGACAAACAATGAGTAATTAAGAGTCGAGATATGTGCAAAAGTAAGTGAAACCCTGGTTTTATCAGTTAAATTAATGGGGATAATTAGAATCAGGTGTTTAAATAATTAGGTAGACCTTCAGGGGTGAGTTTGGGAGCCTCCACCATACGTATATAAAGATGAGACACTTTGTGAGTTTGGTCTCCACCATACAGGTGTGTGGAAACACATTATGCCGGGATCAAAAGAAGTCTCTGAGGACCTCAAAAAAGCAGTAATTGAACAAGAATTGTGTTCATGGAAGGATAGCCAGTAGGAAACCACTAATCTCTAAAATAAACATTGCTGCCCATCTGAAGTTCGCCAAAGAGCACATAGATCATCAACAAGACATCAGGAACAATGTTCTCTGGACAGACGAGTCAAATGTAGAACTTTTTGGCCTCAATGTGACATTTTATGGTTGGTGAAAACAAAACTTGCGTTCAAACAGAAGAACCTCATCCCAACCGTCAAGCATTGTGGTGAGAGTGTGATGGTTTGAGGCTGTGTTGCTGCTCCAGGACCTGGATGGCTTGCCATCATTGACACAACCATGAATTCTGCATTGTATCAGAAGATTCTAGAGGAGATTATCAGGCATCTGTCCATGTGTTGAAGCTGAAGCGAAAGTGGATGATGCAGCAAGACAACTATTTTAAACATACAAGCAGATCTACAAAAAAATGGTTGCAGAAGAAAAAATTCCACATTTTAGAATGGCCTAGTCAAAGTCCTTACCTAAACCCCATCGAAATATTGTGACAGGACCTGAAGCGAGCAGTCCATGCAAGTAAGCCCTCAAATGTTACTAAGTTGAAGCAGTTTTGTAAAGAGGAATGGGCCAAAATTCCTCAAAACCGATGTGAACGATTGACCAGCAGTTGCAGGAAATGCTTAGTTGAAGTCATTATTGCTCAAACGGGTGCCACAGTACTGAATCTGAATGTTCACATTTTTTCACACATGAATATTGAATAATTTGTGGATAAATAGATGTTGAAAAGTATTATGTTTTTGTCATTTGTTTGATCAGGTTTTCGTTATCTATTATTAGGACTTAGATTAAGATCTAATAACATTTTAGGTTTGATATATGTGAAAATCCTAGGGGGTTCACAAACTTTTTCTCGCCACGGTACATGGAAACCTCCATTTATCCTAAATAGGATGCGCCAAAATAACATGAATATTTCCAAAATGAACCTCAGTATCCCTCATTGTGAAATCACTTTATTTCTTCCTACTTGTCTCTATTAAGACCCATTACTTTTCTGCCCCTCCACATATCTCTTATTTAGATTCTTTGTGTACCCACACATAAAACATCTATTATTTTTTTTTTGACCAAGACAGAAGGGGTATTGCCACTTAAAACCTGCTTTTTTAATGCAGTTGTAGCCCCCCCTTTAGGGAATACTAGTTTTCAAAAAAACCTTAATGGGTTAACTGTGCGGAATCACTCAGGTTACTCCCCTCCCCATCATGTGATGCAGGATGATTATGTAGAAAGAGATAGCCACTGCTTTGTACTGCATATCTTGTGAACAGTGATATCACTATAGGGAGATAGAAGGGTACATATAGGGCTGTCCAATGTTCTAGAAACAGGTTCCTCAGAGATCAGACTGAAGCCTCACTGTGAGTCCTGTAAATAGGTGTGTGTATAGTTATGTGTATTAAGGATGTCCTGTTACCATTTATTGTGTCCAGTTAAGCAGTGTGCCCTATATAGTTAGAGCCCATAGTTATGGCCCAAGATTGTTCTCTGGCCAGAAGAGGAGTAAGCATGTTCTCAGCAGGGAGATGTCAGCGTAGTAGCTCCTGAGCCTAATCGGATTGGCTCCACGGGAAGGTCCAAAGTAAACTCCCGATCCAACAAGTATAGACTTAAAATGCCGTGCATTGAAACAGGATAGTGATCCCAGAGAATAGTGTGTATCCCCCAACAAGGGTCCACCTGAGAGAGCTTTATCGAAGCAATGCAGGAGATTGCCAATCTAACCGATACTATGGGCAACAAGTAGAAGTACCACCCAGCATATGAGTGAGAGCTACCAGGGGAAGAAGCACAGAGTAACCATATTGTTTGACACCAGTTAATGTCTGGAAAGAATTCTGTCTGTTCTATGGCGAGCATTATGAACGGCTGTGAATAAAGCTCTTGTTTGTACTATTAAGGTTCCTTGCGTCCATCATTATTCTATATGCATATCCACTCCCATCCTGCACGGACCCAACATCTTGAAAGGTTATGAGAGTGAGCACAGCAATGTATATATATCCAACTCGATGTAGACTCCTTTAGAGCCGGGCAAGGAGGGTTACACAGTGAAAAGTGAGAAAACGTATGGCCACAATATTTATTTATTTATAAAATGTTTTACCAGGAAGTAATACATTGAGAGTTTTCTCTCGTTTTCAATTATGTCCTGGGCATAGTTAATATGACAAATAATACATGGTTACAAATACAGTTACATAAATGAACAGGGTATACATTATATACAATACATTGCATGCACAGTTAGAAAAGATTTATATTATAGGCGTATGTAACAGTTGCAGACCAGATTAAAATGTGTGACAGCCTTAGTTTTGAAAGAACTTAAACTGTTGGTGGATGTGAGAGTCTCTGGTAGGTTGTTCCAGTTTTGGGGTGCACGGTAAGAGAAGGAGGAACGGCCGGATACTTTGTTGAGCCTTGGGACCATGAACAGTCTTTTGGAGTCAGATCTCAGATGATAAGTGCTGCATGTTGTAGGGGTGAGGAGCTTGTTCAGGTAGCTGGGTAGCTTGCCCAGAAAGTATTTGAAGGCAAGACAGGAAAGGTGAACTTTGCGCCTAGACTCGAATGATGACCAATCTAGTTCTTTGAGCATTTCGCAGTGATGTGTGTTGTAGTTGCATTGGAGAACGAAACGACAAATTAAATTGTAGAGGGTGTCAAGTTTGCCAAGGTGGGTTTGGGGTGCCGAGCCATATACTATGTCTCCATAGTCGATAATTGGCATTACCATCTGCTGTGCAATACGCTTTCTGACCAGCAGGCTTAGGGAGGATCTGTTCCTGTAAAGTACACCTAGTTTGGCATAGGTTTTGGATGTCAGGGTATCAATGTGCAATCCGAATGTTAAGTGGGAGTCAAACCATATGCCCAGGTATTTAAAACTAGTAACAGGAGTTAGGGTGGTGTTAGCGTTGGTTCTGATCTGGAGCTCAGTCACGGGAAGCTTTAAAAATTTAGTCTTGGTCCCAAATACCATTGTTACAATCTTGTCAGTGTTTAAAAACAGTTTGTTTTGGGAAATCCAGTTTTCGAGTCTCAAAAAGTCAGACTGAAGTATGTGTTCAAGGTCAGAGTGGCTATGGCTGTGTGCATATAGGATTGTGTCATCTGCATACATGTGTATTGAGGCTTCCTTACAAGCTGTGGGAAGATCATTGATGAACACTGAGAAGAGTAGGGGCACCAGAACAGAGCCTTGCGGGATGCCACAGGTGATATCCAGGGGGTTGGATTTAGAGCTTGAGATGGACACATGTTGGGATCTACCTGATAGGTAGGACTGAAACCAGTTTAAAGCATGCTTCCCTATTCCAGAGCTCTGGAGTTTGTTAAGCAGGATAGCATGATCAACAGTATCAAAAGCCTTTGCACAATCTAGGAATATTGCACCAGTGAGTTGACCCTGTTCCATTCCACACTGGATTTCATTGCAAACTTTAAGCAGGGTTGTTACCGTGGAGTGTTTGGGGCAAAAGCCTGATTGGAATTGGCTAGGGAAATTTGTCTTGTTATAGTAATCGCTTAATTGGGAGTGGACACATTTTTCCATGACTTTGGATAGGATTGTGAGAAGGGAGATTGGCCTGTAGTTTGAGACAGTGTTTTTGTCCCCACTTTTGAAGATTGGGACAACTCTGGCAGTTTTCCAGGTCTTAGGGATTTGGCCTGCAGACAGGATAGAGTTGACTATGGAAGCAATTGGTTTGGCAATTGCTGGGGCACCAAGTCTTAGGAACCTAGATTGTAGTAGGTCAGGTCCACATTGGCTGCTTAGTTTTAATTTGAGGAGCGCTTGTGTAATCTCCTCTTCAGATACTGGGCCAAATTGAAAATTGTGGGCATTGTTTGGAGGGGGTGGGGCTATATGGGTACTCCCAGGATGAGATTCAGGTTTGTGGTTTGGGTTGCGTTTCGCTAATAAGTTAGTAGCACACCCCACAAAGTAATCATTGAATGCATTATAATGCAAATATAAAATGTGTGTTTTGTAATTCCTGCATATCTCATCCTGTTGTGTAATTTTGCCACTTCCAAATGATTGCAAACCAGACAGAATTTTTGAAAAAACTCATAATTGCTAGGTGCATTGTTAATAAGTTACACATTTTAAAAAATGTCTCTGTTCCTGTCACGTCTTATTAATATCTTATATTTTTTTTTATTTCCTGCATAGTTTTGCTACACAGTTCCTTAAAACTTACCATCAGTGTCCACTAATTATAATCTGTCACCAATTTCAACTGAACATTCATCTTTTCAATAATGCAATAATGCAATAATGCAATGCTGCTAGCTACGCCATCTCAGCAAATCCACTTGTGTTCTGACATTCCTGTTTTCTTCACAACACTATTGAAATTATAATAACACAAGCACCCTTCTGAGGGTATTTTTTATTTTAGGTCTGGTGCTTTTATTTTTCTGCTCTATCTGCATCACCCTTCCTGTAAATGACATGTTGCACATATACTATAATCAATTGTGTATATAGACAGAACTATGTACAAATACAATAATGCTGATAGATTTCGAACATGCAAATGGGTCAAGATTTGGAGGGATATCTTTAACATTTTAAACAGCTGTGTTAAGCCTACATAAAAGAAACACTGATTCAACAACTAATTCAAGACCAGCTTTTTTGTCCTAGTTGAAATCAGCATGCTGCAAACCAGACACAATACGATTATGTGGATGAAACTCTGACAGAAGTCCTCTACTGTTCAGTTTCTCGCACATATTTTCCTAATCTTTTATTGTACCGTCATGAATGTTCTTGATAGCTGAACATTATTCAAGACCAAACAAGTATCATCTCAAGATGTCTGGTTAGGAAACGTCTGCGGTCTTGAAAGCTCATGTACAACAATAATGATGAATTTGTTATTCCAATGAATAATATAACAACCTGCACAACAACTAAACTTGCAAACGCTTCTTGTGGGGGAAAAAAAATATTTCATAGATGAGTACAGTATGTCATTTTTTTAGTGGTCAAATAAACTCGGATTCCCAACAAAAGCTTTGCATCCTACATTTTTTCTTCTGTCTTTTGACACAAAATATAACATTGAATTCCATATTAAAATAGAAAAATGGTTCCCTGTGGGATTGCTGTACGGCACAGCTTAAGTGGAAAGTCGAAGTTCAGTTAAAAAGTTACAGATTTATTTCAACAATACAGTTACAAAAATCCACTTATGCATTTCTCAAGGAGGATTAAAGTGCTCCCTTGAGCTGAAAATTTACCAGAAATCTCAGGATTGTTGTTATTGGACCACAGTAGTAACTGACTGGTATCCTGGATGCCGTCAGGGAATGTTGAAAGGATCATGTGAAATAACCTTCAATATTGACGTCATCAGTGGGCGGAGACAGTACTGACGATCACTGATTGATCCATTCTTCTTGCGTCAGGTGACATAGACAATCCTTCTAATGTCACAACCACATACGCTAACATTTACATGAAACAGTTTGAGGATGACTATGTATTTCCCCATCCATTGTTCCCTAGTCATGGTTGTACATGGGTGCGATATATAGATGGCATTTTCATGATTTGGGATGGCACTGAGCAAGTTCTCCAGGTTTTCATTAATTACATAAATTCCTATCGCAATACCATTAGTTTTACTTCCATCAACAGTAAAACAACCATCAACTTTCTGGACACTACTATTAGGGTGATGGATCATAAACTAGATTCTGATATTTACTCTAAATCCACCGACAGGAATAATTTATTACACTTCAATAGCTTTCACCCTCCAGGTATCATCAAGGGCTTGCCTTTTAGCCAATTTCGGCACGCTAGAAGAATTCTAAGCACGCCAGCCACCATTACACAAAGCCTTGATGCGATGCATGATAAATTCTTAGGCCGTGATTATACCAAATATTGCGCGCGACAGCGCACGCCTGAAAAACAAAATAAAACAAACCTATACGAGTGCACATTTCAAGCACGACGTAAGACGCCGTATACGTACTGCAAAGCGTTTGTCTTCTCAAGCGATTTAAGATTTTGTTAATACCATTTTATGGCATAGTTCTTTTTATTTAATAAATAGTTTTTATAGTCACTAGGAGTCTCTATGTTATATGTGCAGTGTGTGTATTAGTGTAGACCTGTTTTAACCCTACAGTGTTGCACTATGATCTGTGTCTGTTTGTGTTTTTTCCCCTACATGGCCTGTCAAGCAAGTGTGCTGATCCCCTGAGGAGTACAGGATTATCCAATGAACTTTTGGCGCCAGGTTTTTCTTTGTTTTCACTTTTTCTGTTAGTACTGACAGTATTACTAGGCAGCCTTTATATATATATATTTTGTACTTGTCACACTGGTGTTTTAGTCTTTAGCGCTTGTTCACATTTTTTCTTTTTCACATTTTGATATAGGAGGTACGACACAAAAATAAACCTTTCTAGGGACCCCGAAGTTAGGTTGCTACAAGTGGTGGCATATTTTCCCATCCATACACAGGGAAGAAATTGACTATTAAGAGCTTTTATACTTGTTTATCAAAAAGTGTAGTTTATTTGATCAAATGCTCTTGTGGCCTGGGATATGTGGGCGAGACTTTGCAGACAGTGAAGGATAGGGTTCAACAACACAAGGCCGCTAACCGTAGGTGTGACCAGGAGGCCCCGGTGGCACATCACTTCACACACGCTGGACACAACACCAGTTAAATGTGGTTTCAGGTAATTGATGAGGAACCACAGTGGTGGCGACATCAACAGACTGCTTCTGCCAAAGAAGTCGAAGTGGATCAGGCGTCTGGGCACCATGACTCCTGGGAGTATTAACAAGGAGCTCGACCTGAGCTGTTGTTTTTGAGCTGGATTCTGTTGAGTGAGATGTATGATCCCCCCGTGGTGCCAACCATGCTCAGGCACTGGTCTCAGGATAAGATCGGTCTTCTTAACCCTATTAAGTGATTCTGTTTTTCCTTTGTTCGCAGACTTGACCGCGTGCCAATTTGACGATGTTGCCCAATAGTCTAAAGTGTGTGGCCCATATCCTCTCATGTCATCATAATCAGGGATTGTTGTGATCTATCCTTCATATTCCATGTCTCGACCCACCTCTATTCCAAGACACGCGCTGGATATCTGGACATGTCACTCATTGTGCTTGCTTCATTACCCCTCTGGTGGTCCCAACTTGAATAGGAGTGATACTACATGTAGGCTAAATACTGCGTCTAGGAGTATTCATATATTGGCCTCATAAGCCCCTTGAGAATTACCTTCACAAATGTCATTATGATCTATCTTTTGCTAGATTCACATTTTTATTTTCTGCATATGTAGGTACAAGTATGTAAAATTGAGAATTCAGTGTATATGAATTAACCTTGTTTCTCTTTTTTCTCTCTATATATTTATTGGGAGTGCTGTGAAGATTTCCCTCCATCTGAGCTCCAGAGACACGCTCTCTTAGCGGCAAGCCTTCCATCTCCATGACAACAGAGATGCTTCCTATCTACAGCATTCGGGTGATGTGCATGCACAGATGGGCTTCCCTTATGAACTGGAGCAACCTATGCACGCGTCCCGACATCGCAATGGAGATGGGGACGCCCCTAGTCTGCCCCACTCTGTGGATGCGCGTGCGTGGATGGGTACCTCCCTGATGCATCACTTGGACCAATGGGTGCTACTTCCTGGAGAGGATGGTCTACGTCACCTGACGCACGAAGAACGGACCAATCGGTGATTGCCAGTACTGTCGCCGCCCACTGATGACATTGATACGGAAGGGTATTTCACATGATCCTTTCAGAATTCCCGAACGGCATCCCTATTGAAAGGGCTATAGGAGGGAGCACACAGAGGAACTCCAGAGGCATTCTGTTGACTAAACGAAGTGCAGTATATTTATTGTTGCTCTATACATCTTTCTCCTTGCTGTTTATTGGACGTTTTGGACAGTTGCTGTCGGCACATTGATTGTCACAATTATTTCCCTGATAGACTTGCAGGTGGCTCTCCTCATTAGGATCCCCGTTGACATTATTGCTTTCATATACTATAGGGCTCCTTATGTGATTGGTACATGAACTGTTATTAGGGAGTTTGTCTCTTTTTTTATACAAGGTTAAAGGGAAGTACCTCTGGTCATTGTGACCTCTGGGAACAGACCTGAGGAAGGGGCCATCGCCCTGAAACATTGTCCCCCTCTTTTTCCTGTCTCTTTCCTTTCCTACCCCCCCCCCCTTTTTGTGGGTTCCCGTGTCCACCCTCCCCGTTCTATCTCCCTTTTCTTATTCACTGTGAGCTACTTTTTTGCTATTTATGTTTTTTGTGTTTGTTGCATGATCCAAGTTGTGTACTTTTTGCTTCATCTGGCATTTTCATTAAATAAATTCATTTGGCATATCCCCTTATTGCCTTTATTCAATAGTGAGTGCGGGAACCCCCCTTTTTTCCCCAAAACAGTAAGTATTTTGGGTAACTAGATCTAAAAATAGTACGGTGCCATTTCATGGAACCCCCCAGTTCGAGGTCTGTAAAAAAAATCAATGTCCAAAATGGGCGGGATTGCAGTTTTAATCATTCTGACCACCCCCCTACAATTATTAAATACTTTTAGCAAAAGCATAGAGCTGCATTTTTGGGCATTTTTGTTTCAGTGGATACTAGGAAAACAGCTTAGCATGGTATCAATGCAAAATGTCATTATGCCCCATCAACTGCTACAAATAATTCTGTTTGTAGATCATGATCTTGTGTCCATCAAGCATTTCATTTTCTGTTTAACATTAGTCATCTCCCAACCAGGTGTGCAAGTCAGACTCCAAACACTTCAATCAACTGCAGGTCTATTTACAGATATACGTGCATCTCCCAGTTAAAAGAAATTCATCGCATTACTACTGTACATCTAATTCACTTTGCAATTTTTAACAAAGGCATAGTGAAACAAATATATTTATTATAGAGATTAAGGTATCGTTTATGATGTACTGTGCACTACGCTACAAACGAGAACATACATGTTGTACACAATTTAGTAAATATAGGTTATCAGCATTTGATATAATGCAGAACTTGTTTGACACAAGTTTGTTAAAGTGAGATCACTGTGTTACTGTATACTGGACATAGTAAAAAAAAAAAAGCCAAATTTCTCTCTGCATCAGATTTACTTGTCCTCAGATAATTGTCCTGCTTACTAACTTACTGTTTACTTCTCCTAAGACCGACTACTTTGGTATTTGAAACTATTGCCAGGATGGCAATACTGGATATAGGTGATCCCTCTATTATAATGTGTTGTGAACTCAGGCAGCAGAGTGTTTGAATTCTATATTTTGCAATAGTTGGATCAGTAGTTGAGGGGTGAGGGGAAGGAGAGGTGGTATAAACAAAAATAGCTCAGCAGATACAATTCCCCAGTAATTATAGCTCAAACACAAGATATTTTTGATGACTTTTTGGAGAAACAAATGTGATTCATATCAACTTTTGCCTAACAGCATGACTTAAAACACAAAATAGGACAAAGATATATCTCTATCTTTTTAGACAAGGAAAACTACACTTTTTACAAATTATTAGCATGAAGAGTACATATTTTTTTGACTGTAAAAAACATAACGTCTTGTAAAATATTAATCATTTTTTGGACTAGTTCCAGGGGTTCATGGATAGCTTAAAATGGAGTATGGGGTAAGGTGGAATTTGTATTTACTTTTAACCCCTTCAGCACAATTGGGCCCTCACTAGAAGGGTGACGAAACAGAAGTGATAAAAACGTATTTTAATATTGTAAAGTATTGTTTACAGTATGTATTTAATGTAAATATAGAAACGGAACTAAAAACTAAGTTGGATTCCAATTTTTGCTGTCATTAGGTTGTGTATTTTATCGCAATGTTCTACATGTGATTGTTTTTAATGTTTATTAAATGCACCTTTTTCATCTCACTTTCTTGAGTATTTCCTACTCGGAGGAATTCACCATTATCAAACCAATAGGTTTATTATTGACCTTAAGGTTAAAAAAAGCCAAGCAGCGCACTGCCAGAAAGACAGGAGGAGGCTCACAGTAAAATAAATTCTTTATTCCTGAAATGGATCAAACAAAACCCCTAGAGAGCTCAAAAATCACCACACCTACGTGTTTCGGGCCATGTGCCCTTTATCAGTATTTATTTTACTGTGAGCCTCCTCCTGTCTTTCTGGCAGTGCGCTGCCCTGCTTTTTTTCACCTTCCTGTTCATCCTCCTGGTGGATCTGCACGCCGTCTGGAACCGAACTTGGACCGCACTGAGGACCTGTGAGTTAAAACGGTGAGTTACCCCTGTGGGTTTATGCATTTATCAGCTTTGTATGGGACAATCTTTGTACTATATATGTGTGCCAGTGAGCACTAGGTACTAGTCCCTTATCCCTTGCCAGGGATGCTGTACTAATACCCCAATACAGTGGAGTGGTCCAAGCGGAGATATATACCTTATGAAAAGGGATCTAATCTACTTCCGATGCGCTGGTCACCTATATTTGTTTATTATTGACCTTAACATACAATAACCCACTATGTTTGGTATGGTTTTTCTTTTCATATGCCGAGTTCAACCTTGATCCCATCATCAGCAATGGCGTAATTGAACATTCAACAGGACATTGTTCACGGTTGTATTAATTAGACACATTGTTTAAGATTTATCTGAGTATTTAATGATGTTTCCGTATTGGTTGCAATAGCAACACTTGCAAACATTTTGCAAACACTTTATTATTTAAACTAGGCCCCGCACAGTATCTTTTTTTCTACTATTCACATCTGACCAGGGTGGTAATATTCACTGATTGGCAGCCACATGAACACACTATAATATGTAAGTTTAAGTGTTTTTTAGTGCACTAATTAGTCACGTACACTTTTCACGGATAGCGCAGCACACACTTTTTCTATTTAAAATAGAAAATCATACTGAGACATATAACAATATATAAAAATCCACTACAGTTGTAAGTCCCACAATGTGAGTATGATACAATAGGAAATATAGAAACAATATAAATAGAAGGGCGTATACTGTATACTGTACCTGGCTGACACCTTGACAAGGAGACCCAACATTTTGGGCAAAAGACGTCCTTTGTCAAGGGTCTGTACAGCTAGGGGAAAGCAGCGTTTAAATACCTCCCCAGAGTCTTACAAGTATTCACATCCCTTCAACGGACAACTTTACAAGTGTATTTAATGTATTTCATTTGTAATGTGTTGGATATGATGTGATTATATTTTATTGATTTTTTTTACAATGAAAAGAGGAGTGGGGTACAGAAATTAAAAATGGGTGGGTGGTGGGAAGGTGGCATGGGTACTGAAACAAATAAGACTTGGGAGGGGGAGTGGTAGGGTACATTTTCAGCCATTCAAATGCACAGTAATTATAATATTGGATCACAAATGATAAAATGTAGCCACAGGGCGTATGGTTTAAGTCAAATATCGCCCTCCTTTACAGGTGGTCATAGACTCGTTGTTTATATCAGTGTCAAGGGTCTCAGATTTGCTTGTGTGACCATACCAGAGAGGGGATTTTCATAGGGTGAGAAGGTTCCTATGATGCCCCGTCTGTCCCATTTTACTTAACCATGGTGGTTTTCTTTTTTACCCATGCTTTACAGGGTCCTGTGGGCATGTCAAATTAGTGCTGTGGATGTTAGATAACCTTTAAAAGACCTTTGGAGCCGCTAGGTAGGTAAACCCCGCATGGCTGATTACTTTGACTTCTAAGGCTGCGGTCCCAGTCATGACTGTGGGGGGGGCGGCACGTGCACAGCGCTAACCGCGATCTGCGGTCTCCAGGAGAGAGGGAGCTTGCGACGGGAGGGGGCGTGGTCAGGGATTTGCGGGGCGTGGCCATCACATCACGTGGCTGATTCGCCCTCATTGGGTGAACCACCGGTGGGGTGTGGTCACGCCTCCGTCGCAAGGTTTAATCTCAATTTCATTGAGTTTAAAAAACCTTGCAGTACAGCGTGGCTGCACCTTCAGCGTGAAGGTGAGTACTGGGCCCAGCCCCATTGAGGGGCGGTGCTTACACGCACAGCGCACGCCGAGGTGTGCGCTGTAGCAGTGACTGGGACCGCAGCCTAAGGAGTTTATATTTTTTAACATTTGCATTTACTTTTTTTTCACAATTTATTTATTTTTAGCTGGTATCCCCTTTTGATGTAGTAGGGGCACTCAGAGAATTACTTTGCTGCCATAGGGTACTGTAATGTATATTGTAGAAAATATTTGTATTTGCATGTCAATGGAGGAAATTGTGATAGTGTGTATCATGGATCATTATTGCCAAACACTTGCCTGCAAATTAGTCTTTATGAATTGGGCATTAAATTAGTGATGATATTTGGCCTTTTAAAATATATATATAAATAAAGATAAAGGCAATTAACCAGATTGTAGTCCAGTAAGGAGAGACAGCACACAAGGGATATACTTCAAAGTGATGTACTGAACACCTAAAAAACAACGTTTTGGTTCCTGCAAACGGAACCTTCCTCAGGGTTGTGCCTGGTTACTGGATTACAATCTGGTATATTGCCTTTATTATTCTCTATGGGACTAGCATCTGGAGTTCTTACAGTATATGTGTGTGCCAGCTGCTGTGACAAGTTATAAATAAAGATACATATCAACTATTTAACAACCTTTCGTTAATCTCGGCAAAGGTGCATTATGGACTTGTCGGCAGGTGGTTGAATGACTTGAATCCAAACATTATTTGTTCTGCCTTTTTTAATTGCACTTTACCTACCTAAGGTAACAATTCTGAACTGAATTGTAATATCTGTAATGTGCCTTCACATGCAACCCACCTGTTTTTTTTCCTTCCACCCCCAAGTATAATTCCAAGAGGCCTAATGTCTTAACCAGGGGTGGGCAACTCCAGTCCTTCAGGGCCACCAATAAGTCAGGTTTTTCATGATATCCCTGCTTCAGCACAGGTGTGTCAATCTTTGACTGAGCCACTGATTGAGCCACCTGTGCTGAAGCAGGGGTATCCTGAAAACCTGACCTGTTGGTGGCCCTTGAGGACAGAAGTTGCCCACCTATGGTCTACAGTGTGTTGGATGAAGGAATCCGTTTTGCAACACAAGCCATGTTTTCAGACGAGGCTAAATTGCACAATATCCCATTCAGGCATTTATAACGATATTATCACATACAGACGTAGCAAACATCCAGCAGGTGCAATCGCGAGTTAGCCCCACCTTCTAGCCGAATTACTTGAAAGGGCTGTAAAGTCTCTTTGGAAACATTGGGAAGGTGTCTTATGTAGCACTGCTTAGCAAATGTGGGCCTATATGTCGAGAAAGTAAAAAAAAAAATAAGTCTGATGGTTGTACACAGCATCATTTTAGAACAGGGAATCTACTCTTGAAGTGAAACTAAAGGAATGTACTGAACAAGGAACTACAATAAAACAAAGCCTTTTACTAAGCGAGTACTCTTAAAAAGTGAGTTGGGAAATCTTCATTGGCAATGACAAGCTGTTTATTTCCTTTGTTCTTTGGTGCTGTGATGCACAAAATAAGCTGACGTGGAACACGTATATCAGTAGAGCAGTAACTGTCAAATGTTTAGAACTGCAGTTATCGTACTTAATTCCGTTTAAAGAACTATTTTTCCTATGGAAAATTGTCTTAGAACACTGCCAAAGTTACTCAACTCTAAGCTAGCTGCCATGTATGTGCCAATCATTCGAGTTAATGTTGCTTGGAGGCATGTTTATGAAACCTACGTGCTTGGGCATGATAACTAATGTGCCTATATTTTATATATACCAAAGGACGGTCTTAAAGAACAAATGGAACATTTTGTGATTTCATTACGTTTTCCAAAGATACAGAGATTAAGGTTTTGTATACATTACTATACATACAGAAAAGGAAGGACAATGTTTGGTTTTAAAGAAGTATTGGACTGAATGTTACACAGCAAGCTAGTCGCCACTTATAGTAATTCCCCAGATCAAAATGTGAACGTGTTTCACCAGATAATGACACCATCAACACGGGAAACAGCTCTACTTGGCTCCAGGAAAGTTAATTTGTATAGGTTGCTTGCTCATCACATCATATGCATTAACCCACACTCCAGTAATAATGATCATGTATTGGGAGAGACATTCTACAGACCTTTTAAGTGAGACAAACTGAAGCGTGATATAAATCTGTCTCTTACCTCCCTTTTAGGGGACCCAGAATGTAGAATATTTAAATAATAATCCCAGGGCATTAACTGCACATTAATGCCTTGACTTGAGGAGCTGAAATCCAGGGACAAAACAAAGGGGCTATAACCTTGCTAGTGCATTGATGGTCGGTTAATAGGCATGTTCTGAGGGCATTATTACTATTATAAGTTAAATTAGTTATAGTCTAATTGTTTATTTTAATATGAGCATCTTCACATTTCTGGGTATTCCATGTCTAATAATGCCTAGAATTTTCACCAATTAGGAAGTTTGGTTGCGGAATCTTCTAAGATTGTAGCCTATAATAAATGCTAGAGCTATGAAGGCTGGATGTAGCCTTACCATTTGATGGCAGTCTGTTACTGTGGATTGACGGCACAACCTGCTCTCTCAAGAGCAGGCAGTATCAGGAATGGGAATGTAGTCAGTGGGATGGGAAGGGGCAGGTGGGGTATTATTAGCCATCTGGGGTTCACAGAGGGGAGGCACTGGTAGGGTCTGGATGAGTCATGGAGGAGCTAGGGTTACTATGAAGCCTGGGAAGACAGCAGGGTAGTTGGAGGTAAAATGCTGTATATCATAGCTTCTTCCTGTCCTGTGAGTTAATCTGCTTGCTTCCTATATGCTGCTTATTAGAGTCCTACTCAACACTGACCAAGAGCACAGGAGGCGTGCGGGTGAGTAATGAGCAGCACATCACCTGGACGCAGCTGAAGGGGGCGAAGAGGATCTCCTGTCATAAAGTAACGTAGGTTTGGGGAGATATAAGGAGATCGATATGTTCACCGAGTCAGACAGGTCATAGGAGGAATACTGTCTGGGAGCATATAATTGCCTTTTCTACCCCATTTCTTTATTTAAAACTAAATTATTTATTGTAGTGTGTGTTTTTATATATATATATATATATACATACATTTTCCTTATACATAGGGTTTTAACTCCTTTTCCCTACAAAATATCAAAATATTTCTACAAATAAGTAATCTGACAAATCTAAAATCACTTTGTGTTATTGTGGGGTTTTGTTACAAGCATATTTGAGGCAGATGTATGGTATTTCTCTCATAACTATATTACTTTATAGCATATATGACTTTCTAAGGGTTAGATTCCCATTGAATTAGGGAAAATAACCCGATGTTACCTAAAACATGAACAATGTTATTTTCTTTTAATTAACACAATATAATAATAATAGTTTTTTTCTTGCATAGTGCTGGCAGTGTATGCAGCGCTGTAGTTAGAATTTTTGCAGACACTGGTCCCTGTCCCATAGAGCTTACGATCTCTTTGTTAATGCCTTAGGCACACGGAGATAAACCAGGCTCCCGTGCATCAAACTCAGTGTCATTGTTTCCAGAGTCAGTGCCTTTACTCACTGAGCCCCTCCTTCAGCCCTAGTCACCCCTCCCTCAGCCCTAGTGACCCATCCCTCTGCCCTATTCACCCTTCCCTCAGCCCTATTCACCCCTCCCTCAGCCCTAGTCACCCCTCCCTCAGCCCTAGTCACCCTCCCTCAGCCCTAGTCACCCTCCCTCAGCCCTAGTCACCCCTCCCTCAGCCCTAGTCACCCCCCTCAGCCCTAGTCACCCCTCCCTCAGCCCTAGTCACCCCTCCCTCAGCCCTAGTCACCCCTCCCTCAGCCCTAGTCACCCCTCCCTCAGCCCTAGTCACCCCTTCCTCAGCCCTAGTCACCCCTCCCTCAGCCCTAGTCACCCCCCCTCAGCCGTAGTCACCAAGACAATTCATTTTATGCAAAAACAACAGCCGAACTTGCGCCCATTAGAATAGACTAAACATTGTGTTATTTCAGGATAATACTACATCATTTTCAAATAACGTGACATCATTAAAGTCTTGGTGTTATTCCCATTCAGACCCTGAAGTACAGCTTGAAGAGAGTATATCCACGTAGGAGCCGAAGCACAGCCACACCAATGGAGAATAGGACACGAAAGTTCTTTCAAGAATTTATTAGCTAAAAAGGCATAAGGACAGACATCCTAATAGCACTCTGACATGTTTCACGCACAGGGCGCTTTATCAAAGAGTACTCTTTGTCAAAGTGCTATTAGGATGTCTGTCCTTATGCCTTTTTAGCTAATAAATTCTTGAAAGAACTTTCATGTCCTGTTCTTCATTGGTGTGGCTGTGCTTCGGCTCCTACGTGGATATACTCTCTTGCTGATTACCTGCCTGGATGGACGCCAGTCTGGATACGCTGTGCATAGGCTTTTCCTGAATTATTGTTCCCGCCCCGCTCCAGCTGCTTTGGTGCACGGCAACCTACCCCTTGGAGGATTTTGGCGATTCCTGAGCTGAGGAGGAAGCGCATATGGACGGCGACGACATCACGCAGGGTGCCATGGAGTCAGCATAATCACCTGACGAACACACGGTGAATACTACCATGAGTGACGCCGCGCTTACCTACCTCCAGGATCTTCGCAGGGGAACCGCCAGCAAATGTGAAGGATCGGGGCTCTGGTTTGATTGGGTCTTACCGGTCTGAAGTTGCGTGAGTAAAGCAACCATTGCCTGCTGTATACGAGTGGTTATTGAATGGAACCCTTTATTGCCATTTTGCTTGAGACATTGAAAAAAGCACTTGAAAAAAGCACTTACAAACCACGCACTTGCAGACTTTCATCATAGACCCTTCAAGTACTGGACATATGTCTTTATATTACAGCATTTGATTCCAGCGTGACAACACTATTACTGTTTTTAGAGCGCCGGATATTTTGGTCTTTCTTTAGACCAATTTCTTCTATTACAGCTTGAAGAGGACTAAGAATACCAGGAATAGATAATAAAAGTTCATCAAATAAACTTTTCTTGGCCCATTAGTATCCCAAGTGGTCAGCTAGTTATGGAATAGGCATAGCTAGCAGGTCACTAAGGCTGCGCTTATAGTGCTGGCGACGGCGACAGCGACGTCTCGTCAAAACAAATGCATTGTCGCCATCGCGTGCGCTTATAGTAAGTGCGGCGCGACGGCTTGGTCGCTGGAAGTCATCTCAATTAGATTTTTCCAGCGACTGCAGCCTGACGTCGCCGGCACAATAATCGTGGCCTGAGGGCGACAAAAACGAAAACGTTGCGAGTCGTTTTTTTTAAAATCACTTTCATCATCTGTTCTTGGTATTCTCACTCCTTCCAAGCCCTACAGTATTTCAGGGTCTTGATGGGAGTAATGCATAGTTTAGTTATGGCTTAAATAACTCAACATTATTTCCTGGGGTTAACCTTAATGGAGCTTAGTGCTTCATTTGCATATAACTTTCGCAAATAGTCATTCTAAATAACGTTATGCTTTTTAATGGAGTGAAATTGGGTGAACATTATGTTATTAACTTTAGTGAATCCTCAGTTACCATTAACATGACAGTAACCCGGGTCCAGAGAGCCTGACAAAGCTTACTTAGAGTGAGAACTTCATGCATGTTTTAAACACATTTGCACTAATGATCGTGTTTCAGGGATTACAGTATTTGACGATACAACCCCATGTACAGTATGTGTAGATGCTACAGTAATTGTAACATTGTCTTTTAAATAATGGCAATTGTGTTTTTGTTTGACATGGGTTATACATGTAATTTACAGATTCACTGGGTTTTTTTCAATGAGAAAGTGTGCTTGTAGTTATAAATGTTATAAACGGTATAAATGTTTTGCAATTAACAAGTTAGTTATACTTTAAATAGTTAAAACAAATTCTCAAATGCAGGTCATGTATGAGTGGTGTACTCTGCTGGACATATGCGGATTCTCAGAAGTATTTCTTTTTGGTAGTTAACAGAAAATCCACAAAGCAGCTGCACAGTGCCCAGTCTGTATTTACATACCAAAAACACAACATCCCCCAACAAGCTCACAGACCAAGCATACCCTTCCTGTGTGTCTTAAAGTGCATTCATCTAATGCCTTCCCCTTGTCTTCCAGCTGATTCCCAGCTGCCAGTGCTGAAATACATATGCTGGCAGTAAACCCACCCCACTTTCATAGTTATGAAGTTGTGCCAGCAGACATCTGTCTTTCCTCTTGATGATTGCAAACCTCAGTGGCAGAGCTTTTAATGGTTGGTGCCAAAAGCCATCTACCACACCTGCCATCTATGTAGTGGTTCTTTCTGTAAAGTGGGTGAATTGTACTTGATTATGCTACCTGTACCCAAATATATTCACCTATTTACCTGTTTTTAGAAGGTAATATAGTTTTGACAGAAATACCAACTTTAAGGAAAAGTAATTCCAACACAAACATAAAAATCCTGAAGGAAACCTTAAAATACGTTGACAAGATTAGACATTATGACAGAGACTCGTGCCGTGAACAATGCAGTACTTTCCATTCAAGTGGATGTTAGTGCATTGGTAACTTGCCATTATCCCTCTTCATACATTATTGAATTTGGCCCAAATTCCCCAAATTGGTGTGAAGCTCAAACTACCTCATAAAAGCTAGTAAATCTGGGAGAGCACAATATGAAAAGTTAGAAATGGGACAGTCCATCTACATTTTTCAGCACTTTGACTATACACTTGAATTAGAGACTTGTAAGGTTTTGAATCTCTGTGCAATATAATTGCTCTCTATGGAATCTCTTATGTTGGTTCCATAAAATGGAGCAAAGCCTAAAAAAACTATCTCTAGTACTTGGAGTAAAAATTGTAGTGTTTTAGTTATGGTGGGAAACAGACTGTGCCGTTTCATACATAGGCCGTCGCGCGCACCTGTAGAAGAAGCGACCTGTGGCCTATAGGATTCCAATGACGTGCGCAATGGGGAGACGTGGCCGTGACGTCACATGAGCGATTGGCCCTCATTGGCAGAACCGCACACATGGCGCCCAAAAAAAATTCGTCCGTCACGCTCCATTGCGCGTTCTATGGCCGTCCTCATTGATGTACGGCCTTTTGTTTGCGCCGCACGTGACGTTGCGCGGACTATGGACGCGGCCTTACAGTATATGATAATGACCTCAGAAAGCTAAATAGTAGAAGGCAGACATCTCTAACACACTAAGGAGCAGCCCAACACCGATGCCGGTCACGTGTAAAGTATCACGTTGATATCATTGAGGTCTTTAAAAAAATTAATTTAGACAATTATTAGAAATACATTTTTCTATTCTGCTATTTTTGCTGTAAAAAAACATGCAGGTGCCTATTTTTCAGTTACTGAACATAGCAGTGCCTGTAATTTACTTTGTAGGACATAAGTATGTAATTTAAAAGTTGAAATCTGGGTTCCTTGTATAGGAGAAAAGCTTCCATTCCTGGTCATCTTTTCTGACTCCCTTTCTATCATTTGAAACTCCTCCAACAGCCTAACGTGGCCTCAATTAATAAATGCTTGTGGACTGGAAAAAAAGAAACAACCCCCCCCCCCCACAATTTCGTGAAACTCTTACTCGGAAAGGGGCTTTTCCTTTCTACAGCTCGGTTTGCATATTCAAGCCCATTACTCCTATCTCAGTCATTTCTACCTTCTTGCCTTTTTTGGTATGTACGATGACTTAAATATATTCAAATTACATTTGACATTGTCTTTGTAAATATAAGTGGAGATGGGCGAATCTTTTGCCGACATTCGAATTTGCAGCGCATATGGCGTTTCTTCGCCTTTGTGGATATTCACGGCTTGGGTTTACAAAGTAACATTTGCCGGCCTTTGTGTATATCTAATACCACCGGCCCTCACTGCACATATGATTGTGAATGTTTATGCATTTGATTCGCCCAGAGGTTAGAGAGAGTGAGGGAGTCCTATTTTAGCCCCAAGTCATATATATATCCCCTCAAGACAACCTTCAAACAACATGTTTAGAGACACCTGTGCTCAAAAATAAACACACTATCGTCAACTCCTCAGACTCCTTAGAAATACTTAGAAATGAAGTTACCGTCTTTTTTACAGGGGATTTAAATGGCCGTCCAATAGGAAGAGGCAACCAATCATATCTGAGGATTCCTATTGGCCTGAGATTTGGCATCAATGTTGTTGTCCCTGGAGAGAGATTTAACCCCTGGTAACTTCCCCACTATCTCAGGAAAACAGTGCAATTCAGCTGCAGGGTACTCTGGTTCCCATCCCGTAGAAACAAAAAATTGGGGAGCAGGGGTGTGGGAGAAATTGATGCTTCCTCTCTATTTCATAATGTTCTTATTGTTCATCCTATGTCCACATACATTTATTTTTATTCTAGTTTGCATACCTTGTTTTCTTTTGGCGAATTCCACAATCTGCGTCCCAAACAACATGCCCTGCAACATTCTTACTTCTATAACCTGCCATGTAAGTGAAACTCAATGTTATCCGTTTCATCCTCTTGCAATTATGTCATATAATGTGTTTACGGACCAAAGAAAAATATAAATGCCTACGCTAGGAATGTGTTGAAATATGTTTGCCTTAAACAGAATTAATGGTGTCGGATAGCAGGTGTTTGAAAAAGCCGTGTTTGTTTTAGCATTATATATTGAAGGGTTAAATGGAATTAGAACACATTTAGTAAAGCAGCAATAGTATTTAACAGATTTAGGGTAAATACGTAAATTAATTTCTGTTGCTGAACATCAGCTTATGAGAACAACCAGACAGTTTTGTTGTCTTTTGATCTCAGGATGACATTAACGCAGATCAGATTTCAGCCACATTTTTCAAAATATTTTGAACATATATTGTTTGCACTTTCATCTGGATCTTCTTAGGCACATTTGGCCTTCAGCCTAAATGGACAATGAGCAGAAATCTTGGCCACACTCCTAAGGTCAGTGGCCTCATTGAATTATTTGAGAAGTACAGAAGATCCCCACAATTCCTGAGAACTACCAGTCTAGACACTTGTGTGAAGATATTTGAAATACCAACCTGCCTGTAGGCTTCAGTTTGAGCCTTGTAGGAGAGAAGAGTGGACTTAAGAATATGTACAAGTAAAACAAAGTCTCGGTATGTAAGCCACTTTGCAACTTTTACTAGTAGAACCCAATAAAAAGTATACCGGCTACTGTGTGAACCACTGTATGAACTGCCCAGTTTAAACTGGTACTGTAGGACCCAGTATAATTTTATTTTCAAAATCGAAAATCTGAAACCTCTATAATGAGATGTTTGAATGTGTGGGAATAACTTTAGGTGGTGCAATATCCAACTTTGATATGTTTGACTTACTCTCCCCTTTTTTTTACGTCCTATTATGTTTACATTGCAGAGCTTACTGATCAGATCGTTACATTCACTAACATGTGTAGTACTGCCTGTAGAAAAAAAACAAATAAGGATGTGAAATGAATCTCCTTGCAAACTTATCTTGTACGTTGAATAAACCCCACATTATCAGATAAACCAGTGGGTTTGAAACCTCTCCTCGGGGCTCTGAGCCAGTCCGGGTTTTTGGTGGAATCGTATCCAGTCAATATTCTAGTCGTGTACAAATGATGTCCATTTGCCGTGTGCAAATGCATTGGTCTGTCCAAAAACTCGAGGAGGGGTAAGAGCCTCTCTGTTAAACAATCCCAAGCCATTTTACACGTTTCTCAGCTGCATTGCGTTGTCCACGTTTTCTCAAGTAATAACACATAGGATTTGACCATCTAAGAACAAGCATTCTCCATCACACAACATGGGTAGTTTGTGAGAAGAAATAAACCAGTGCATATTCTGCAACATATCTATTTTCTAAAAATGACCAAATATTTATTCTTATGGTCATATACCATAAGTGTGAACGAGATGTGTGCACTTAAGGAAGCCTGTAAGTTCTTTATAGAAGACGATGAATGCTAGAATTCCTATTTTCTTGTTTATTTTTTCACAATCCTAGCCCGGACATGCCTTTTACTTTCTCTACTAAATTCCTAGCGTTCTTAAGGAGAACTAAGCAGTCATACAAGATGTACTAATTTGCTGGTGGATTAGTCTTATTTTGTTATTGTCTATTATTGATTAAAAGAACATTTGCAATGACAGTCTTAAAGACTTCATAAAAAAAAAAAAAAGAAGTAATTATACAGCTTTCCTAATCATTCTTATTTTGAATGTCTAGGCAAACTTAAAATAGCAGTATCCTAACTTGTTTTCTCCCCCCCCCCCCCTTTTCTTTTTTTTACATAGCTGGGAAACGGGGTATCTTGAGATGAAACACAGTAATTTCAGCTCCAGGTAGCCCCTAGATCCCATGCTACATAAATTTAAATGTAGTGTCAGTACTGTCACGTCCAGTGGAAACAGAATTGTGCTTTCAATGTCCTGTGATAGGTTTCCCATTGTCCCTCGTGTCGCGGGAGATTTAAACAACCAGGAAGTACCGGCACTAGTGTTCCCGCTATGTATCTCAGGGACCAAGGGGTACTAGGTCTGCCAGGTGTCCTGTTTTGAACCGGGCAGCCTGGTATTTTGCCCCTGCATCCGGTATGAAATGAAAGGTAATACTGGACATGTATGTGTCCGGTATTATTTCTCTCCGAATGCAGGGTGGCTGCGGGGGGGGGGGGGGGAGGGGGGGGCGACAGCCAGTCAGAGCAGTTGCCGCCATGCTTGGCTCTCCCCCAGCTGCAAGCTTCTCTCTCCTTATCTGTCCCACGCCGAGGAGTCTGATGCTGACACGCGCCGGCTCCACTGACGTCAGCGCCAGAATTCAGCTGGGGTCAGCTTCCGGTGAGCGCCGGCGGGAGAGGGAGGCCTGGCGCATGTCGGCAGCATCAGACACCACGGCGTGGGACAGACATGGAGAGAGAAGCCTGCAGCTGGGGGAGAGCCGGGCATGGCGGTATCTGCTCTGACTGGCCGCCGCCCCCCTCGCATCCACTGCCCCCCCTCCGCAGCCATTGACCCCCCCTCCGCAGCCATTGCCCCCCCACCCCTCGCATCCACTGCCCCCCTGCACAGCTACTGCCCCCCCATCCACCCTTCTACAGCCACTGCCCCCCCTGCAGCCACTGGGCCCGACCTGACACCATCCCCAAGTTAAGTCTGAATTTTATGTGTATTGGGGTGGTGGGAATATTTGGTATATGTATTGGGGTGGGGGGGGTATTTTGTATATATATTCGGTGGCTTGGGGGTATTTTTTATATGTATTGGGGAGGTGGGGGTATGTTTTTTATGTATTCGGGGGCGTGGGGCTATTTTTTTCTATGAATTCGGGGTGTGGGGGTATTTTTTATATGTATTGGGGAGGTGGGGGTATTTTTTATATGTATTTAGGGAGGCGGGGGTATTTTTATATGTATTTAGGGAGGTGGGGGTATTTTTTATATGTATTTGGGGAGGTGGGGGTATTTTTTATATGTATTGGGAAGGTGGGGGTATTTTTTATATGTATGCGGGGGCATGGGGGTATTTTGTATATGAATTTGGGGGCGTGGGGTATTTTTTATATGTATTGGGTGGGCGGTCGCATCTTTTACCATTGTGTCCAGTATTTTTGGACAAACCACCTGGCAACCCTATGGGGTACTGAGAAATGAAATCAATGCTGTTCCGCTCCGGGGACCACCTACTGCTGCGGCCAAGTTTATTCGAGCATTTGCCCGTTCTTGGCCGCAGCAGTAGCCTGGCGCGCGCCCGAGGGTGACGGGCGCGCGCTGAAGCAGCGGAAGAGCGCCCTCCGATCGGGGCGCTCTCCCTACCGCTGCCGGGTCCGCCGGGTCCCCTGGAACCCCCTGCCGCCGTCCCGCGATCGCGGGACACCAGGGCTCCCTCGGGGAGCCCTGGACGCGCGTGCCGGGGGCGCAGGCTCCCGAAGACGCGTGACCGCGCGTCGCACGCCGAGGGGCGGCCACTAGCAAGCCGGGAAATCTCCCGGCTTGCGGTACCGGCCACACTTTAATAAAGTGTGTCGGTAGTGTATGGGAAAAAAGGGGCCTTTGGGGCAGAAGAATTGTGCCTTTAAATGTAGACCTTTAAACCACATATTCATCATATAAACAGAGTATGATTCAGACTGATTTACGTATGTGTTTGTGTTTTATGGTTTAAAAAAGCTAGTGTATGGTACTGTAAATACGCCGCTAATTAGTAATTAGGTTATTACATTATGGCCCATATTTACTAAGCAGTATTCTGACATAAAACACCTTCCAACACCCGAAGACACCTTAAACCCATAGACTTTAAATGGCTGTAATAAGGCCGAGTTCAGGGTGGCTGATATGCGACGTACGTGCGTGCGCACGTCCGTAACAAGTTCGGGATGTTCGGTGGGAGTGTTCAAACTGAAAACTCTACCGGCGGCAAAGTGCAGCGTTGACGCTGCTACACTTTGTCACTACAACCCGAAATGATATTTGGGGCGGCAGACGCATCACGTGAGCTGGTTTAGCGAACTAGCTCAGTGACACGTTTGCCTCGCCCCCCCGCCACGCCCCCAAACGCCGCGGCACAACTCCTGCAGCCTTGGTACAGATCGCTGGGCTGCAGGAGCATGCGGGGGAGGCGTGCACTGACGCAAGCGTCCGTAACAGCCACCCTGAACTTGGCCTTTTAGGTGTCTCACAGCACCTCCCAGGCAGGCAGGAAACTGTATAATATAGCAGGCCATATTTACTAAGAAACCTACCAAATAGAAACATTCGTATGTCTTGCAATGTAAAGAAGACTTAGCACAAGATAAGCCTTCTTCAAAAACAAAATGACATGATGTAATATTTGGGCAGAAGGGATTGCTAATGTCTAAAACATTGAACTGTGACCTAGGAAACCATGATGACGCACTCTCTGTGACACAGGATAGTGTAGAGTTCTAGTGGCCATGTTAGCCCTGGAAAATGTATTTTGGTTGCTGGTTCTGATGCCTTTTAGTGCATCAGTGTAAGGCTGAGTCCATGCTCCCTGCTTGCTCGCTGAGGCTCAGGGAAAGCGGGTGCTTTCCCTGGCCTTGCGGTTGCTTACCGCACGCGCTCTCAGCGGGCCGTCAGGGGGTGGGCCGGGGGCGGGCGTGTCTCTGGCCGGGGGCGGGCCAGTGACGTCACGGAGCTGGTTCGCCCTCATTGGACGCACCGCTCACGTGACCGGCCTGTCGCGCCGGCAAGCGGGGGAATTTTAAATTCCCCTAAGACCTGCGCTTCCGCAAGCGCGCGGAAGCGCAGGTGAGCCCCTACTAAAGCCACTCTAATTGCGGCTGTAGGGGCTCAGTGCTGAGCGGGAGCGCGCCTCAGCGCGGTTCCGCCAGCAAGCAAGTAACATGGCCGATGCCTTAGAGTTATTCATCGATGTAGTTGTGCCTTACAAGCCTCTTGTTTAGGAATACTTCTTTTTGCCACATGTAGAAACTATCACATCTAATTATGGTTAGAGCTGATATCTTAGACTGGTTCATTGTCGTGCAACTCAAATGATTAAAAAATGGCAGCTTTGTTTGAGTAATATCAAGTTCTACTTTCCCTGGGAAGAGCTGAAAAGCAAGGCATATATACTAAGTGTAAGGGGGTCACCCCCGGTTCCCCTGATCTTCCTTTGCCCCCTGCCTTACCCCTGTGGCAGTGGGGGAAGGGTACGGCGACTTCTCCCGGCGGGCACCGCCATCTTGGTTGCGGCACGAGGTTCGCGCAATGCGCAGAGGTTGGCCAGGGTAGCGGTGGCCATCGCCAGTGTGCCGGAGCTCTGGAAGGTTGCGCAGGCGCAGTTAAGCGTAGCGGCGGCCATTACAGCATCGCACATGCGCAGTAAAGATCGCGCACGTGGTCCCCATAGGTAAGAGCTGTGCCAAGGACTACAATTCCCAGCAGCCTCTGGGGACTGCACTTTCACCCTGGTCACAGGCAGCATTGAAGCCAATAGAGCTGGCAGATTCTCATGCTGCAGAGTTGCAACAATGTTGTGTGCAGACAGGGTTTTTGTTAATTGGATCCAGGAAGAGATTGGGGAAGGTAGTGTACACAGAGCAGGGCTCTGCTGTACTAGGCCAGAGAAACCCCATGCCCCAGGTAGGCCCCACTCCCCACTAGGTTAATGGGTTAGTTCATAAGGAAGGCCCCTAGGTTAGGGACCCTGCCCTTAGGTGCGTGTGAGGTGCAGCCTTGTCAGTGTCACGGCTGTCAGTGCTGTGAGTGCTGACAAGAAGGCATAGTGTGTGTGCAGCCGTTTGCTGCAGGTACCAAGCAGGTTGCAGTGCGTTGGTTGCAGTGCGTTGCTGCAGGTACAGTTAGTGCAGTGGGTTGCTGCAGGTGCTGGGAGTATTAGTTAGCAGTCAGGACCGGGAAGAGCTAGGGGAACGGATTAGGCCAGTAACCCCCTAGGTCCCAGCTAGGTCCTCACTCCCCAGTTTGTGGTGCTACAGGGACAGGCCCTAGGTTATGGATCCTGTCACAGTAGTACTAGTGTTAGATAGGGACACAGCGGACGCTGCGCTTCCCGAGAAGAGACTTGGGCTCAAGTCTGCGTTAAAGAGATAGAGACTATCTCCAGGGTGGGATCGCCCCTGGCGGACCCCGTGCAAGGAATCACAGGATCAGACGGAATCACCCAGCGGCAGATCCTTTTTGAAGTGCTTGCAGGCCCGAGTGCAGGAGCGCTCGGCAGGTATCTTCCTATGTGCACCAATAGGTGTATCCTAACACATTATCATCACACATAGTGGCAGCGCTGACCACAGGACAAGGGGGTTGGGCTGTGGACAGTGTGGGGATACACGGTGACTGTGGAGTTACTCCCGCCGGGGAATGTTATAAGTGTTATTGTCTGCATATATATAAACTGGTTATATACATCCCTGAGTATGTGATCATTGTATATGCGGGTCCTGTGTAGGTAACCTTCTACATCCCTAGAACCCTACACAGGTGGAGGCGCTGAAACCGGGAACTTCTCAGAGGATTCACCCCAGGCTCTCACTGGCGGAGGCTCAGACCTCCTGTGAGCCTGACAGGTATACTGCACCACACCTGGTAACATATAGGTTCCCCTTCCATATGCCATATATGCGATTGGGTGGGGGGGAATACCCGTTACATAAGTTAACTGCATAACTGTAATGTGCTAAAACACAAACTGATATACCATGCAGCAGCAAAATTAAGTCATATGTAGTTTTAGCAACAACTGCAAAGTATTGTAGCATGCTGCAATAAATGTGGAACATCGAGTGTGACTGCACTCCTCCCTCTATCTAAGATTTACTCCGTTGTATAATAATATATACTAATTATTACTGCAGTTGCTTAAATCTTCTAACCCATCTTTATGTTCACTGCAAACTTCAGGCAGTCCTCGTTTTACAACGCTTCGCTTTACAACGAATGGCTTATCCAACGCTGTGCAATGCATACCTATGTTCATTTTGACAACGCCAAAACAGCTTATCCAACGCTCTTACGACGCTTTGCAAAGTTGTTTGTGTATATAATATATATATTATATAATATTAGATTATATTATGCTATATTATATATTATTATATTATATATATAATACAGTATATACACTATATAATGTATGTGTGTGCTGCATTTCTTATTGCCTGCGTAAAATATTTGGTGTATTTTAGTGTTAAAATGCCTTCAGGAACGGAACCTTTAATTTTAACAGTGTTCCTAAGGGAAAACGTGTTTCGCTTCAAGACGTCTCGCTATCCAACGCCATTTTGAGTAACGCATTGTGTCGGATAACCGAGGACTGTCTATATAGGGAAACCATTATGCGGCAGATTCAATGCGGGGTATTGCACCCAGATGCAGTGATTGCTGATATTCAGGTCAATGGCAGTGAACACCAGGTCTGGGTGCGATGTCCTACGTCGGCACTTGGAGAACCCCGGTCTATATGTGCTTAGGTTTATACTGTTGGCTATTGTTCTGTGTTTGGAATGTAACAAGGGCAAAATATCACAAAATTGCTGGGGCTACTTTACAACACATTTCCTCTATAAAGAAGGTGCTTTAGGAGACTGGAAGTGTATACAGACTCCCTTTTTTAATTATTATGTATGATCTCCGGAACATGCTGTTTCAAGACAGAGATCCCAGTGGTGTTTTATTTCACACTTGAGGCAGTTTGTTCCCAGACCAAGATAGTTTAGCAACAGTTAGACATGTTTAATCAAACACTAATGTCATTTTCAATGCAATCTGTGCAATGACGTTAATGATCAGGTTCCTTCACACTTCCCTGCAATCGCCAAGTAGTCACACGATTTATGAAGTTCCAGGAACATAAAGGACATATTCGAAATACATGTAAAAGCAACTAATAAATATTATCTAGAGGTCACTGGTATTTAAGAAGCAGAACAGAGGAGGATAAACAGGAAGAAAAGAAGATCATCGAGACAAGACCAAAAAGTAGGCAGGATAAACAAATTCTGTGAGACAGGGTGAGTTCAAGTGATGAAAAATACATATGAAATGCTAATGCTCTGTCAGCATGATAAATCTGAAATGAGCTGTTCGTACAGGTAAGGTATGTACAGAAAATGACCTGGAGGTTTGGATGAAAGGTTTGAAATTGTTATTTTGCACACATTTTACAGAGCAGCAGTCAGATAATTAATCAGCAAGTCTTTACAGAAGTCTCTCTAATTTTGTTTATACACTGGGAATGATAATTGTAAGTTGTATGATAAACCATGTCTCACAATCCACAGATCTATGAAGACTTGTCTGGTCTAAGGCCTGGCTAAGGTCTAAGGTGTAACTTGCTCTAGAGCAGGGGTGACAACTCCAGTCCTCAAGGGCCACATCAGGTTTTCAGGATATCCCTGCTTCTTCGACTGAGCCGCTGATTGAGCCACCTGTGCTGAAGCAGGGATATCCAGAAAACCTGGCTTGTTGGTGCCCCTTGAGGACTGGAGTTGACCACCCCTGCTCTGGAGAGGATTAATACACAGAAAACAAAAATTCTACTCACCCCTTCAAGATCGTTTAGACTTGTCATACTGTGTTGATGGATCATCCAAAATGTAAAAGTGTAACACTGAGAAATGAGCCATGCAAATGTTATTACACGTTATTCCCAACTCTTCATGCGGTTTCTTTTCTGGGCTGCTTTCTTTCCACTTCCTCCTTAGAAGCCTATATTCTTAAATAGGAGTAAGGCACACACACTAAATACCCCAAAGAGCATAAATGTACAGTCAAGATCAGAGGCAGGCTAGTTCTTTAGAGTTAACTCTGTCTTCATATACTAAGTGAATTGGCATTTGTGTCTGATTATTCCAAAAACAAGGTTTACTTAGCAGCACAAGGATGGGTTTGGAAACCAATTCACCAAATTGCCATTAGTCTGTCAGGTTGAAGAAAAGTACATATTTCCTTAAATGAAACAGGTTGCTCTCTAGTGGCACAACCAAGTTTCACAAATGGTTATGAAAGAGGTTACTGACCTGGCCAAACCGCAGTAATGGTAGAAAAACGTGAGGCCTCATTTACTGAACATATGCTGAGGACAATGCAGCTACAAGCATGCTTTATTGAATGAGATCCATGGGAAAAAGTAGATCATATACTTTTTTGGATTGAGGTAAATCATATATTTAACAATAGTTGTGACTGTTTGTTTACTTTAGCATCACGCAGGTGAAATAAGAATAGAAAAAGTACATGGACACTTAGCAAGTTTCAGCTTAAGTAGAATGAGCCTCAATGTAATGAAAGAAACTGGGAGAATCTGATTTGAGACCATGTCATCTCCTTGGACAAGGAACAGATAAGCAACGCAATTAGCCACTTCACCAGTATAAAATTCTGCTAATGATTTCTTTGTTTTAGTAGGTATTTTGATGCAATGTGTCACATCGTTTTCTGCACTACTCGTTATTGAGCTATACAGATAACGATGCGACGTATTGTTTTCAAAGTCTATAACTTTTATATTTTTGTGATATTCTTATTTTCACGCCAGTCAAATATGCTAATTTAGCCTTCGGATTTTCCCAATGTGTAAATGTTCTAAATAACATCATGCTCTTGGCAACACACTGGCGACAGCTGTAACATGTTAATTCAGGGAAGGTGCCCCCCTTCATTAGCACTAGAGGCTCACTTTAACTGACTGACAACACGTAATACAATAATGTTAGGCATTTTAAAATAATTGTTTAATAATCAATTGTCATAAAATGACAGTGTTTGGACATCTTAACATACAGATAGTTGGATGAAGGGCAGTCATTTTTTTATTTTTTTTAGAACGAAAGCTGTGGGATGCTCAATACTAGGTAATAAATCTGTTCTTGCTACATGAATGTTCACTCCACAGAATCCATCATAAGCAAAAGAGAGCCAAAGAGACTCATATAACAGACTCAAGTGATATCTTAAGGAAGGAAGGAATTCTGCTAGTGTTGATTAACAGTTTCATTTAAGATGTATTTGAGTTGGAGTGAAATTTATAGCTGGAGTTTGAAGATGCCAAAATCATCTTGTGAATGATAATTGGTCATTAAGTTCACATCACACTCACTACTTTTATTTCTTGTAATAAAAAAAACCCCCAAAAGAATCCACAACACATTCTATTTTATAATGTATTAAAAAATAAACTAGCATTTTATTTCAAGAATGACACAACATTTACTTTTTCTTTAATTTAAAAACATTAAGTGGTAAAAAAAAAAAAAAAGGGTACAACTCTGAATGAAAGTTATGATTTTCTTCAGACTTCCTTGGGGTCGAAATGGTACGCAAACTGCAAAATGAGTGAAATTATCTTTGTGTTTCATTAGAACAGGGGTGCACAAAGTTTCCATCATACGCCCCCCAGTCTCCTCTCTCCTCTGGCTCGCGCCTCCCCCCTCCCCCTGCACGGCTCCGGTGTCAAATGATGTTGCGGGGTCATATGACGTCACATTGCCATGGTGACGTGACCCCATGGCATAATTTGCCGCCGATTGCCATGAAGACGCCTCACTGTAACTCAAGGTAAGTTTAAAGTTACAGAGGCCTCGCGCAATTCCCGGTATTTATTTTAAATGCCTTTGGGGAAGCACGGGGCCTCTGTAACAGCCGTGCCCCCCACCCGCCCCCCCATAAAATCTCATGCCCCCCAATTTGCACACCCCTGCAATAGAATATATACCCCTTCAGTTATTAACCACGTAGCACAGCTGCAGGAGCCTGTGAATTTGTTTCCCTTAATTATAATTCTGTCCATGTTTGTCTTGATGCTTTTTGGTCAGTAGCTGAAACTATTAACCAGACAATTTATATTGTTCGTCTTTCTATTTCAGTCTGAATTTCTAACTCAAAACAATTCAACCATTGGTGACTGGATATGAAAGATTTGGGAATGGGCAAAGCATGGCATGTTTCTTTTTGCATAGTAAATAACTAAATATAAATGCATTTGTATTTTCCTCTAATGAGGGAAATCATAGATTCTAAAAGATAGAATTAATTCTAACTTTACTGTTATCCAAATGTAATAGACCATTTGTAACAAAAGGGTGAATTCAGTAATATTTGTTGCAATTAGCATTTCACATCCCTAAATGGATATTCATCAAAAGATTACATCATTGTAATCCTATGTTTCACACTACCTGTAAATGACCAATTGTAGGCCTCTGTATCTCAGTTTGGGGTTTGTGACTCCAACAATGAAGTTCCATTCTTATTACTTCACAAATGAAAAAAATAATAATACAACCTTGACATAAAACTTAATATACTTGGAAAATAAACAAGTACTTAAAGGACAAGGCAGAATGGAAGCTCAGTTGAGTAAAACTCCTCTTTAAAGCTGGGAGTCAGAGGTGCATAAGTGGTCACTTCCTGAGTTTTATGTGACTGCAATCTATTATGTTAGCTTAAGTTAGTGTAATTAATTGCTCTTTTCACAAGGTTTTGGGAGCTGAGGGATCCCAAGGTTTCACCTCATGCTGTACAAGCTTTTATTCTTCTCTATACCTTGTGGCTTTCTCAGACAAGGCGGTCTCAGGCTCTCTTGGATTACAGTTAAATTGATAATGAATTCTTGTAGGCACACTCGCAGGATGTGAATCTTTTGGAGTTAGACATATATTGTGGATACCATTCTGGTTCCCCCATGCTGGTCAGTCTTAGATGCCCTGTCGTCACCCATACAGCATAACTGTAGATATGAAGAAAGAAAGCCGCACCTAATGGTTTGTAATACTTCTTCAGCTTCGTGCTGCATATTTATTGCACCTCGTTATGGGGGCAACCATAAGGTGATATAAATATGTAGCACAAATCTGATAAAGTGGGATAAACCCTGAAGTACGGAGGTCTTTCTCCATATCTACTCGTTAGGTTAACATTATTTTGGGTTATATGCTGAACAAACACAATTTATAATATCTAAACAAATGTCTGGTTTTCTCTGACTACATTAATGACCAATAAAGTACTGGGAAAAGTTAATACAATTTCATGTTCACATTTGAGCTAGTTTATGCATTTTGTACATAATTTCAGTAAACAAAGCAAGACTGCATGCACATCGCTGGTTTCGATCTCAAAATGGTTTGCCCTCTTCTGCGCAACCAATTTGGTGAGATACCATTCAGCCATTTGTATAACATGTTATGTTTGACACGGCTTTGCAGATGAAATACTACAGAATAGAATGTTGCCAAATTGCGGGGGAAGAAAATAGATGCAGAATGTACTTGTCAAGTTTTATTTGTGTCAAAGTTTTTGTTCATATTATATGTGTATGGATATCGGGCTGTAGCACTGATTTATTTAGTGGGTTTATAACTGTTATGCATCTGAACATTGCATGGAATTTTTATGACTATCTCTGGAAATTTTAATCAGTACTGTTGTAAATCAAATATACTGTATGTTGCAAAACGGATAGACTATTTTCTGGTGATGGAAAGATGGGGACTTCATAACAACCGGAGAAGCTTAAATGTAATATTGTTGTGTTAAAATTAATTGTTGCACAGAAATCGAAATCTAACTGAATGCTGATGCATTATTGAGATAGTAATGTATCTGATTCCTTGGCTCCTGAGGCAAAGCCTACTACGTCCCTTCTTTTATTAGATAGGGGTGTATGCATTAAGCAGTCGTAAGTACATCATATTGTTCATTGTTTGGTTTTTGAAGCTAAAGACTAAACATGTACCGTATCAACTCAATGCATTCAAGAGGCTAATTATTATCATCATGCCAGTTATCCTTACTCATATGAAAGTGAATGCCTTAAAGCAGTGGTGGTCAACTCCAGTATTCAAGACCCGCCAACAGGTAAGATGTTAAGGATATCCCTGCTCCAGCACAGGTGGGTCAGTCTTCCACTGAGCCACCTGTGCTGAAGCTGGGATATCCTTAACACTTGACCTGTTGGGGGGTTCTTGAGGATTGGACATTGTGCATCCCTGCCTTAAAGGACCGTGGTGTTTTAACTAACATACTAAATATGTTGTTGATGTTCAGACTTGGACCCATTAATCAATACAAAAGATTACCAATACATATATTTTGTGTCCAAAGCATTTTAGGAATGCAGTTCTTTCCCACATACTCAAGTAAAACAATGGATAGAGATTCATGAGTTTGTGCTGCTTAAAATAAAAGGACACGGCAATGTGAACTGATATTTGAGCGCATTACTATCTTTTATATCTTAATTTGTTCACTGGAGTGCCCACCCTGGCTCATTACCAGAAAATTGCCTATTCAAGTTTTTTTTTGTTTTGTTTTGTTCTTACGATGAATTGGACCCTGGGGACTTACTGTGAAAAAAAGAACAGCCACAAAATTATATAAACGTTACTACGGGGAAAAAAACAAAACATGAAACAGATTATACCCTTTTCAACATATTAACTTCAGTACAAAGGCTGCTGGTTTTCCAGTGCCAAATTCTTTTGCCTGGTATAACCCAACAGGATTCAGCAGGAAACACACGGAAAGGTCAGTGACTGGTTCATGTTACCATGCCGAGACCAGCATGCAGCTCTGTCCATCGTTTGTCCTCCGTCAAGGAATGAGAAAATATCACAAAACCTATTTGCAGACCTCATACTTGGCCTAAAAACTTTCTTGGCCAGAAATACTTGTAATACAAAATGTGAATATATATTTTTATATACATTGATATAGATATAAAATACCTATGCTACCATTTTTTGTTTCAGTTTAAAAAATATAATGAAGGTTTTCATTAGTTATTTTGGTCTTTTGGTGGAAGTTAATTAAATGTCACTGGAATAACAAGGTGGATAGTGGGTCATCCTATATCAGTTTGTCTCATTCTGGTTTTTGCATAATGTAGGAGCTTTGTTCCTTCAGCAGTTTTGGGGGTCCATCCTCGGTCTCCAATCCTTGTAGAAGCAGCAACAAAAAAAGAATTTCCACCACACGTAGATGGGAAGTACTGACCCACAGCATCATTGTTTGTCAGCAATAAATAACAACAGACACAAATATACAACAATGATATTTGGGGACTTTAAATATTCTTTTTTTTTTAAAATCTATTGTCCCTCATCTTTTTTTTTTTTTCTGCAGTCCCTGGAGCTTCACCAGTCCTGGGGGAAGGAATGACATTGGTGGTGTGGAGATCCGTATTGTCCTTTCTGGTCATTAGTTATTCCTTCTATTTAGATCACCGACATGTATGCATTTCTACCACTTTATGGCACTGTTTACATTTGACAAAACAGCACCAGTGGAATTTGCAACTGCACCTCTCTACTATTTCGACCTCTTCTGTGTGAAACCCCCTCCCGCAGCACATAAGCTCGCAGCCATCAATAGCCTTGGAAGTCTTGTTGCACTGCCGGCCAGTGGTGCCCAGGACACCATTCTTTAGGTCATGGTCACAGAAATCTGGGCTTGAGTCTAAATATACCAGGTCTTCATCTGTATGTGGTTTGAATTGAGAATTTTTAGGAACCAAAACTTTGGTGGAGCCAATCTTTTTTTGCTCTACTTCAGTAGCTCCGTCAAATTTTTCCTTTAGCACATTCCCAACTTTGCGAAATGGAGGCATGGCTTTCCAGCATGTCTTGACCTCACAGGATCCAGAAACACCGTGGCACTTACATTCGACTCGCATATTGTTCAAGATGGCCTATCAAAAAAACAAAATATATGTATGTATAGGAGTTTAGTAGACCTCTTAACTTCAAACCCACTGCTGCCAAACAATACTTACATTACTGACACAAATAGAAAATAAATGACCGCTCTAAGGACACAGGCACATCACGGAGAACTGTGGTGAATCAGAATCACCATTTGTCCAATGTACTTTACAAAAATTAAATCCCGCAGCATTTTATGCGCATCTTTATAGTCCAGAGAAGTCAGCAAAATTCTCTTAGTGTAACCAAGCGCTTGCTTTTGCGTCAAACATTTACTAGCAGAGAATTCTCTTCTGACTAATCACTAAGCTCACTAATGAAACTAAACATCATCAGTTGTAATTTATGAGAGGTAATAAAGACTAAGAAACTGTGACATTGCCCACAAAGATTAGTTGCATGTGAGAATTACCTTGCGTCCAGCCTCGTTATTATGGAGATTCATGAGAGCGCGACTGGATGAGGCACCTTTGCTTCTCTCTCTTACATCCACAAAAGACTGTGAGAATGCTACCCCATAGGCAATGTTATCTGAGCATCCAGACCACTGGAAACCTAAAAATCAATGTGATAGGAACAATGACTCACAACTCTTATGCTTTCAACGAGACCCTCGTTTATGCGACTGTTGGAAACTCTGTTAAGGTCCCTGAATCAATTATTTTGATTGGTGATTTATTTTGCTAATAATTTACTTTTGTAGAGAGAAATATCAGTGGGGAGAGCTGCACATTATTCATTCAACATGAGAGGCCTGCAGAGAGTCGAAGAACAATGTTATCTATGAGACTCTAACAGTAAAAGAGTTCAATGTTATTCAAATGGCTATCACTAATTAGAACCCACAAACTTGGATTGCCATACATTATTTTACTGCAATGCTAGTGTTTTTCTGAATAAAGAAGTCTTAGTTAACACGGCAGTAATTCCAAAATATATTGCCACAATTTCATTTTGTAATTGTGCTAAAGTTTAACCCAGCTTTGCTCACCTTTACTGAATCTAGCCCTAAGAAACAACCAGGTGTGCAAGCAAATAAACAATTACCCCTAGTTTGTATACAAAAAGGAAAGGTTATACAGTAGAGCTCTGAAGGCTTTTGTAGGAGGCTAAAGTACCAATCACATAATGATCCCCTTATGGAACTGCTGTTATGGCTGCTTTGTTAATATTTTAGCTTTGGACTTGGGGTTTGGAGTGATGTGCTTACCTTGGGGACTGACCCCGTGCACTGTCCTGTCACAGCCACATTTGTCGAGATCGCCACTGCTGCAAGCTCGGGTCACGGCAAAGGCAACGCCAGCTGAAGAAATCGCATACACAAAAGCAGCCTCCCTTGTTCCTGAAACATAAGAAATGAGTGAACGAGGGAATTATTAGTGGGTATTTCAGGAGGATGCCGTTTCTTGTTTATCTAAATCACTTAACATAATATGAACAATCAAATTACAACTGATACTCGTTATAGGATATCATACATTTAATTTGGGGAAAAATAACCCTTTATTCTACTTTATTCAAGCTGACTCCTGAGCTTGTTGGGAAGCACACACATAAATAGGCCCCAAACTACACTTCTGTGTGTGCTGTCAAACTCTGCAGGAGCTTACAAAGTCTGGCCCCACAATACCTGGCCAATGTGGATTCTAAGCATTGTGCGGGGTGACTTTGAAAGATCCGGCTGTACTTGGCAGCTATACCACCCACCCTAAGCTTTAGATTGGGGTCTTACTAAGTGCGCAGTCACTACACAGGCTCAGGAACACACTATACTGCTTTATCCGCCATTACATCTTTTCTTTGGTGAACCCCTTGGAGACACCTCACTAACCCCTAGGATTTCGCGAACCCCGTGTTGGGAAATCTGCTGTAGAACAAACTTTAGTATACAGAGATAGATGAATGTTTTACACTTTGGTTGTTAGTGCTAAAAATTACATCTGTTCAACATATGGTTAACATAGAAAACCTAATTGTGTTACTACTGTGAAGACTTAGTGTAAAGAAACAATGGTGCAATGTACAGTAAAGTACTTTTTATTTAAGAATTGTTTTAACCAGTTAACATTGCCATACATAATGGAGTCAAAACATTGCATTCAATCATTATGAAAACCTTCCCAAACAAGGGAAAGACGGCTTCACCGCACATTGGCCTTTATGTCAAATATAATTAAACCAAACTATAACAAAAGCATACTTAACAAAATAAACAATTTTCCATATAACTAACTCTGTTTTTATTTGCATTGACATAAGACATTTAATTGCAAAATTGGAATCTCAATAAATGACACTGGTTACTAGTACAATGTAAGGGTTGATTAGCTAAGGTCTGATAAGAGGTATTGGAGTTAGATCTCGCTTTAGCTATGATTCAAGTGAATGAACTTTAATCAAGCCCGTTAACTCCACATCGAGCTCCAATGCCCCTTTATTGGAGCTTAGTGTATACTGTACTGGGCTGTGAGAGAGCAGATTGTGCATTGCAATGTCACATAAGCCATACAAAAATCAATATCTTTTACAGGCTCTGTCCAACTTGGCTCACAAGAAAATTGTAAACCCCTTATAGACTATAAAGACTATAATTCCCACACTAAAACAAATGTATTAATGCCTAAATCAAGCTATTTCTCCCTGTGGCTTGTTTAAAAAAAAAAAAAAAAGTGTTTTTTTTTTTTGTAAGTAGGGATGTTAAAAAGCAGAATGCAAATCAACACCAATCCAGTGTTCATTCATTCTTAACAAAAGCACCATCTCAAAAAAAAAACATCCATGCTTTAAACATTTAAAGAACCAAAATAGTTATACTATTGTGTAGTGGGTTTCCATGATCAAACGCAAACCCCTCCTTGCTTTGAAAAGGTGCATGTAACTACAATGTTTTGGGAATCATTCACAAAGTTGTTGAGAATTAAGAAATCCAAGATGTTTATTCAGATCCAGTTGTTTCATATACTTTGCCCCTTAACCCTTTGTGTGACCGCTGGACGTGGCCACGACATCATGGGGTCTGGCACTCCACGGGTCCCACAACTTGTGGCTACGTCATGCCTTTTTTTGTTGCCCGGTTTCCAGGGGAGAACACGCTCTGTAGTGCAGGGAGATGGAAGAGGCGGACTCCGCTTCTGTTTCAGAATTGTGACGTCGTGATTACGTGATCGCTCTGAGAAGCAGTCACGTGATCCCGACTTTGGACTTTGTCCAAATCGGCGCTAGTACCCTTGGGAAAATAAGGCCGATAGCTTCTTTCTCTCTTTTCCCTCATTTTCCTCATTTCACTCCCTCCTTATTTTACAATATATATTTATGACAAAACCAGTCTTTCATTAAAAACATTTTTGCCTTGTTTGCATTAAGACAGCACATTCAGACTCGTGTGTAATCATTTTCCTGTTTATACAGACATTTTACTCAGATTCAGAATATGGGATTGAAGGTATTTTGGAAATTCAGATTTGCCCGTCATAATTGGTTCTATGCACTAAACATCAATACATCTATTTGAGATACAAGCTACATGTGTTTTGGTACATATTATTGTTTATAGCATTAGGTCATAAGGGTGTCATGTAAAAATGGATTTCAGGCAAAAGGTGACACTGTGCTCATTTGCATGCCATTTCCCAGAATCCCTTGCTGCAGTGGAAGCACTATGCTAGGTGATCATTGTGAAAGGCAGGGTTGCAGACCTGTCTAAGACATGTGAATGTGCTCCCATGTGATCTTTTTATTTGAATCGATATATATATAAAAATATATATATATATACACTGTCCTGAGGAAGGTCCATTGTTGGGAACGAACTGTAGGATTTTCGTGCTTTGTTTAAATACAATTATTGATTTATTTCACTTACCCGAGTGCTGTCTGCCTGATTTACTGGAAACGGTATCGTATATTTGTTATTACTTTATGGGACATGCACCAACATTGATTGAATGACTATTGGAGTGGCGGCTGCTGTATTTACAGCCACCAGTATCCGATGAGTTGCCTTGGAAAATCTGGGGCAATCTCCCAGTAAATGCTGCAACATTTCTGTGAGATTCTGCAGCCAGACTAATGGCCCATCGGATTAACACAGTGGGGGTCCCTGAAGGTGTGGCAGGGACCCCAGCTGTGTTAATCCGATGAGCCATTAGTCTGGCTGCAGAATCTCACAGAAATGTTGCAGCATTTACTGCAAGATAGCCACAGTATTTTCCCAGGCAAGTCATCGGATACTGGTGGCTGCATCTGTATAGTGATTAAAATGGCTTAGTTTTATGATAGTAATGTTGTGAGAATTCTAGTTTTGTTTAATGGCAGCCACACTGAATATACTGTAATTTTACTCGTATTAACAATATCATATGCAGAAATTGACTGAAGGCCCACAATGTTTACAAAGCAGGCCCTGCACACTGTAATTTCAAGCAGCAGGCCTTGGTACTTAAGATGCAGAGATCCCCTGGCTTGTGATATAGCAGCAGATTCCACTTGCCCGGTGGATACAATATGGCCGCCACGGTCAATCTTGCTCTAGTCTTCTTTGAATTCCATATTGTTATCATTTCACCAAAGATAACATGCTTTACCCAACCAACTGGAACTATTAATAACTCCAGGTCACAAGTGTAATAATGACCCAGTTCTTGTTTTGTGTTTTCACCATGTGGTCAGTTAGCTACTCTGGTAGCATAAAGTACTGTAAGATCTGATGCAAGACCAGCCTGGATCATTATCACAGAGATAACGTGAAGTAAATGGAAAGGATATTCTAAAGTAGTCTTTTGCAGAATGTGCTATTGATCAATTTACAAATGATGATACGTATCAAAAAAAACGTTACATTCATCTTCATGAAGTATAAAAAAAACCTTATTTGAATAAATTCTGAATAAATGTAGCGGCTGTACACACGCACAGAAAATATTGTTACATATGCCCAGCATCTATGTATAATCTAACCACATTAACACACATAACTCCTTGATTTCGTTTACTTGGGAAGCTGGAATAATGTAGCAATTTAACAAGATGCATCCTGGTAACACTGAATTTAGTACGGTCTCTCACCTCTCCAGCCCTCATGTGAATACAGCTTGTCATCATAAGTGGGGCAACCTTGGTGGTCGCAGGCTGACTCTGGTGGCTAGTCCACACTGCAAATAATCTGGTATAGTAGGTAGTGTCTGCCAAGGAGCAATCCAAGACTGAGCTATTGTGGGGACTGAATCCCTTCCAAGTCAGTTGAGGTTAACAGCAGGCTCGTGTGGGTCGTCTTGCACTGTGGTTGCCTAAAAAGAGAGGACTTATTTTCTGGTATTGCTGGTATTTCCAGTCTGGAATCTCAACAACCACAAGTCTTCCCCCCCTTTTCATGCAACCCTAAAAAGCAACCAATGTTAAACAATGAGGCAAGGCAAAGCCTTAGGCCAGCGTTTTACAGTTGCAAGGATTTGCCCTGTACTTTCTCACCACAAATTGAGTTGTGATTTGCCAGCATGGAAAATAAGGATGTGATAGTTCTGACCCACAATGACAAGTACTGTTCAAAGGCGCTATTTATATAAGCATCTACTGCAACCAAGGCAGTTTCTTTGTAAAACTTTTTTTTTTTTTAAAAATCAGTGATTTTGCAGATTTACATGAATTTAATGAGACCCGATTCACTGACTGATTAGTCAGTCAATTTGTAACATAACTGTAAATTATAAGTAAATAATTATAAGTAAATATGAATGCAATCTTTTAATAGCACATGCATGATATCATTCAGGGGTTCGTTTTGTTTGTAAATGTGTTGCTGCACTTTAAAAAGAAGGATATCTGCTTAAATGTTTTACATGCTGACAGAATATGCAACATGGTGTGAAGTTCCCTTCAAATCTTCATCTGTCTCAGAAGAGATCTTATGGACCATGGAGCTGCACTGCTCCTCTGTTTTTAGAAATGGGAACTTTCTGATTGTGGCAGTTTATTTCTCCTTCTGGAAAATCAACATGGCTGACAGATCAGTCTCAGATGTGGACCTGTGATGTCACAGCTTTTAGTCGGTTGACCATGGCAGCCATTTTAGATTTATTTTTTCTTATCAGCAAAATGAATATCTAAGCAATGGGTTGTTTCCAGACATCTCAGATGAGCTACGAAGTAGCCCCACTTAGTCTAATTATTAATAAATTGAAGTGAAAAAATGGAGGGGCTGCTTCTTTAATTTAAAATATGGGTTGAAAGATGATTACTTTAATGAAGGGTCTAAATAGTTCAATAAGTTTACAGTGTGTCACATTTAGAGACATATTGGTTTGCTTCAGGTTTAATGGTATTTCTAATTATTTTAGTATTTCTTAATGCAAATAATTGGCAGTAAATACATACAGATATAGCCAACTTTATTACAACCGCGGGAATGCTCCCACGGGTTAATTAGCACAGTAGCTCAACCCCATTCTCATGCGGCTGATTCGGAACAAGGCCGGCTTCTCGCATTGACGCGTTATCCATGTACCGCTGCCAGCGGTTGCAATAACCGACTACATCTGTATGTTGGTTTGTACCTATCCTCATTACTATCACTTCCTGATTCAATATCCGCATCCGTTTTATTAGTCATTGGGATGCTTTTTCAGTCTCAAGATGAAAAATGCTGAAATACTGTAGTTCACCAAAAATATCAGCATTGTCACCTATGAAGTTGCAAAGTATAGTTTGTTCTGCTTTTATCCGTGCTGTGAAATGAGCTCATAGCATATTGCCAAGAGGTAACAAAAGAAGTACTGTAATAAACTAAATAAGTCCACCAGGCACATTATTTTAACTCCATCTACTACATAAAGCAGTGTAACAATATAACTCATTTTTTATGATGCTGTGGTCTGATCAGCAATTACGGAGCAGTCGTTTACAAACACTATAAATAATAATATGGTAAAGAATAAGACAAAACCAGAAATAGAGCAATTTACAACTGCTTGGATTCTGTATAGCTTGGTAAAATATTCCACTAGGGGCCTTATTCTCTATACTGTATACAACCTGATGCGGCCATTCAGGCGTAAATAGAATTACCACCCGAATCCTCCAAAAAATGTGAATAAAAGATGAAAATTAGCTCCTTGCAAATGAATACAATGATACTTCCTGACTTTTTACCATTGTATAATATGCTTTCTGGGGGCGCTTTACTCCACTTGGACGATAGAGGTCTATTCAATTATTTCAAACTGTACTATAAAACAAATATGGTTTAATCCTCCTAGAGACCTTGATGATTTCTCATTTTATGGTTTGCACTTTGAATGTGTCAAACAATGACGTACAGTTTTGAAAGCCGAGAGGAAATAACCATTTCACCATAAATTGCTCTCTCTATCCCACTGGATCCTTCACACAACCACTGTAAAAACAGTCAACAGTGGAGTAGAGTGAGTCAGCAAAACCGAACGGAAACAGAGTCCAGGACACTTTTACCAGAGGATATTTAATGTCCAAGAAGTATGCTGGGCTGAGGTTTCATGTCTCATCTGCAAAATAGCACTGTTAAAGTGGTACAGTACATCTGCTCTGCTTTCCAACATGCCTCCAAGCACAAGCTGCAATGAGCACGCTTTAACTGGCTGGTGGTACAAAGCCAACGTTTTTAAGATTTGAACAAAATGTATTTTTTTTTTACATCCTAGTTTCTAAATCAGCGGTGGCAAACTCCAGTCTTCAAGAGCTTCAGTACCAACAGGTCAGGTTTTCAGGATATCCTGCTTCAGCACAGGTGGCTTAGTCATTCTGACTGAACCACTGATTGAGCCAACTGTGCTAAAGCAGGGATAGCCTGAAAACCTGACCTGTTTGTGCCCCTTGAGGACTGGAGTTGGCCACCCCTGATTAAACAGGCACCATAGGATGAGGATTTTCACACTGGCTAGCCTGCCAATGATGCAGTGCAACATTCTAACTTCATTTCTCTGCGAAAATGGCAAAATATTGTAATTGTTAATGAGTCACTATACAAGACAACCAATGTTACAGATGGAAATCCATGAATCCTTTGTTCCTTTTTGAAGGTGTAAGCCGATATTTCCACTTTCATTATTGAAATTATCATCAGTTGTACAATGCAATACATTAATAAATTACACAATTCAGTCGCATTGTTTAAACTTGCACCCCATTATCCCCCCCCCTTTTTTTTTTACATGGGTGCGAAGCACAGAGTTGAACCGTATTACTTTCAGCTTCGGGGACCCCCTTGTTAATACAAACTACAAAAAGGTAGCACAGGTACTGATACATAATTAAATCCCCCGCATCACAGGGGTCAATAAGAAGCCGCAACAGGTGATGTTTCGCGTAACATGGGGGATTTAAACTGCCATTGTTTTTGTCCTGGATGAGATGCTACATGGTGCTTACAGCTGCGTATCTCAGAAACTAGGGGTTCCCTGGAGCTGAAATGAACGAGGTTCAGCTGTGGTGACCCCCTGTTTGCCATCCCATGTGAAAAGGGGGAGGGGGTGTAAAAACAAAATCAAGCAAGGGGGGCTGCTCCCCTAATATTTTGGTAAACGTGAGGGTCCTGAAAAAGTACAAATTTGCTCTAGGGTTTGTTCTGCTTTAGATTATTATCTTGTTTCTTTACATCTTTGTTAAACTCTTGGAATCTCTGTAAATTAGTATTGCTGACCTGAGGAAGAGAGGAGAACTCTCGAAAGCTTGTCTTATAGTATCAATTGTTAGTCCAAATAAAAAAGGTATCACTTATACTGAAGTACTCATTTACTCTGCACTATCGTAACTCAACTAACACGGCTATTTATACGTAATTCTGGAGTATTTAAACTTTTACAGCACCAGTATTACATTTCTTGTTCGATGGAAATATACTGTACAAAGCTTTCAAAACCTCACAGGTCTCTTCTACAAGAGCATGGTCATGTTCACTCATATAAACAGTATATACATTTATTAAATCATCATTTAAATAAAAATCCTAAGTAAACAGTTTCCAAGTAAACAATAATTAATGTGACCAAAAAAAGTGAACAGTTGCATTAATCTACTTAAATATTTACTATGATGGAGTAAGATCCAAAACACGAGACTTTAAAACTGGAATGCACTGTGGAACAAACTAAAATGTCTACATGTGGAATGGGAATGAATGTAAGATAAATATGACTGCTGTGGTAATGGGTTCAAACTTTTCCTCGCATGTACAGCCATTGCCCTGGAACCTGTAATATGACAATCATATAATAGCCCAAAACTAGACCAGTGCTAAAGAAGGTTCCACTGGATTACTCTTCCAGTTCCAAGGACAACCTACAAATTCACCAAAGGAAATCCTATTCTAATACTCCTATGTTTCATGACACCAGGGAGTGAGAAACATTTGCAACATCTGCTCTGGGGTCCATCTTCTGAACATCTCTTGCCCTCTCCTGAGTGCAAGATGTCTTTAATATGGATGGGCTTTTCCCCCACCCCCCCCAATAGACAGGTCAACTACATAAATGTACTGGGAAGTAACTAGGGGTTCACCTTGTGAGGTCTTTTATATGGAAGGCCCATCCCAATAAGTAGGTCAGCTACATAAACGCACTAGGAAGTAACTCGGGCTCACTTTTTCACCTAGTCCAGCCACATGCTTCAAAATTGACTGCCACATCAACAGAACAAGAACTGTCAGGAAATATAGTAGTGAAGTAGTTTAATAATTAAATAAATCCAGTATATAGCTAGGCTGTAGCTGTGGTATTTAAGTTGCACAACTGATGGAGAGCTATCATAGTAATAACAACATAAATATTCATAGACACTGCTATAACGCAGTGTCCGACAGTTGACTGTTTTTTTAGAACGATTACATTTTATTCATAGCGATTCTTGATGATGAAGAGACATTCATGATGCATCTTTCATTTAACATGGAGCAGCTATGCGTGTCTGCAAATAAAATGCTTGATAAAATCATTTCAATGTGAAACAAGAAATTGGGATTCTGCCTGGATTGTCTGGGGTCTGAGTATCCCGAAGTTGAACATTTACATTATTGACCCATGGCCAATAAGCTCACAACTGTAAATAGCTTACATTTTTACGTTGTATTACTGGATTTGGCCACCTGGTTTCCATTTCAGAATTTAGGACGTGTTTGATAAATTGGAAAAAGACGGTTTACTTAAAATCATATTTATTATATTACCAAAATATTATTCGAAATTTGTTGTAATAATGCTAAAACGTCCATTTTATAACCAAAGACAAATGTTTGTGTTTGGCCAAATAGTCTGTCATTTTCCATAAAATAAATAGCGATGACTTTCAAAACCACACCAAAACACATACAACACATTTTTAGTTGCTTTCATAAAATGTCCTATTTACATTTTGAATTTATTGATATATTTTTATTTTGAACATACATCATGCCAGCATATCTGTGTAACATAAAATAATCTGGTAGTTCAGCTGTAAGCAATTACATGCAAAATGCAAAGGATGGTTCCTATGGGAGCATTAAAAATCTAAGTGTAGGATGCAAATTATTTAATCTCCCCAATGCTGGAGACAACTATAATGTATTACTATTCAAAATATTATAGGGGTTCCCTTAAGGGCTAAAGACAATACCCTACTGATAACATGCTTTATCGTTACCTATTGATCTGGGCTATTTATCCAATGATGAATGTAAAAATTGCGGGAGGAGAACTGTGATAGTCATCAGGAAGTCTCTTAACCTTTGAGTGCTGGCAGACCGGTGGCTCCTGATTGGCAGGCAGGCCCCCCCAGGATGAGAACGGAAGAGGAGGACATCGTCTACTGGAGCGATGAATGCAATCGCCCCCCAATGTTTCTAGTATCACGTACCCTGTATGTTAGGGGGGCTCAACTCCAGTCCTCGAGGATATCCCTGCTTCAGCACAGGTGGCTCAATCAATTACTCAGTCAACGACTGAAGCAGGGATATCCCTAAATCCGGACCTGTTGGTAGCCCTTGAGGACTGGAGTTGAGCTCCCCTGCTGTACGTCATAAGGCCCCTAGAGTGCAGGCCCTAATGACATGCAGGGTATGCAATGTGTTAAAGAAGCAGTGTCACTTACTCTGCAAGTTCCAGCTCAGCTGTTTAGTAAGTAGCACCGCAAATGGTCACCTGAGCCTCAGTAACCAGACAAAGTGAGTTACTATGAGTCAGACATCAAGCTCCTAGACACCTAAAACCAGTGTGATGGCTCTCTGGGTGAATGGCAATAAAAGACTTCCTGAACATCCCATATTAATAGTTTGAGGTGGGGACTATACGGATAGACTATAAGATTGTCACTGTGAGGTTTTATGGGGATATTGCTCAATATTAATGAAAAATACAAAAGTGCAAACGTGTAATATATATATATATATATATATATATATATATATATATATATATATAAATATAAGAAAAGAAGCGCCAGCTCCATAGCATAATACTGTAAAATAACTCTATTTTACAGTATTATGCTATGGAGCTGGCGCTTCTTTTCTTTTGTTTTTTGTAGGTATCTGTGATCTGGCGAGATCACTCTAAGAAGCTTTGCCTCCCCGTACAGACTGGTTCCTGATCTGGACTTTTTCATCTCTCAAACTTCACGTGTTTGGTTCTATGATACTTATTATATTTTATAAGACATTTTGGTGTTGCACCATCACTTTTCATTCTTCAATATCTATTATCATTATTTATGCACATTGTTTTTATCAACACCTTGTTTCATTCTCACACTTTAGTGTTACTCTTTGTTTGTGTTAGTTATATTATATATATATACATATATATATATACAGTCATACCCCGCATTACCATACGCAATGGGACCGGAGCATGTATGTAAAGCGAAAATGTACTTAAAGTGAAGCACTACCTTTTCCCCACTTATTGATGCATGTACTGTACTGCAATCATCATATACGTGCATAACTGATGTAAATAACGCATTTGTAACAGGCTCTATAGTCTCCCCGCTTGCGCACAGCTTCGTTACAGGTAGGGAGCCGGTGTTGCTGTTCAGGACGTGCTGACAGGCGCATGCGTGAGCTGGCGTTTGCCTATTGGGCGATATGTACTTACTCGCGAGTGTACTTAAAGTGAGTGTACTTAAAGCGGGGTATGCCTGTATATACATATATACAGTGGTTGACAAATCACCAAAAAATCTACTCGCCACCTAGTACCAAACGTGTGCTGCTTGGGCCAATATTTACTCGGCCAAGGGTTAAATCCACTCGCCCGGGGCGAGCAAATGTATAGGTTTGTCGAACACTGCATATATATATACATATATATATATATACATACATATATTTATATCCCTCTCACTCCACACACACCTTGTGTAGAGCACTGTTTATACTGTGTGCTCTCCATTCATTTTAATTCGATACACATACACACTCTTTCTTCAGTTACCCTTTGACACCTCTAGCCATAAAACACATCCACACCGGGGGAAGGAACAGCACAGATAACATTCCAAGAGACACTGTTTTTAAGTAATCCATGCTTCATTCATTGTAACATCTCCGGAAGAAGAGATCAGTGTATCTCGAAAGCTCGCACAAATAAAAGCATTTCGTTAGCCACAGGTATGTCGGTCTGTCTCTGTGTCTCTGTGTCTCTGTGTCTCTGTGTCTCTGTGTCTCTGTGTCTCTGTGTCTCTGTGTCTCTGTGTCTCTGTGTCTCTGTGTCTCTGTGTCTCTCTCTCTCTCTCTCTCTCTCTCTCTCTCTCTCTCTCTCTCTCTCTCTCTCTCTCTCTCTCTCTCTCTCTCTCTCTCTCTCTCTCTCTCTCTCTCTCTCTCTCTCTCTCTCTCTCTCTCTCTCTCTCTCTCTCTCTCTCTCTCTCTCTCTCTCTCTCTCTCTCTCTCTCTCTCCTCCACAGTAAAGCATAAAGCAACTGTAAATATTCCTGTATATTCATTTGCATGTCTTAGACAGGACTGCAACCCTGTCTTTCACCATTATCACCCAGCACTTCCACTGCAGCAAGGGATTCTGGGAAATTACATGCAAATGAGCACGCAGTGCCACCTTTTATCTCATGCTCACATTACATGAGCAACCCTTAGCCAATGCATGCTGCTTTAAACACAGCTTTTAAGCAAGGGCTTGGGAGATGCAAAGCCAGTAAACCCACTCACAGACATGTTTCAACCTTGATTGGTATCATCAGTGTGAGGGTTGCTCATGTAATGTGAGCATGAGATAAAAGGTGGCACTGTGTGCTCATTTGCATGTCATTTCCCAGAACCCTTGCTGCAGTGGAAGTGCTGTGTGCTGGGCGATAATGGTGAAAGGCGGGGTTGCAGACCTGCCTAAGGCATGCAAATGAGCATACAGTTATATTTCCATTTGCTATATATATATATATATATATATATATATATATATATATATATATATATATATATATATATATATATATATATATATATATATATATATATATATATATATATATATATATATCCAGTGTGTTCATACAGTACATTGACATTAATGTGAAATGTGAAATTAAATATTGAAGTCCTTGTAACTGTGTAAACCTGCAGTGGAATTTTGATCTCCGATAGACACTAGTAATCAGATCGAGACTGTATGATGTCTTCTTTACCAGCAATCATTACAAGGACCTGCATATTGCCTGTCACTGGATACTGCAGACTTTATTTTACACTTTGTTATTGTAAATGAAACTGCATTCTTACCTTGTGTCACTACCTTTCCAAAAACAGGCAGAGTGTCGAGGGTTGAGCAGTTCCACCGACGGTTCCTGAACTGATATTGACATTCCTCTATTGCCAGCTGAGCTCCTCGACGTACTGAATCCATTACTTCAAGATTCCTCTTGCACATTTGCACCTGGCGCTGAATTAATCCTTTTAGCTTTTCACAAGTTTCTTCCTCTGAAATGCTGCCCACTGAAGACAGCTTAGCCAGGTACCTATGAAATGAGACAAAAATATACTGTTATTAAAGTTACCTATGAAAGGAGGCATAAATGTAAATTAAAGGTACCTCTTGCAGAAAACCAGTGCAATAATACAGAGAAAACTCTCAATTGACATGAGATTGTCTAAATAGTGCAGTAATAACTTTTCCATGATACGTAAATTACGAGAATTATATTTTATTTGTATACTGCTATATATATATATATATATATATATATATATATATATATATATATATATATATATATATATATATATATATATGCAAATATAGCTGTATGCTCATCTGCATGTCTTAGGCAGGTCTGCAACCCCGCCTTTCCCCATTATCACCCAGCATACAGCACTTCCACTGCAGCAAGGGATTCTGGGAAATGACATGCAAATGAGCACACAGTGTCACTTTTTGCCTCAATAACCATTTTTAACATGGTTCCCTATAGGCTTAAGCTTGCTGCATGGTCACAGCTTTGAGCACAGCCAGGGTTAAGGTGCATACCCAGAAAACCACCCACAGACAGCTGTTTCGACCTTTTTTTTTTTTTTTTTGCTTTCTTTTTCTGTTTTTTCTGCTTTTCCTGCTTTTTAACATACACCCATTCCATTATTTCCTCCCCATTTACAATCCCCACAAACTCCAAAACTTTTTCCACCTCTTCCCCTGAACAAAACTCTTCTCTCCTCCTCTCCTCTTCTTTTGCTTTACAGGATGCTGCTTCTACCTCTGCTGCATGTCTAATTATCCAATCGTCCTCACAGTCTTCCTCCACTAACTTTTCCCTTTCCACAGAAAGACCCTTCTTACTTCCCCTCTCAACCTCTACCTCCTCCTCTACTCTAGGCTGACATTCTTCATTCTCTTTATAATCACACAGAAAGTCACAAAATAACCTCTCCTCTGTTGTAAGCTGATATACTTCCTTCTCTTCAGACTCACACAATATTTCACTCACAAACTCCAAAACTTTTCCCGCCTCTCCTTCTTTTCCCTTTCCTTCCTCACTGACATAACCTCTGAGCTGACCTTTCTCACTATTCTGCACCTGTACATTAGTCTTTTCCGGACTCTGTCTCGTCATTTGTCTAGCACGATTACCCACAATTGATGACATCGTACTTGTCCTTTTTGTGCACCAAATCTCACTCTTCTTTAAACACTTTCTCGCCAAATGTCCAGACTCATAGCAAAAGTCACATTTCTTTTGTACTCTGCATTTTGCAGCCACGTGACCCTCTTTACCACAGTTGTGACACACCATTCCCACCTCCCCACATCTCTCTTCCAAATGTCCATATTGTTGACAGTTCTTACATCTCTTGGGTTGGCCCCAATATTCCAAAAAGCCTTTTTTCCCACCCACCTTGAAAACAGCAGGGGGGTGCATCACTCCCCCTGCACATGCTGGGTCCGGTCTTAGACGTACGTGAAATTCCCGCTTGCCATTAAATATCCCATAGCAATTCAAAAGTTCTTCACCATCTCTTACAGTTGCACAATAATGTCTCAAAAACAAGGCTATCTCCTCCTTCTTCACAAAAGGATCATACATGTGCACAATTATGCTTCTTTCCTCCAACAAAAAACTTGGGATAACACTGATCCCCTTCATCCTCTGGTCACTCACATTTTTCTTGCATCTCTCATATGCACTCAAGCAGTCCTCCTCCTTGCGGAAGGTCACATCAAAGATTCCCTCTTCCTGGAAGTCCTGCAGACAGTAGACTTGTGAAATCTTCATCTCCACCAGGTCAATCAAGATCTCCTCCACGATATACTGGAGTCTCACCCGGGCTCTCTCCGCCTCAACCACCAGGAATCTGATGGTCTGCTTTCGGTTCTCCATCGCCGCCGTCTTTGTCCTCGTCATCCTGAGCTTCGGTGCAACGCCCTAATAGCAGCAGGGGGGTTAAGCCTATTATGGCGATCCCCCCAGGCAAAGGCGTTGGCCCGTCACTCTCTCTCTCTCCTGCTCACGTGCTTGTCCGCTCCTTACCGCCCCCTGCGCTCAAGCTGTCATGCTCCGTCTGTCCGACCGTCAAGGATCTGGTGCGGCACCCCAAAAGCAGCGAGGGGGTTTAGTCCATCAGGACGATCCCCCAAGGCCAAGGCCCTTCACCATCTCTCTCTCCTTGTCCGCTCTTGATCACCTCCCGCTGCCTGAGATGGCGTACCCCCCTAATAGCAGCATGAGTCTTAAGTCCCTTCCGGAACGATGACTCAAGGCCAAGGGGGCACAGTCTCAGCTACACAGCTGTTTCGACCTTGATGGGTCTCATCAGTGTGGGGTTGATTTTACTGGGAATGCAAGAGAGGCTATGGGATAGGCTAAACCATAATACTGAGTTAAGTTATGGTGAGTAAAAAAAGTGACAAAAACCCTCCACAGGAAAGCAAATATGCAAATATAGCTGTATGCTCATCTGCATGTCTTAGGCAGGTCTGCAACCCCGCCTTTCCCCATTATCACCCAGCATACAGCATGAGACCCATCAAGGTCTTGGGGGATCGTCCTGATGGACTAAACCCCCTCGCTGCTTTTGGGGTGCCGCACCAGATCCTTGACGGTCGGACAGACGGAGCATGACAGCTTGAGCGCAGGGGGCGGTAAGGAGCGGACAAGCACGTGAGCAGGAGAGAGAGAGAGTGACGGGCCGACGCCTTTGCCTGGGGGGATCGCCATAATAGGCTTAACCCCCCTGCTGCTATTAGGGCGTCGCACCGAAGCTCAGGATGACGAGGATAAAGACGGCGGCGATGGAGAACCGAAAGCAGACCATCAGATTCCTGGTGGTTGAGGCGGAGAGAGCCCGGGTGAGACTCCAGTATATCGTGGAGGAGATCTTGATTGACCTGGTGGAGATGAAGATTGCACAAGTCTACTGTCTGCAGGACTTCCAGGAAGAGGGAATCTTTGATGTGACCTTCCGCAAGGAGGAGGACTGCTTGAGTGCATATGAGAGATGTAAGAAAAACGTGAGTGACCAGAGGATGAAGGGGATCAGTGTTATCCCAAGTTTTTTGTTGGAGGAAAGAAGCATAATTGTGCACATGTATGATCCTTTTGTGAAGAAGGAGGAGATAGCCTTGTTTTTGAGACATTATTGTGCAACTGTAAGAGATGGTGAAGAACTTTTGAATTGCTATGGGATATTTAATGGCAAGCGGGAATTTCACGTACGTCTAAGACCGGACCCAGCATGTGCAGGGGGAGTGATGCACCCCCCTGCTGTTTTCAAGGTGGGTGGGAAAAAAGGCTTTTTGGAATATTGGGGCCAACCCAAGAGATGTAAGAACTGTCAACAATATGGACATTTGGAAGAGAGATGTGGGGAGGTGGGAATGGTGTGTCACAACTGTGGTAAAGAGGGTCACGTGGCTGCAAAATGCAGAGTATAAAAGAAATGTGACTTTTGCTATGAGTCTGGACATTTGGCGAGAAAGTGTTTAAAGAAGAGTGAGATTTGGTGCACAAAAAGGACAAGTACGATGTCATCAATTGTGGGTAATCGTGCTAGACAAATGACGAGACAGAGTCCGGAAAAGACTAATGTACAGGTGCAGAATAGTGAGAAAGGTCAGCTCAGAGGTTATGTCAGTGAGGAAGGAAAGGGAAAAGAAGGAGAGGCGGGAAAAGTTTTGGAGTTTGTGAGTGAAATATTGTGTGAGTCTGAAGAGAAGGAAGTATATCAGCTTACAACAGAGGAGAGGTTATTTTGTGACTTTCTGTGTGATTATAAAGAGAATGAAGAATGTCAGCCTAGAGTAGAGGAGGAGGTAGAGGTTGAGAGGGGAAGTAAGAAGGGTCTTTCTGTGGAAAGGGAAAAGTTAGTGGAGGAAGACTGTGAGGACGATTGGATAATTAGACATGCAGCAGAGGTAGAAGCAGCATCCTGTAAAGCAAAAGAAGAGGAGAGGAGGAGAGAAGAGTTTTGTTCAGGGGAAGAGGTGGAAAAAGTTTTGGAGTTTGTGGGGATTGTAAATGGGGAGGAAATAATGGAATGGGTGTATGTTAAAAAGCAGGAAAAGCAGAAAAAACAGAAAAAGAAAGCAAAAAAAAAAAAAAAAAAGGTCGAAACAGCTGTCTGTGGGTGGTTTTCTGGGTATGCACCTTAACCCTGGCTGTGCTCAAAGCTGTGACCATGCAGCAAGCTTAAGCCTATAGGGAACCATGTTAAAAATGGTTATTGAGGCAAAAAGTGACACTGTGTGCTCATTTGCATGTCATTTCCCAGAATCCCTTGCTGCAGTGGAAGTACTGTATGCTGGGTGATAATGGGGAAAGGCGGGGTTGCAGACCTGCCTAAGACATGCAGGTGAGCATACAGCTATATTTGCATATTTGCTTTCCTGTGGAGGGTTTTTGTCACTTTTTTTACTCACCATAACTTAACTCAGTATTATGTTTTTTTTTAATATATATATATATATATATATATATATATATATATATATATATATATATATATATACAGTGTTCGACAAACCTATACATTTGCTCGTGCTCGCCCCGGGCGAGTGGATTTAACCCCCGGGCGAGTAAATATTGGCCCAAGCAGCACACGTTTGGTACTAGGTGGCGAGTAGATTTGTTGGTGATTTGTCAATCACTGTATATATATATATATATATATATATATATATATATATATATATATATATACATACACAGTGGTCGACAAATCACCAAAAAATCTACTCGCCGAACAAAAAAATCTACTCGCCACCTAGTACCACACGTGTGCTGCTTGGGCCAATAGGAGCTCGCCACGATGTTAAATCCACTCGCCCGGGGCGAGCAAATGTATAGGTTTGTCGAACACTGTATATATATATATATATAATTAAAAGACACTTACTGTTAAAAAAAAAATCCAATTGCTTTTTTGATTCACAAATGTCATGGATGATATAATTTTTTCAGTCATTTCAAAAAATTACATTTATGTGGGAATGTGGTAAATTAAGATGTGGGGTTTAAATGAAAAATAAAAAAAAGAGGGGATGCCCAGACTAGTCCTTATTTTCCTTATATTTGCAACCCTTTAAAACTACGTTTTAATAAAAAAAAATAACGTATTTAAACACAGCAGCATCTACTTTTGTATCAACCCACGTGTTTTATTCAAGGGCTTACTTTCAAATGTGCTAATGACGCTTGACCTATTCTGTTGAAGTATTAATACTTAATTGCGTATCTCCCTGTATTGTACGCAGAAGAACAATACAGGTATATTGCAAGTTATTCCCCATACAGTAGCTTTGTTGGACAACTTCCACTTGATCTTTGCTTCACAGATTTAAATCCTGCAGAAAAGGTGATTTTTACCCGTAGTCACATGCCACAATCAATGGGTCCCTAAGCCTCTACTGTAATGGGGTGGAGTACTCCCTGTCCTGTAAATCAGAACAGAATTGTACGTGTTTGTCTTGTTTAAAAAAATAAAAATTGCAGTGAATTTATCTACTGAGGTAGAAATGTGGACCTTGTTTATCAGTGCCACAGGAAGATCTTTAATTTAGCACTTCATGAAACTACAATGGACATTTTTATTCTCTGGTAATGCACTGGCACCATACAACACAACATGTGCGAGGAATGCACCACCATATTAGCTAGAGCTCTGATGACAGACAGTTTCAGTACATTCTCTTTTCACTGGTTGATTTGCAGGATGTTTGGCAATACAGGAGTAAATTACTTACAACTGCGGCATATCCAGACCATTCAAAAATGACAGTGTGCAGTATGCGGAAAAAAAGTGATAAAAACCACTGACTGGTCTTTAATGGAGAAGGTATTAGTTTTAAAAAAAACCCGCAGGCAGGGAGTCACTATAGCTGACAATCCAACTTTTCTTCCTTGCTGGAAACACTTCCCTCTGGAAATGTTATCTTGGCTGTTTGACAATCCATCTGTCTCCCTCTTAGTGATCAATCGTCCTCCTATTGACATATCTCGCAGGAAGTTGGGGCAGTGGTACACCCTCATGCTTACAACTCGGCAACTTTCGCTTCTATCTGACTGATACTGAAGAGATGCGCATTCCGTGCTCTGAATCTATCTTGTCAAAAATCCTGATTACTGCCGTATCCAAGTACTACTAGGAAAAGCCAGAGGTCTCCGGAGTCAGCCAAAGTAAGCAGAAAGTAGTTGTGTGCGCCAACTCACAGCTGCCACACTGTTCACTCAGCTTCTACTGTGTTCTAATCACTGACAAACATCTCCTTCCAAACCACTTCCCTTCATAATTCAACTGTTGGACCTACAATACAGACTTGCACTGTTGTCCAGCTATATGTCCCTCTAGATCCAGTTCGTTGTGTATGTAACATGTGTGGGTGACATGAGAAGCAAGTAAGTTCTCCAGTTTGAATTGCATGGTGCTTTTAAGGTAGGGAAACTGGAGTCTGCTGTTGCCAAAAGAAAACCACTTGGCATTGGCTTGTACTTCATTTCTGAATGTTCAATAGCCTTTTTCAGAGGTTTCAAAAAGTTGAAATCCAAAGTTCTGTGTCAGTTGGCATCATTTTCATTCTTACACTATTTATGGTCCACCTGGGATAATTCTGTCTGCTACTTTAATGTTAATCTTAAATCCTGCAGAATAAAGCAATCACCTATTAGATAGAAAATAAAAGGAATTGCACGTGGTCATCTTGACAGTGGCTCATTCAGGTCAATTAGTATCTCTGAATAAAATATTGCTGGTTAATGTTGAGCAGATATATACATTAAAATAATTTGGCATCTGCTATATTCAATAAAGCTGAAGAAGTGTCGCCTGGACATTTGTATAAATGAAACTAGAAAAGAAATAAGAATATGTGCATAGCATCCAACACCACGACACACTGACACATTCACCATTAAAATAGACGTTAAAAGGGCTTCATTTTAACATGTACTTACCTCTTTAATGATGTAAACAAATAATCATGATGAGCAACACTCACTCCCTCTCATAAACAAATGCACATTGTTTTATTGCTATGCACCACTTGAAATATAGAGTGACTGTGCTGCAAGAAACACGCCCTAACGTCAGCATTCTAACAATGGCCTTACTAATGTTAAGAGAAGAAAGACAAGCTGTTGGCCAAATATCAAGGGCCAACAGCGTGATGACAATGATAGATTCAGAGTAGAATTTAGTAGTTGTGTTTTTTTATTAAGGTTTAAAAGCAGTTACATTTGTTTTGTTTTACATCATTTGATAGATGATGCCACATACTACATTATTTATGGAAATATATGCAATGTGTCTGGGACACTTTCTGGCCTGTGTTAATTACCTCCATTGTTTAAAACATTTTTATCATGACAAATTGAAATAAATAGACCAAGAGAAGGGCCGTGCTGGGAAAACCTCTTCAACCTTAACTACGCTTAATGTGACTTGAAACAGATATACAGTATGACTTTGTCCTTATTCAATATGCATGAGCAGCTTCCCGGTGCTGGGGGTGATTTCAGCTCCGTTCAAAATGAAAAAGATTCAAATCTTCTCTAGCAAAAAAGCGGCTTCTCGGCATCTATATAAGGGCCATCCTAATACTGTACGTTTTAGCCATTTGTTAACATATTGACTTTCTTTCCCTTTATACTGTAAAGTATATCACAATATTTTACATTTAGTCATACATTACAACCCAAAACACATTGATTAAATGTTTAAAGCTGCCAGATTAACGTGGGGTGGGAGGTTATCTGCGGCTAAACCTCACTATTTTTAGTGCCAGGGATCCTCCAGTTCCAGAGATATATACTGGTGAAGTTACCAGCAGTGTTCTCTGCTGGAATTTAAATGGCTCTCCAATAGGATGCCACAATGGATGATGTTGCAGCTTCCTATTGGTTTGCAGACCCTTGAAGTTTTGAACAGCCGTTATGTTTTCCCTAGAGGGGCAGAGACACTGGTAACTTCACTGGTATGCGTCTCAGAAACCAGGGGGTCTCCGGAACTAAAAATAGCAATGCGGTTTGGTTCCAGAGGACCCCCGGTTCCAATCCTATAATTTAAAAAAAATAAAATAAATGGAATTTAAATGCCAAATAAACACAAATGATGCTAAAAAGTGCTGCCCACTTAATGTTGCATGACTTATAGAAAGGTTATCTCTTTACAGGTTTCATCCAACTGCAGATTTATTATTAATATGCTAAGGATGTTTTTTTTATTGTGAAGACAATTTCACAATAACGCAGGCACCCCCAGCACTCAAGGTTTTATGAGATGCTTATTATTTGCGTTGTAAAGCAGTTTATACCAAATGTGATTTCTAGCTGCATTTTTTTTTTTAATGCATTGCATTTCTCTGACGTTTTTAAAAGGTAAATAGGGAGGCAAACTAGAATATATTTACAATGTGCCTTCAGTGTCACACAATGAACAGACTCCTTGAAATATGTCAGCTGGAAAAAGAAGACTGATACTGTATGTAGAATATTTCCCGGGTTCGTTGTTTGACGGCCTCAGGGTTGAAATACAAGCAGTGCCTGGAGCTATCCTGCCCACCAAGTGAATCTAAGATTCGGTGTATTCCCATCATTCATTTTTGCTGGAGCGGCTGAACTATAAATTATGTGCTAAGCTGCTGAAATTCTTGTACTCGCATTAGAAACAAACCCCCAACAAGTCCTGAACTCACACTGTACAACCTCCAGCACTGAATATATCAGACCTCATGATATCGGGTTCATGGAAAGTTTTTTTACATTTCAGACATGCCCACAAAAGATTTAAAGGCCTCCAAATATTTTGACTTCCTTTCTACAGCTACCCAGAAATCCTATTTGTCTCTTTTATATCTTTGAGATTCCCCTGCTCCAACACTTCGGTTAAATGTGTTTCCTGCCACTGACACCAAGTTATTGATTTACCACCTGCTAAAGCAGCCCAAATAAGGACGCTCCAACCAGCTTATATTATTGATCAAATTACCTCCTTCAAGACTGTGTCCTAGGTCAGGAGATTCTGTGCCAGCTAAAACGAGATTATTGATAAAGTTACCAGTTACTAAATGCAGAATGAATCAAGACTCTTACTGCTAGTTACCAGCAGAAGGATGACCAAAAACATTTTTTCTTTCAGTCCTTTGGGATTTCGAAAGCCGTTCCTTTGTAATTTAAACATATATTGTAATGCTGCATTGCCAATTTATAATCACAAAAATAATGTTGCAGCTTTCCTGGAGTTATGGACGTTTTATAATCGGCATGATAATCTCCATACAAGTATCTTTTTTTTTTTTTATATTTGGTGAATGTTGACTAAGTACGCAGAACAAATTAATACCAAAAGAGCGCTTTATGTAGGATATGTACAGAATATGTCTGTCCCCAAATGTACTGGACTGTGTTACTTTGGCCTATTTTACTAAGCAGTGGTTTTCCATAAAACACCTTCTGGCGTTTTACGGTCTAATTTATTTGTTCTTTGTCCTCATACTGTCCCCTTTCTAGTTAAATGTGTCCTCTTTTTCTAAAAGGAGGTTGTGGCTTCAGACTATGTAGAATAAGACCCTAAATGTTTCTACAAGTATTAACTAGAAGTCGCCATCACTGATCCATTACTGGCCATTTCTAAGCTTTTGACCATCGAACCACAACATAACCTTGACATAACTTTTTCCAAGAGTGTTTATTGTCTCTATTAATAACCAATGCATATAACATAACATCAGTGCCCTATGACATTTAAGTCAACAATAGTATACAGGAAATTAATTGACTTGCACCAAATAAAGATATGCAAAAAAAAAAAAAAACAGAAACAAATAAAAAGTGCAATTTTTTTTAATTCTTCAAAGTAACAGAATAAAATAAGAGCCCTATGTTGAGTAGGTTATACTTGGAAATAAATTGATTTTGCAGGGATTTTACAATACTTCTTTTTCACATTACATTTGTCATTATTTTTTCACAGCAAGATATTTCTTACATTATACAAAAAACTTGTACTGGAGAAAGATCGCCTAACATTTTACGATTCTGCATTCTTACATATAAAGAATATCCTACTCATCTTGAGGTATTATGTGGTTGACCACCGTATTTTTTTTTAAAGTCTCTTTGAAAGATTTAGAAAGGACAGAGAGAGGCAAGAAATAGTAGAGGAGGTAAAGATGTGGATAGGAAGGATCGGAGTAGACAAGGACGGGGGTCGGGGAGGGGAATAGGGCCACTCGTGTTTGTTGAGGCAGGGAGGAGGACAGCGGGGTGAAGGGAGGCGGTGAACCAGGTCACCCCCCCCATCGGGCCCCCCCTGAACCCATCAGCACCGCCCGGCCTCCTGGAGTCCAAATTTCTTGTTCTTACACTAGGATTCTCTTATCTTCTTTTTCTTTCTAGACTTTTCTAGATCTGGAGCCATGGTTCCCACATTTTATAAAATTGTTCCATGGTTTGTTTTAGCTGGGCTGACCGTTTCTCCATGACCATGACCTCGTTTACTCTTTTGATAACAGTGCGCATAGATGAGGTGTTTATTTTCTTCCAAGCCGCTGCTATAGAGCAGCGCGCTGCGGTTAGGATAAACAAGACCAGCCGTCCCATGGGAGCCTGCAGGTTTTCTATGGCTTTAGACAGCAAAAAGATCAGCGTGTCCAGCGGGACTCTCAGTTCTGAAACCTCTTGGATCATGTTTTGGACCATGGTCCAGAAGTTCTGAATCTGTGGGCAAGTCTACCATATATGGGCCATATCTTCCTCCCAGGCCACACTCTCTCCAGCATAGATCGGGTATCCCTTGGAAGATCTTGCTCAGCCTACTGGGAGTTAAGTACCATTGAAATAGAAATGTATATATATTTTCCTTTATGGTCATACAATTTGAAGTTTTAGCTGCCGATTCCCAGATATCCTCCCAGTCGTCTCTATCTATTTCTACGTTGAGATCCTCCGCCCATTTCAACATATAGATGATTTTGGGGAGCCGCTGATGATGCTATCCCCATATATATTCGCATTATAAGGCCTCTCTTGTAGGTACCTTTCTTGCACAACCTTTCAAATTTTGTTAGATTAGAGAAATTTGCTTTCTGTGATATTGCGATTATAAAGTATCTAACCTGGAGATAGTTAAACAGCTGTAAGTCCTGTGTTTGGTATTTCTTTTGTAGGTCCTGGAAGGACAAGATCTTTCCATTCTCCACCAGGTCAGCTGCTATTTTAATATTCAAATTCTTATATTGTGTGAAATATTTTTGTGAGCATCGGGAGGGAAACTCTTTAAATATAGGGGTTAACAGAGACAGGAATGAGGTTAATGCATATTTCCTATTGTTTTTGGACCATATATTCCACGTGCACCTCATCGATCCAAGAACAAACCTTCCTGTTAGCGTCTGTCTGTCCATTTGAGACTATAGAGCCAATGTGAGAGATTGAGGACGCATAAAAAGTTTCGATCCCCAACTAGCAGCTAGTTGCTGGATCATTATTCCAAATCACTACTTGTTTAAGTTGGGCCGCTTGATAATATTTAATGAAATCCGGAACCCCCATGCCCCCGCTTGCTCTTGGGGCTAATATTACCGATCTCGCCACTCTCTGTCTTTTATCATTCCATATGAATTGGAAAACCTGATTTTGGATATCTTTAAGCTCCGGAAGGGGGATGATTATCGGGATGGTTGGAAATTATATAGAAGTCCTGGTAGGATGTTCGTTTTGACTGAGGCAATTCTTCCCAGCCATGATATCTGGTATTTATTCCAAGTCTGCATATCTGTTTTTGATCTTCTCAAAGAGGTGCGTATAGTTACTCTGGTTAAGCGACTTATATGAGCTCTCTATCTTAATTCTCAGGTATTTAATATATGTAGAGCTCCATTTGTAATTAAAATTCGCTTGTAAAACCTTAATTTCTGGGGCGGGAAGGGATAAATTTAAAGCTTTAGATTTATCGTTGTTGATTTTATATCCTGAGACTTTGCCAAATTGGTCTAGTTTAGATTGCAAATTAGGAAGTGATGTCAGCGGGTTAGCTAGCGTTAATATTATATCATCCGCAAACAAGGAAATGTTATCATTTGTCCCCCCCAATTGGAATTCCCTGTATATTGACTTCTCTAATTGTTGCAGCCAGGGGTTCGATTGACAATGTAAAGAGGACCAGGGACAGGGGATAGCCCTGTCTGGTTACATTTTAAATTTTTATGGAATTTGAGTCACCTCTATGAAGTTTGACATACGCTGTGGGCATCCACATACGCTGTGGGCTCTAACGCCCTCCAGGAATGGGCCTGAAAAGCCAAAATGTTAACATAGTTTGGTCCAAGAATACCCTCTTTATTCTATCAAACACTTTTTCGGCGTCTAAGCTCAATAGAATAGCCTTCGTACCGGTCAGGTGCACATGGTCAATAATATTTATGATCTTTCGGGTGTTGTCTGAGGCTTGTCTGCCCAAGACAAAGCCTACTTGATCTATATGAATCTTCCTTGGGAGAATCGGGTTCAACCTGTTCACCAGGATCTTACTATAAATATTTAGGTCCGAATTGAGAAGAGATATTGGCCTGTAATTTCCACACTGGAGAGGGTCTCTACCATCTTCGTGGATGTTGGCCATGGACATTGAGGTAGGAATACTTGCGCCCTCCAGAAAAGAGTTGAATGTTTCGAGAACAGGTTAGATTTTTGGGCCGTTTTTGGTCAGATTTCTGGACGAGAATTGAGTGGGAAATACCAGAGTGGATGAATTATCCTGTTCAGGGACGCTTACCATATTCATGTCCCCCGCCATGACTATAGAGGGTAGGGCCTGCTGCTCAAGGGACTCCAATACATCCCTCAGGCAGTCCGTTTTGTTTTCATTAGGGGCATAAATGTTGATAACAGATTTCGGGACCCTTGAAAGGGGGACCCAGCGTTCAGAAGAGTTTCTTCTACCGGAGGAGCCCTGCGTACCAATAGAAGTTCGCCAAGGGGGACCTCCAAGTTCTTTCTCCTAACTCAAACCGATGGAGCGCATGTGATGAGGGTATGGGGGTGGGTCGGGGAGGGAAGAATGTGGAGGGGAGAGAGACGGGGAGATGAAAACTGGGGATGCTGGGGGAGGGGGAAGTAGTAGGGGATGGGGAGGGGAAAGGGGAAGGAGAAGGGGACTGGGTGAAGGGGACCTGGGAATGGGAAGGAGGACTAGGTAGGAAGAGAAATGGGGCCAGCAAAAAAAAAAAGGGGGGGGGAAGTGAGCAGGGGGACTCCAACAACCATGGGGTTTGGAACACCGTTCCGTGACCGTCTCTTTTTCAGGCTAGTTGGTCTTTTCTTCTTCTCCTCTGTCCAGAGAAGTGGCAGGTCTCCCTCATCCCACTCCGCAGGCCACCAATCTCTGGAGCCACTTTGAGACCCCCCTTAGTCAGTCAAATCCTGGAATCTTTTGTTTTTTCTTCCCGATTCTTCACTTCTGTGTCAGGCAGTGCCCCAGCCAAGTGGGGCTATTTGCTATAACATAAAGTGACAGCCAGAACAATACAACTTTAAACAGGAAACATCCGAGCATATCCATGGAAAGTTCAGGATTTAATAACTTTTAAACTTTGCTTCTTGTTCTCTCTCAGGGGAGGCATTGTAATGTCAATCTCCCGTTTTGGGGTTCTTCTGGCTAGCTAGCCTTTTAGATGCTCTTGGGGGTCCCGACGAGTTTGATGGCTTTTGGTCATCACCAGATCCCTCCCGTCTACCCGGGAGTGGCAATCCCAGAGACGTAAGGAACCGGGGAATTTCTTCAGGATGTGAGTTATTTTTCCAGTTGATCTGGACCACGAGCTTAAAGGGGAACCCCCATCTGTATCGCACTTTGTGATCGCTCAGGATCTGTGTTAAAGGCTTAATTTCTCTTATTTTGGTGATAGTCGCCTTTGATAGATCCCAAAAAATTTGAATTACCTCGTTTTTAAATTTCAGGTTCCCTCTTTCTCTGCTTGCCAGCAGTATTCTTTCCTTCATCATGTATGTGGAACTTGATGATCGCATCCTTCCGTCTTCTGGCATCTTCAGACCTGGGGCCCGGCGCTTTGTGGGCGCAATCGATTTCGAGATCCTCTGCACGGAGCCCCGGTACCAGCTTGAGGTAAGGGCGTAAGGCTTCTGCTGAAATTGCTTCTGGTATGTTGCGGACCTTTATCTGCGGTCCCTGTTCTCATGATCTTCCAAACAGTCTTTGAGCATTATAATCTCGTGGTCCAGTCTGTTAATTTCATCCTCAGCCGAAGATTGAGACATGCCTATGTCCTCCATTTTAGTTTCCAAAACGTCTTTCCTTTGCGAGAGGGAGGTTAGTTCCGATTTGAGTCCATTTATCGCTGGTCAGATCCTCCTGAAAGCCTTGTTGCATTTTAGCAAATTACTGATCCATATATTCTTTGGATATTTCTTTATTTATTGTGTCTCCCTGCAACGTGTGTGACTGGTCGTGGGAGGGTTCACCCGGCGCGTATGCTGTGGCGCCATCTTGGGAGTCAGCGTAGTGCTCCGCCGGGCGCTGAGTCATTGTAAAAAACATCGAGACGCTTTGATTTTGCGTTTTTCCCCTTTGCAGCCATCCTGACTGTTCTGTGGGATAGATCTTATAAGTTGGGACAGCTTTTGTGTTGTTTGTGGTCAAACTTGTTCTATTCGTGCGGAGGGTCTCAAGAGCTACACTCAAGCGACCATGCCTGGTGATGTCACCGGAAGTCTCCAACTTCATTTTATTTTAATCATTCGGATAATCTGTTCTGTTTTGGTCACTGTATATAGAGAGGAGAGAAAAGACCCCGTGTGATGCACTTTACTCCACTAATATGAAAATAATTAAATTTTATTGAAAACAAATTCTAGTTAAAACCCAATACTAGTGCCAGTACTGGTAGTGATATTCTGAGAAAAATTCTGAGAGAGTATACTCAACAGCATAGTATACTTTCTCAGCATTTTTCTCAGACTATAACTAGTACTGGCGTTAGTATTAGGTTTTAACTAGATTTTGTTAAGAATAAAATTTAATTATTTTCATATTAGTGGAGTAGAGTGCATCACACGGGGTCTTTTCTCTCCTCTCTATATACATTATTCTCACCCCCGATAGCACCACTCCAGCAAGTCAATTTTCAGCTGAGCAGGATCCGTCTCCCCCCTTCCCCTCCCCGATTTGAATAATTCTGTTTTGGTCACTGCCATAATTTAGCCATAATATTCTTTGTAGGCTTAGTATTATACTCTTTAGGTAGAGAATGGCCCCAAAGGCTGAGTTTCTAAATCATAATTAGAAATTGACCTATTGTAAAATGCAGTGAATTTGCGGCTATAACTTATCAGTGTCAATTAAATGACAGAGTTAATTTAAAAGAAAATAAATTTCAAAGAAAAAAGTGTATAGTGATAATCACAATATGATTCTACGCCCCCTATCTTCCTCCTGACCAACTCCTGTTATCCTCACTAATTGCTGATTCTGTCAGCCAACAGACAAGAAATTGGACTTAAAGAGTTTTTGGAGGGTAAAGAAAACAGGCTGTTTTGATTCAGCATCCCACATTATCCTAAAAGCCCTTAACATTAGGACTATTTTTTAGAATGTAAAATAACAGCACCAACATATGCATCGCTCCATATCAGCCAACCAGATTACTGTACTCCCATCAACCAACCAGACTACTCCCATTAACCAACCAGACTATCCCATCAACCAACCAGACTACCAAACAACCAGACTACTCCAATCAACCAACAATGCACTGCTCTGTGTTTCTTACAAAAGAGCATGCTCAGCAGAAGGCCCCAGAACAACCTTCATAGCAACATCAGGAAAGCTCCCACCTTCCAAGCTTTCAAGGAATCACTTCATTAAGACCAACTTCTGTGAAGCATTTTGACAGTAGCCCCAAAAGCTCACTATATTGACCAGCATTGCACAATCCTTGGGCGTGATAAAATTGATAGTTTATTACGCAGCAGTTGAAAACCAAACACTTTTTACTGTGATGTGTGCGCTCCTGAGAAATTGTAAGTGTGAAGTATTCTAGGCACTAAAAACATAGATAGGCAGGTTCAGAGTCACCTACATAGCACCACACTGGCATAATACATTTATAAGCAGTTAACCTAAATTAAAACAACACTTGTTAGTCAGGTTTTACAGTAGATTCGTGAATTAAGTTTGCATGACATTCTGCGGGAAAATAAATTGCTTAATTTTATCTCCCATATACCATTTGATAAAAAACTAAATTCTGTGAATATTACAATAAAGCATGGTACTGTTGTTATCAGCCTCTTGCCAAGCAGCAAATCAATATATTGAAATATGTTTTATTACTGCTTTCTCAAACTTCACGCTTCATTTATAAATTTGTTTTTAAGCAGTAATCCAGGCTGCTCATTTTTTTTAAATCTTTTTATTTACTTTTTCCATTTGTGTACGTTTATTTTTACCTTATTTGAAACGAGGGGTCCACCCAAGAAAAAATAGTTTTGAAATTCCTTTACAAATATTTGTTTTTATTGGGGAGAAACACTATGGCCAATGGGGACAAGCTGTGGCCAATGGAGACAAGCTGTGGCCAATCGGGACAAGCTGTGGCCAATGAGGACAAGGGGAGTGACCGACAGCAACACCAATGTAAACAATAGCTGGGAATCTACTGTATGTACTGTAGGTGCGAAGGAGACAGTAGAGGGACCCCTCAAATCCCTAGAAACAGACTCACCGCAGGGAGCACGAGTAAACTGGTCATATAATTAGTGGCTTTTTCCACATTTTACTTTTTTTGGACACTGTGGAGGAACGGACTTTGAACATCTAAATGAAGGCAACTACCGCGTTTCTTGATTGTAGTGTGTGGGAATGGGCCAGAAGAAAGGATCCTTACCCTGAAACGTTGCCCTCCTTATAGTTAGAGTATTTTCTCCTCTTTGGCTTTTTTGCCTCCCTTATATTCTGATTATCGTTTGGTACCGATTTTGCCCTTTTTTGATGACTATATGATTTGATGACTATGCTTGTTCACCTTTTGTGTTTTCTACTTTGCTGTGTTCCCTCTTCTGTTCAGGTTATATACCGGTAGTTTATTTATTCTTGCCTAAATTTATTCTACTCTCCCAGACTATTCTGGGTTTGCCCTTTAGCAACATAGAGACATATACTTTTGGACATCTAACCAACACAGATGTCTCTAATATAGTTTAATTGTGGCTTATCCTGAACATATCACAGATTGTGTTAGTCTAATTTTTTGAGGACACACCAAACTGTTGGTGTTTCTGTGATCAATTTGTTCTCTTTATACACTGTGGATCGATTTGTTCAATTTATATACTGTGATTATATGTACAATACACCTAGCTGTATGTCTTTCTACTTGTAAGTAAACAAACTATTTTCATATCTCATTTTGGCTTTATTACTATTAAGATGAGTGCATGGAACCCCATGGACATACACTATGGCCCCTGGGGTCAGCCTCACTGACAATAGAAAGCTCTGAAATCACATTGCAGCTTCTAATGTACTGCCCCGGCAGCCATCTTTGTTTTTCCTTGCAACAACGGACAGAGGTAAAAAAAGGAAATAAATACCTTGGCAATCGGATGGGGGAGCGTTGCGTACGGTGCTTTAGCCTCTGGCGACTAGAGTTGAGCGAATTTTTGGGGTGGATTTGGATCCTCAGCGGATCGGCCTGTTCCGTGGATCAATCTCAAAAAAGAGCGATTGCGTTTTGCGGATTTTTCATTATTATTATCAATGCACTCCGCTTAAGGATCCGCCAACGGATTGCTGAATCCGCGGATTACATTCTGCAAATCAGTCAACGGATTGTATCCAATGTTAGATTTTGATGAATCCGCGTGGATTAAAACCGGACAAACCCGTCCACGGATGTTACACAGCAAAATGGATTTTATGGGAAAATTCGAGTAAAAACGGGAAACGGATTTGGGCGGATCCCCCCATTTCTACTGGGGACCCATTTGTTCAGATAAAACATTGATTTGGGGGTATTGCCTCTTTAAAACTGTGTTTGATTGATTGTTAGATTGAGCAACTGATGCCAGCACTGAATGAGAATGGTCTTCTCCAGCCCAGAGCAGCAACTTCACAGCATAGACACCAAATAAGAGCCTTACTCAGTACTTGCTTCAAGTGAATGGTAGTTGAGAATGTGACTTCTACTTAGTGAATCAAGCCCATCGACTAGACCAGAGGTGGCCAACCTGTGGCCCACGACGGCATTTGGAACGGCCCAGCCTGATGAAGGACCAAAAAAGAAAAATAGACTAAAAAAAAAAAAATCGAGTAAAGAAGGAACCATATGAAATCCGTAAAATTAAAAAAAATGACATGAAACTGATGAATATTAACATATATTTTGAAAATGAACACAATTTTAATAACTTCATTACCAATTAAAAACATAAAAGAAATCAAATTTCATTTCATTATTTAAATTGATTTAAGTTATTCCCCATATTTTTTGGTGAGAAGATGTTTTTGGCAATTAACTTTGATTAAAAAAAAAAAAAAGTACAGATCTGTATTGACAGACGCTCATTTGGGCGCCGTCTGCTCCTGTTATCCAACTTGGAAATCAATCCTAATATGGAGAAACTGTCACCTGAAATGCAAGTTCAGAAATCACATTGAGACATTTTAAATTCAGATTATTCTTTATTTTTACATTGGGAATTCAAGTTTTTTCTGTTCAATAAAAACATGTTTGTAATATTTTAGTTATCCTTGTTTACTTTTGGCGTGATATAATTTAGCTATTAATTTAAACTGGATGCATGGGTCATTAGAACAGCAGGCCCCCCAAAGAATTGTGCCCATTTATAGCCATACACACACAGCCCATGTAAGCTCAGAACCCAAATCCACCACATCATATATATTGTGTCAAAAAGACTGCTACTAAGATTGTCCCCTTGTGTACAGAACAAAAGACAAAAAGCCCTAGTGTTACATCTAACTTGAGATATTATATAGTTAAATACTTATTTGTTTATCTTCTCATAAGCAAGGGTCATTTAGTGCAATTCTTTGGCCAAAGTATTTTAAGCCTATAACCATGTCACGGTATGGCCCATTTGTAGGTCCTAACACTGCTGCACCTGCAACCCCTCTAATGGAGGGAGAGTGGTCGTTAATAGACTGGTCCTTTACAGGTGCTTAGCAAGAACTGCAATTAAAAAGGTGAAATGAGTGAGCTTCAAAATGCGGGAGGGGTCGCTAACCTCCAAATTGCTTTACCAACTGAAATCAACAAACACATGCCTGAAAAAAAAGGTTGTCCACCCCGGAACTAGAGACCAGTGGTGGGCAACAGGCGGCATGGGGTTTTCAGGGTCTTCACCTGCGACCCCCAACCTCTGGCCAACTCAGCAGCCCATTCTCCTTTTCTCCTCAGTACAGAGGAACTACTTAATAACAGTGCACTGATAAATACTGTACTGGCCCCGCTTGGTCTCCTGTGCTAATCACTAATTCCCTGTGTAAGATGGATGGGACAGTATTCACTGTGCACCATTTACTGTATGTGTGTAATGTGCGTCCCTTGAAGTATATTATGTTTCCTACCACTGAACTAGACTGTACTCGAGGGGTATAGTTATGCTGGTTGTTAGTAATCACTGAGAAGGAATTAATATTAATCAGTGGCATATGGGAGGTTTGACTAACTTAAAGCAGAAAAACGTGAAAAATCCTATATGTTTTTTTGTTTTTTTAAATAAGTCAGTTCTGTAGTATTAGATAATACTGTGCATTTTTTTAACTCCTGCCATTTTTAATGATTTTTTAAAATGTACTGATCATCCTTTGATTGCTGCAGCAAGTCATATCCACTTCCTTTTGTGAAACAGACACACACACACACACACACACACACACACACACACACACACACACACACACACACACACACACACACACACACACTACAGTGGTCTATTCTTAATAGAATTTGTAACAGGCAGTCAATTGACTAATGTAATCAGCAGTTAAAACCCAAAATAACAAAACTTTAATGCATCTCTATATTTTATACAACAAAATTAGGTATTTAAACAAAAACTAATATAAAAAAAAAAACCTCTTAGTGTGTGATAATTCCAGATCAAAGGGATATGTATATAGGGAGTGTCATCTGAACAACTGTAAATCCCAATGAACTGTTTCAGTGGAATTACTTCATTGTAAATGTATCCCAGCATATGGAGTTGTGCATCTCTGTCACACTTAGCCTATATGATACAATGTAACTTAATATGACTAATGTATAAATATATTGCAACACAGTGTGACTATGGTGAAGATGTAATAAACCATAGACACACAAATAACCAGCAATGGAAATGCCATGCAAAAAAAAAATCTCTACACAGCATGTAACTTGGTGTAATAGGCATAAAATCAGCACAGCCCACTATAGTATAGGCTTATTTAATTGGCTAAATAATCAGTATAGGTCTCGGCGGACCATCACATAATCAAATATGCAAGGCTGATATAACGGTCAGTGCATAGGATCGCTGGAACTCCATTATAAAGACAATCCCATGTACATGACTATATCTTCAATAAGGGTCTCGGCGGACCATCACATCAGCAGTGTGAAAAAACAATATAGAAGCTGGCACACAGGAACCTGTTACATGCTGTGTAGAGATTTTTTTGCATGGTTCTTTGATCCTTCTTTGTATCAACACCATTATAGTTTTGTTACTATCCCCACCAGCACCTACATTTCAAACAAATCTTTTTATATATTTCCATATATTTAGGAGTTAACTGGGTGAGCCGTTGTTTTGTTTCATTATATAGAGTAGCTCAGTTGTCACAATTGGTGGAGAATGCAGAAGGCACTCTAAAAAGCCATTGAGAAGTGGAAGCTATGGAGGAATAGGGTAGCACAGCATGCCCAGGCAGAGGACACAGCTATTTTAAAGCGGAGCCAAGCCTAACATGCAGCTGCATTAATGCAGGCTTTGCAGCAGTTGTCAAAGTCCTAAAGTGAGAGTGTTGCAGTCCTTTCAAAAACACAAGCAGAAACTACTGCATTACTGGTACACCAGATGGCGCTGTCCATACAACAGTTCATAAGAGAATAGAAACAACAAGCTAACCACCTCTTACACCAGGAACTGCAAGCGTTGGGAGAGAGAATCACCTCCCTGACTGTGGAAGCACCGCAGGTCGACTGTCAGGGGAAGTCTTATCTGTTACAGAAAATAACCCCAGATGATGACGTTGAGGCGTACCTTTCTATATTTGAGCGTACGGCAGTACAAGGATGGCCAGCAGAACAATGGGCTAGAATACTTGTTTCATACCTAGTAGGTGACTCCCAAAAAGCCTACTATCACTTGGAACCAGAACAAGCTCAAAGTTATGTCACACAGAAAGCGGAGATTCTGGCACTGCTAGGTGTCACTGTAGCTGTCTGGGCCCAGCGATTCCTCTCTTGGTGCTATGAAACTGAGAAGACTCCATGCTCATAGCTCTATGACCTGATGCTACTTCCGTGTGGATGTGGCTTCAACCCACCTGCCGTGATCGTAGAAAGGGTTGTCATAGACCGGTTGCTGAGGGGTCTGCCTCATACTATCCAGAAGTGGGTCAGCCAGAGTGACCCCAAAGACAATGAGCAGCTGGTCGCCGTCACTTCGCTGCTGAGATGTCCAGGAGTCCCCGTTCCGATGGTTATTTGGGTTACCAAGCCCTGTACTCCAGGAAACCCAGAAAAATATATGTCTGGCTGGATGGCAGGTCCTCATGTGGAAAAGTATCTTAGGTTGCTACTGTAAGCAACCCGTTTGCAGTCCGATCGCGGCTGTCTGCTCAGTGTTACTTTCACCAGAGACCAGAATTAAGTGTGGGGCAGGAGGAAATAAAGTGTCAAAGCCCAGTGATAAAACAAAGTTGTGAAAGGACAATAAAAACATATATGAATGATGTTGCTGCACGACACAATTACTATGCACACTATATAGTGTGCAGACATATACTATCCAGCTATAAGTCTCTGCTATAAGAGAAAAAAAATTGTTAGCAAACACAATGAATCTAAGTGAGAGCTGAACAAGCACTACAAGCTAATCAACCACCCCAATTGAGGAACTATATCAATTCTAATAAAGCTTATCACAGAACACCACAAGTAAAGAATTCCTGGATATGTGGACTGATGCACTTTGTACACTGTCAGGCAAACATTAATATTCTGAGTGAGAGACTCAAATAGTCATGTAATCCGTTGTCTGCCACAATTAACTTTACTGATGCTCCTGTTGATGGACTGATACTCCCCGAAGAGGTCTTGTAGGAATATTGAGCCTGATGGTACCTCTGGATCTCCAGTCTGCACGTAACTAAATCTCATGGTTTGTCTGGCAGATCCTGTGGTAGACATTTCATGGTCACTGGTTGGTGTTTTATCTTCGGCTGGCATCCTACTTTAATCCACCAGTCCGTTTGAGCTCCATGTGTGTGGATGATGGTCTGTTGGTTATTGATCCAGGCTAGAGTGAGTTCCCTCAGTCCATGCCTAGTCTGACAGTTCCATGAAATCCGTCGTCTATATGCTGAAGTATGCTGGTCTGCCCAGTGATGATCCATCCAATCCCATGTGACAATACCATACTTTATATCATTTATGGTGGGTGAAAAAGGTGACTAAAAACTTCCACCGTTAGCATATAGCAAATAAAAAGATCACTTGTGAGCACATTCACGTTTCTTAGACAGGTCTGTAACACTGCCTTTCACCATCAGCTAGCATACAGTGCTTCCACTGCGGCAAGGGATTCTGGGAAATTACATGCAAATGAGCACACCGTGTAACCTTTTGCCTGAAATCCATTTTACATTGAACCCTTAACAGCTAATGCTCGCTGTTTGCACAGCTTTTAAGCACAGCATGGAATTAAATGCAAAGCCAGTGAAACCACTCACAGACAGCTGTTTCAACCTTTTGGGTCTCATCAGTGTGAGGCTGGTTGTACTGGCTCTGCAATTTTCAAGGCAGGGTAGGTTTACCATACTATATATAAGTTATGGTGGAGAGGGTCTTCGCGGGTCTGGTGGTACGGGCCTAGTTTAAGGGGGTTAAATAGTCGGTGGCGGCAGTCAGGGGGTAAGTGCTTGTACTTGCCAGACGGGGCTCTGGGCTGATAAAGCTAGGGGGTGTGGCGAGTAGGCGGGGTCTGGTCGTGACTTCCGGGAGCCCACTCGCGACAACATCCAGGTCACGTTGGCCCGGCTACAGGATTTACGGGATCAGCCAAGGGTTTTTTTTTAAACCACAGCTGGGAACAAGCACACTCTTTCTGCTCCCGGCTGACACGTTTTCCCACCCACCCGTCCCTTATTGACGAGAAGTGATAGCATGTGATCAATGGTTGGCCACTCGTTTTGGTAAACGAGTAGAATTAACTGTCACCATTGTTCGCTACTAAGTATATTGCCAGTGAATAATGTTAACTCATATCATTATTTTACAGTGTGAAGTCGAAGTACTTTCGCAAAGAAATGGAAAGGACTGAAGTTCCTTAAGAAGGGGTCAGTTTGACCAGTTGCCTCTGTCGCGGCGGCAGTTGGGGGGTAAGTGCTTGTCCTTGCCAGGTAGGGCTCAAGCTGATAAAGCCAGGGGTGTGTGGCAGTGGCGGGGTCATCTGGTCGTGACTTCCGGGAGCCCACTCGCGACAACATCTAGGTCATGTGGGCCCGGCTACGGGATTTATGGGATCAGCAGTTCAAGGACCATCTGACCCTTCACCTATGAAGGTGACATGGTGGGCTCATTTGCATGTCATTTCCCAGAATCCCTTTCCGCAGTGGACGCACTGTATGCTAGGTGATAATGGTGAAAGGCAGGGTTACAGACCTGTCTAAGACATGTGAATGTGCTCTCAAGGGATCTTTTTATTTGATATATAAATATAGCTGAGGAGGAGGAGATCCACATACAGTATACTGACGTTGGAACCAGACGGCATCTTTTGGAGTGATTCCTGCGGCTAATTGCGGCTAACAGTTCCTGTATTACAGTTCCTGACAAGGATTTTTATCCTGACATGCACATTTTACTCTATGATTTCGTAAGTAGGATCTGTGCTTACGCTATATGTGTCATTAATACATACTTACTTCACCATATTTGGCTATCTTTTTCATTTATAGATCCCACTCAATCCAGGATTCTACAGATTGGACTTTCATTGCATCATTATTGTATTGTTATTGTTTAATAACTTAAGCATTGTGGTCAGTGGTTTGCGCCTTTTGTTTTTTCTTTACACACACATTATATATATATATATATATGTGGTTGACAAATCACCAAAAAATCTACTCACCACACAAAAAAATCTACTCGCCACCTAGTACCAAACGTGTGCTGCTTGGGCCAATATTTACTCGCCCGGGGGTTAAATCCACTCGCCCGGGGTGAGCAAATGTATAGGTTTGTCGAACACTGTATATATATATATATATTTATATATATATATATATATATATATATATCTCACATACACATACACTGTGTCGTATGCACTATACAATGGCACAACTTCCATTCATTATTCATACTCATTTTATGTGACATCACATGTAAACCAGCAGGTTTCGAGATTAGAACTGTAGAACTGAAATGGAAGAATGGGGCAGAGAAGTGGAATACTTAGCCGGACCAAAGGATGTAGGAATAAAGTCAAGACGTCCATCTACAGTACCTAGTATGCTTATTCTAATTCACTATTGACCAATTTAGCCCTGAAATAAGTATTAGATTAGATCAGGGGCGGCCAACTCCAGTCCTCAAGGGTCACCAACAGGTCAGGTTTTAAGGATATTCTTGCTTCAATTGCTTACTGAGCCACCTGTGCTGAAGCAGTGATATCCTTAAAACCTGGGCCATTGAGGACTGGTGTTGGCCACTCCTGGATTATATGATGTTACTTGCAACATTGATATTGCTTATATAGTGAATTTAAAAAGAATAAATTGTCAGTATAGCTGCTTACCGTACAGGGATACGGGTTTCAGCCCGTTTTAAGTAAGCTATGGAAAATGTGATGCATTATTAAGCGCTGAGTTGAATCACTAATCCAGTTGCCTACTGAAAAAGGGACGACAGTAACAAAGCTGTGCCATGCCATGGTATTTAAACAACTGCACACTTAAGCACAGGTGACATACATGGGCTACTTTTAGACCATCATGAAATGGTACATCATTTTGATTGTCACACTGTTGAAAGCAGGGATCTTTTCAAATATGGAATTTACAGACTTGCTGGGGGCTTGCAAAGTGTAACAGATTAAATATAAATAAACTATGATTAGTATTTTGTGGGGAGGACTTAGGCTCTTTTTCATGATCTGTTTTTTGGACTTTGAAGAAATTCTCACTGCTATTTAAATCACTTGTGATCTGTGAGTATATATATTAAAACCAAACACACACAGCATGTTTGCCTAATTTATTCCTTGCGATGAAAATGACTGTAAAGTCTAGCACAAATTTCACATCTGCACTTGATATCTACTTCTGTAATTGTAACTCTGAAATGTATGTGCCTGAAACATAATGGCCTTGTAAACCACAATGGTTTACACATAGGATATAATACCCCCAACTATGTAAAATAAGTCTGAAATTGAGTGGTTCTGGTGACGTATAAACCACAAAACCAAAGGTTAAGTGGTTATTAAAGTCACTAGAACCTTAAACTGTACATTGTAATTTAAAAATCCTGTCCCACTTTGCAATAAAGATGCAATAAAATAAGTAAATTGGGAGTTGGAGGAATGGGAATCTAAAAGGATCTAGATTTAGTTTTGGCTCAGTAAATGCTTATGGAAGGAATCCTCGTCTTGCCTTTGCTACAGTACTTCTTGTGATGCTGCATGGGAGGGAGTCACAAAAAGGTATAATGCTGATTGACTGCAGGAATAAAACAGGTGTCGATGTTATATTAGGGAGGTGAGTTGGGTTGTGTATTTCTGTATGTTTCTGAGTGTACAAGGGCGCAGAAGGTCTTAAATTTCAGTGCAGTGACCCACTGGTTCCTGAGATACAGTTTTATAGCTTACGGTGCACTTCCTGTTTTTTTAAAGATTGCACCGGCGGTTATCGAATAAGAAGCCGCAACGTCATCTGTTATGGCTTCCTATTGGCCATGGATTTGGCAGACATTTTTTCTTTCCATGGGATGGGAGTGGAAGACCGGCAGCTAAAACTGTATATATCTGGGGAACCGGTGGAACTGAAAATAGTCGTTGAGCTCTGGGGGACCCCTGGTTCCAATCAATGAAAAATCAATACAAAAAAGGAGCAGCTGGGATTACTGATTTATAGTGGGTGCCAACTCTTGAAGTCAAATCTTTGTGGAATCTCTGCTCCTATTAACATGCTCTTGTCCTTTGATGACTCAGGAAATGAACAGAGAAGAAACATTGAATAAGTATTCCATAAACGATATAGTGAAAAATGAGTGAATAAGCGCTAGTACTAAACAACATACAATTTACCAAAATATTAATAAAAGTGAAAGTCCCAATGTCTCTGAAGTTCAAAGGCCGCATAACTGGTCTACCTGGCATCTCAAAAACCAGAAAGTACTTTTGAATCTATTGACCTATATGGTGCCAAAGAGGACAATAACAGAAGATGAGTTATAGTCAAACCAAACCTTTAGGTAGATCTAAATGAACTCCGCCAACGTCGAGTGTCCAGAATTGTCTTGATGCAGTGTCACTCGATCATACACATGTATAAAAGACAAGAGATGAATATACTGTACAAGACACCAATGGTGCATTATCCTTGATGGCAAAATAGAATAGCAGACTGGGATGTGAAACAAATGCCACTCCATTTTTACTTTCATAGTTGGAATGGTTTTAGTCATTTCATGCATTTGTTTATAGGAATTGGCAAATGGATTTGTTTTTCGTAACATTTCGGCCAATTGTAGCATTGCAATTTCACTACAGCCTGGTTAATTAGTTCTGTAATTGTTTTGTAGTTGCTTCTGCAGTGTCAAAAATACACAACTGTCCATATCCTGGTTTGTTTGTTGGTTTTGCGTATAATGGAGACACCATATAAATGTGACCGTGTATTCTAAAACAGTACGTTCCATGTCCAGGAGGTGTCTTTATTTCAGCTTCCATCGATGCAAAAGCTAGAGCAGAATTGTACTCTCTGATATGATCTCTGTAATTTTGTGCTTCTGGTGCTACTTCTGTCAGTAGCTTTTTTAAATAGTTCGGGTATTTCTGGTGGCAGACAAACTTTCCCATCATGACAGTCCTTTGTGTATTTCTTTGATGTGTTTAGTTCAACGGTCCAATATTTAGCTTTACAAAATGTACATTCACTTGTTGGATTACCAATGTTATGTTCATGGACTTCTACACATTTCTTGGTTATTGGCATTAGGTACTTCACTATTTAATCTTCTAAATTTGTCTTTCTTTCTTTCTTTCTTTCTCTATTTAGATTTTAATCGTTGGTTTCTTTCTTCTGCTGTTTCGTTTGCTCTTTTATGTGCATGTTGTATTCGAACAGTGTTTAATCAGTGGCTTTTCTTGTCTCATTTTCTCTCCATTGTCTGTAATTTTGTTGTCTACCTTGATCCATCACTATCACTTGGCTAACTTAGACAAACATTCTGAAATATATAGTAGATTGTTTATGTGTCTTGTACCTGGTAGGCTATATATCTTGCACGTGACATCATACTACAGACATCCGTAGCATATACATGATGTACCGAGTACCCAGAGGATTTTCATCTACCCGGAAATTACCCGGACCCGGCAACAGAGAAGTGGGGCCGGCACCGGGTAATACCCAGTGCCGGGTAATGTCAGGGTAGCTGAAAAATACATCATTACTTACCTGCTGTCAGCAATGGAAGGTGAGAAAGACCCGTGAGGAAACCCGGGGCGACATCTAGGCAGGTCAGCAGAGGTCCTGTGGTGATGGCAGCATCAGCAGTGTGTGTTCAGCCAGTCCGGGACCTGCAGGACTCCATAGCCAGTGTAAGCTGGGGAACCATGTGACCGAAGTAAGAGCAGAAACATTCGTATTGGACAGCCGGCTGTCCAATAGGAATGCTTCTGCTCCTGCTCCGGTCACATGGTTCCCCAGCTCACACTGCTATGGAGTCCTGCAGCTCCCGCGCGGGCTGAACACACAGTGCTGATGCTGCCACCACCACAGGACCTCTGCTGACCTGCCTAGAAGTTGCCGTCGTCTTCCTCCACCCCCACGTAAGTGCCAACCGGGTAACCGGGTACCCGGCCAGGTAGATCGTGTGATTTTGGCCGAGTACCCGTTACCCATTTTTTTTTAAAAGTAGGACCCGGTCCAACACTATTGTTTGCTCCTCTCTGTGTACACTACACTTATCTCATTTGCCTCCTCCTCTCCTTGCGGTCTCTGTTTCCTGCTCCTACTGACCTTGCTGTCTCTCCTCCCCTCTCTTTGCACTCCCTCCTGCCCGATGTGCACACTGCTCCCCATTTCGTCCTCCTCATCGTCACTCTGTCTCTATTTGCAGTCTCTCTGTCTCCTCCTCTGCTTGCTGTCTCTGTCCCCTCCCCCTCCTTGGAGTCTCTTCTCCCTTCCCAACTACATTATGCCACACTCTTCTTTGCGCACTCTCCTCTGCTCTTTGCACTCCCTGCATTACTGTGTCTGCTCCTCTTGTGCACACTACACTCCCTCCTCTCCTACTTATCTCATCTGTCTCCTCCTCTCTGTGCTGTCTCCACTGCTATTAAAATCTCCTCCCCCAGTGTTTCCTCAGTGAGTGATAGGCTGCTCAGTCTATCACAGAGGGTGAGGGATGTACAGTATGTCTTTATTTATATACAGTAGCGCCAACAGTGTACAGTACGTAGCACTTTACAAAGACAATACAGTACAGGGAATTACATCAATACAACTAACGCAGCAAAGTCAGAGAAAATGAAAGGAAATCTCTGCCCAGGAGAGCTTACAATCTAAGTGGTATGTTGGGAGACACAGAGACAGAAAGTGAGGGAATAAGGGCAAGATGGCAGTGGTTGGCCACAATGTTTGGTAGGATTGATTGTGTGGGACAGTAGCCATCATGTGCAGGCTGTTGGAATGCTCCTTTTGAGAGGTGATTTTTAAGGTTGGTCAGTATTAAATTAGATGGGTGAACACCATGAGCAGGGAAAGAGGTAGCAGGGAGGCGTGGGCGAGAGCAGGTGTGTATATGGCTGGGTCCAGATTAGGAGAGATATCCCCAGCAGCAAGGAGGAGGAGTAGAATAGAGAGAGGAGGTGAGAAGAGTATTTGTGGGGGTGCATTTCATTGATGGGTGTAGACATGTTGGGAAAGGGTGTCTGGGCACAAGAATAGGTGGGGGTGAGGAAAGATGAAGAAATGTGGATAAAAGGAGAGTGGGGAAGGTGGAGAGAACAGAAAATTTTACAAAGGAGTGAGGAAACTGCAAACAAAAAATGCAACAGGGAGGGCACAATGAGATGCATGGATAGAAAGGTAGGAGGATAGAGTTCCAAGGTATTGGAGGATAAGAAGAAGGAGTTGAAAGAGCAGGTGTATAAATTAGGCCTGGAGAGCAGTGTAGCACTGAAGGTTACACAGCAGCTTACAAAGTTAGTCTTTAGAGGTAAAAAAAATGCCAGAACATTTAGAAAGCCAAGTTCTCACAGTTGCAGGGTTGATGATGAAGTGCAGAGTCCAGTTCTTGTATTCTTCACCTTCAATTCAATTCCAATTTGAACGCCACAAACACTTAATATGTGACACAGTCAATGTGTAGTCTCTTTACAGAGGAGATATGCAGCCTCATTGGCTGTGTCCAGGTGAGTGACAGGCCGATCAGCCTATCACAGAAGAGGAGGTATGTGAAAGCTCACTGGCTGTCCCTGCGTGAGTAACAGGCCACTCAGCCTAGCACAGAGGAGGAGGGATGTGCATCCTCACTGGCTGTCTCTGGGTGAGTGACAGGCCTTTCAGCCTATCATAGAAGGATGTGCAGACATCCTTAGGATATATATATATATATCATAACCTTAATGACAGTGGTGATTACCTAGTCTAGTCTCAAACCTGCTTTGCCATTAAGACCAACCTCACACTGATGATACCCATCAAGGTTGAAACATGTATGTGAGTGGATCTAATGGCTTTGCATCTCATCCCAGCCTCTGTCTAAAAGCTGTGTTTAAAACAGCATGCATTGGCTTGAGGATTGGCTTGTGTAATATGAGCTTGAGACAAAAAGGTGGCACTGAGTGCTCATTTGCATGTCATTTCCCAGAATCCTTTGCTGCAGTGGAAGCGCTGTATGCTGGGTGACAATGGGGAAAGACAGGGTTGCAGACCTGTCTAAGACATGCAAATGAACATACAGTAATATTTACAGATTATATATATATATATATATATATATATATATATATATATATATATATATATATATATATATATATATATATATATAACCGATACATGCAGGGGAAGTTACACTGGAGGCAGTTTGTATTCAGCAGCATTTCCTAATAGTGCATAGGCGGTTGTTTAACTCAGGGGGGCGCAAACTTTTTTCCCTGCGCCCCCCTGCCGGCTGTCCCCTCACTCCCGCGCCCCCCTCCCAACTCCAACTTACCCGCGCTCCGGCGTAATGACGTCACGTTGCCATAGCAACGTGACGTCACATGACCTCGCAACGTCATTTTGACGCCGCGTTGCCATGGCGACACAGGGAGGAAGCCGCCGGAGCCACGGTAAGTTAGGTTTACAGAGGCCCTGCAGCTCCCCCGGCACTTAATTTAAGTGCCTTCGGGAAGCGCGCGGGGCCTCTGTAAACCCCGCGCCCCCCGTCGGCAGTGTCGCGCCCCCCCTGGGGGTCGCGCCCCACAGTTTGCGCACCGCTGGTTTAACTGAATGGCAGTGACAAGATCGCCTCAAAACATTACATTTCATGAAAACAGCCAGCTCACCCAAGGCGATTTAAACATATAAAACCATTTAAAAAAATGCAAACTGCTTCCTAAAAAAAACTATGCTTATTAAAAAACATGCTTACTAGAAAACTGAAAGATTAGCCACCATATGAATTAATATAGAAATGTATTGGGTCCATGGTTTGATCTGCACATAACCACAAGATTACCTTTGGTAATGTTAACTAATTTGCGAACTAGTCAATGCATAGTACATGGATCCTGATCATTGTGTGATAATACAAGGGCATTTGTTTTTTATAGTCTTTAGTTTCAAGTAGGACAATTATTTTGACATCTTAATATCTGTGAGAATATGGAAGTATATGCGTACACGCTCTAAAGTGGGATTGCAGCTTTAAATTGAAAATCCATTCTGTTTTCTATGGTGCAAGATTTTGTTGATCCGATTACGTATATTGTCATCATTGTGTGCAAATGGCGTGAACATGGCAATGAAATGTCGCAGATTAGCCTTGTTAATGTATTTAACGCAGATTGTTTGCTGGTTTCTCTTTAGCAAATCTGGTGGAAAGTATAAACTGTACTAATTAAAATAAAATAAAAACTCTGAAATCACAGTTGTGTAAGTACTGTAACTATCCCCACAATGACCACATATTTACTGTACACAACCATACTAGACGGCAAATCAGCTTTCTTTTGTAAAATGTGGAATATTTTTTGAAAAATAATATAAAGAAAAACCTCAAGAATCCCTAGTGGAGAACTTCTTAAGCAAGACACGTGGAATGCTCAAAATGTACTCTCCTTTCTATCAGAGAGGTGAGCAGTGCATAGTTTAGCATGCCGCTCTCACGGTAAGGGAGGTTACAGAGTAGTAGTGAGTGACCAGCAAAGGATTGCAAGTTATATGGCACTGCTCATAACCAACACCTCTGTCTCTTCTATGTGGATTGTGGCGACAGCATCTGTCATGACATTCATGATATATGAGCTTGCTGCCATGGTGTATCCTTGAGTTAGTCAGCAGACATAGCAGATTAACAGTCATGGATATAATCTCCCCTAAAAAAAAAAATCTCTACTAGTACATTGATACTTTCGGCGTAATATATTCTAAAAGCTACTTATTGAAGAAATACCTTAAGGACTGATACATTGCATCACATTTGTATTGTATTTCCCATTCATGTAACAGATTCTTGTTAATGGAATAATATCCAAATAAAAAACGTAGACTATGATTTTTTTATCCTATAAACTGCACTATAAAAATGTTATGTGAAACTGTAACCCATTGAAACGTTGTCATTTGCCAATAAAGGTATGGACTGTAGTAAAATGTTTTAAAAACTCATGATATGATTAACACTAAATTAGATTAGACTAAAATGAACAAACAGATTTATTACTTTTTGGGCACCATTATGGGGTTAAAGACTCCCTTGTAATTTCCCCTAATCCATCTAGATGCACAATAAAGAGCCATTCAGCACGTATCATTTTCTCCTGAAAAATACTTAGTTAAGTATTAACGAAAGAGACGAGAGAGGGGGGAGGGAGATAGAGTGGGGGTGGAAAATAGAGAAAGAAAGAGGAGAGTGTGAGAAAAAGAAGAAATATATAATATAAGAAAGACGAGTAGAAAAAAAAAACCAAAGAACTCACACTCAGTTTTTCCATGCCCATAACTCTAGCACCCCGTACACACTGCCTTGGAAACCTGCAGGAACATTTTGTTATTCGTTTTTGAAACTGAGAGGTTCCCATAATTCATGTCATCAATAATTGATCTTCTGCATGCCCTTCTTACTGCGACTTTCTTCATCCATCCATAATTTGTACCATATAGGCCTGATTATCTTCTCTGACGCCTTTCGTTACCAATTTTTTTTTTTTTACCAAAAACAGCTGAGAGCTGACCTTTGTTTTTACATAAAACTGTTTGCCAGTTTTAGCTGTTACACGAAGGCGATCTGCTTCATTGACATTACAACAATCACTCTGTTTATAATATTAGATAATTTAAACCCTTTCTCAGTGATTTAATATGGATTTGTTTAGCTGACACCACACATTTTGTTCCAGTAAAAAAAAAAATAATCTATGATCTTATTAAATTGAACACTGTAGCATACGCCTTTTTTTCTGGGGGATACTAATTAGAGTTGAATGCAAGAGCAGCTTAGACAAATTGTACAGGACCACCACAATTGTACAGGCCTAATGAGGCCCCACTTTAAAATAACTGGATATAATTTGTTACTCATTCCCAATGTTTTTAGAGTAACTGTTACTTTCAGACATTAGTACTGTTTCTGACCAAAAACATAAAGGAGTACTTATATGGTGAATACAGCTGTCCTATGAAAATCACACTTACAAAAGGTGCAATTACTGAATATAAAACAGTTGCATAAATAGGCAAGATGCCATATAATGAGTTACTAATAACTAGAACTAGATGTGTGCATGCTAACTTGTTTGAAAAAGTAAATGACCATCCTCAGTATAATGAAATTGTGGCAAATAGGCCATTTGCTGTTTACTTTATGGAAACAAAATAAATAATAATCTATTGTTCTGTTGACAAAATGCAGGATGGGTCATAATAATTGAGTGGACTAACAAACGGACCGAAATATTGTGAAATATAAACTTCATACACATTAGAGACCACTTAAAAAGATTATTCTGAACAGTTTCATAAGAAGTATTAGTCGATCTTACAGTTAATATGCCTGTGCATTATGAGACTCCTGGGTGATAAGGAATTTGAATAATATAAATCCAATGAAAAGTATATTCAATTAATCAACCTTATTGGGAGAATCTTATTTTAGCTCCATGAACATTTATATTAAATATCAGATTACTACCAGTACAAATTTCCAACACATTGAGCATCGCCAGTCTCACATAACAGACAGACTTATAACAGAGGTATTCTCCCAGATGATAGGCCAATGATTTTACAACCCCATGGAGTTAAGATTATTTTAAAATTCTTATTGTGGCGTTTTACATTTTATTATTACAGCAAAAATCTAAGTATCATACAACCCCTTTCTAAAGTAAAAAGAAGTGCATCAAGAATAAATCACAAGGAAATAACATTTATGGAAATGAGCTGTACAAACAGATTAATAGGATTTTAGTAATAAATATAAAAATATTAATTCAAGAGTTCTCAACATTCCACACGCCCTTTTTCTAAGGCCACCTAAAACAACAAGCAAGTCTTCATGAAACATGCTCTGCTTTCACTTGGATTCCTCGGTTGGGAAATTGCTACTTATTTACAAATCCTCTAGTTAAGTAAAGCAAAGTTAATTTTGTAAGTGAAATGTCCCATGTGTAACCACTAGGAGTCTTTTCATAGTACACAGTATGTACTGTATGACTTGGTTTAGGAAGGTCTAAATGTTGTACCTTGAGACAGATTGTTGTACTTATTTGAGCTGTAGTAAGAATAGTTTGGTTAAAACCAGCCCATACAAATCAGCCTATACTTTTATTTCTCCTATGGTAATAACAGGTCCCTGCATGCCACTCATCACACCTTAATTTCATATCCAAAGATTAACTGCCATGATTGTTTTACCCTCTGGATTAAACTGGCATTGTGTCTCTCAGGTCATTAATAGTCATTTACTTTCAGATCTGTTCTGAAGGAAGTTAGAAAGAAAAGCTGCAATTTTAGCCAGGTAAAAAAATGTCAGCTAATATACAGGTGAAGGTCCGAGAAAACGTTGAAGAATGCATTGCTGCAAACAGAACGATTGCAGTGACCGGTTATGCTTTTGGAAGGTATTACCCTTCATGTATTATTATCATTGCTAGGCATACTGGCTCTCTCTCTATTTGTGGGATACTCCTTCATAAGTCGCTTTCTCACTGAAAAATAAAATCACTTCTTTCATGCAAGTCAACGAAAGATGAAAAGATCGCTCACATTAACCTAGCAAAACGTTGGTCGGTATGTTAGTACTGTAGGTACTTTGCTAATTACTTACTTTTTCACCTCTTTTCCTGTACCCGGTAGAGGTACCCAATAGTTTAACCTTTATTGTCCGATACACGGTGTTTTATGCTTAAAATGACAGAATAATTCGCTTCTGATTCACTTATTCCATGTTGCAAAGATTTTCGCTTTGCAAACAGAAGTCCTAGTTCAGAGCACAGGGAAGGACCTGCGGGACATGTATAAATATAAATAATACACAGTACAGGGACATGACCTGTTCAGTCCTTGTAATAAAACACCTGTTCTGCAATTCACAGTCAAGGAATAGTTTCAACTTCCATATCATGTCAGTGGATATAGGAAGTAAAATGGAACTCCGGTTTAATATGTATAGGAAATTGGGATTAATGGTAAACAGAGCTGTAACTGTGCTTATTGGATCACTTTCCGAGTGACCGGATTTCGTATACCACACTTCAACAAAAATAATCCTAGCACGCTTCCAACTTCCTAAGTACTCACGGCAGCTCATGCCTCGCATTGCAGAGAGCCTGGAGCTGGCTGGGCTCGCTTAGCTATTAAAACAGCCACACAACGCTAGGTATACAAGAGGCAGCTAAGCTATATGAGCAGGTTGTGTATTACAAATTACAACCCATAACCCCATGCTGAAGTCGATCTTAATTACAACCCAAGAATCACCAAACAAATAAGCAAAGTCTTCCAACTTACAGCCAGTTGCTAGCATTAGCAGAGAAGACAGCTAAAATCATCATCAACAGAGACCTCAAGAAGTATTCTGGGGTCATCCTGATGGGGAGGGGGGGAAATCCCAAAATGTGGAAAAGAAATACAATTGCTTGAAGTAGATCCTCAGTGCTGATCCTGCTTCTCCCTTACTGTCCTGTTACAGCAAAAGTCAATTCAAAGTAAAACATCCCACAAAAAGGTGTTTGGGTCAGAGCTCCCCTGTGACAGAGAGAGGTGCCCTCTTGCTCCTTTGCTGACTGTATGTACTATCCAGTTCTAAAGGGTAGCATGAGCAGATCAGGACAGTGTCAACAGATATTAGGTAGTAGCTATATGTCGCCTCTCTAATGTCCAGGAGTGAAGTAACAGATCTGCGTTTAGGTGGTCCCTCTGTCAGCCTGGACCTTCAGGGCAGGTTAGGTCCACTTAGTTACTGAACTTTATGGGAGTGGGTTGCTTGCAGGTGGCATAGGGCAGCACAGCGACCTCTAGTTGGTGACAGCAGTCCGGAGTGAGAGCAGCAGCGAGCAGTGCAGAGAGAATGTGACACTCCGGGCAGTGCCTGAGTGCGCCTCCTGCCTGGGTCAGACAGAGAATGTCAGCTCAGCTGAAGGAATCCCTGGATGGAGCAACAAGGAGAGGGGGGGCAGAGGAGGGGCGGAGGAAGGGGCAGGTCTGGGATGGTGTTACCCAGGCGGAGTTACACATTAGAGACACCCACTGGGGGCGTTACATGGGCTAACTCCAATTTATACACAGTGAGTTCCACACTGATTTCATTCATTGCCTTAGCTGGCTGCATAGGCGCAAACACTGAGTGAAATTGGTGCACCAAGTCTGAGTCAACTTTTAAGCAGCCTGATACACTCTCCAACCTTTGGACCAAAGCGAATGGTTTCCCGCAGCTCAGTGTGGTTACACACTATTATTATAGCAGTATTTAAAGCTGCCGTTCACTTCTCCCCTGAGTTGGCTGTGCTTTGTGTAGACAGCAGCTAGTTCTCCCATGCTGCTGCATGTGGGAGTGGAGGGAGGTGGGTGTGGGGAATTGAACAGGAGCTTTTAGCACTGCAACTGCGGGCTGGATTATTAAGGGTGAGAGGCAGCTGGCTGCATTCCTACCAAGGCAGATACCTTGAGACAGAGCGTGTGACTGTCCTAGAGTGGTGCATGTGTGATTATGTGTGCGCGCAAATGTCTCTTACTGTTCCATAGGTGCAATCACCACTACAACATTGGAGGAGGGGGACAGGAGCGTGCCGGGCACATTATGCAAATTATATTTATATATGCCTCCAAAGCTCCACCCTCTGCACATTATTATGCTGTGTCTAACATTGCTGCTTTGTCCTGTAAATCAATAGCTTTGCTATATTTTGATTAAATACGCTTTACTTTCTATATGATTTCTAATGGATTATTAAATATAGTTTCTAAATGATTAACCAAAGAAGAGAAGTCTGTTTTTATGTTTCATTTCTCAGCACAAAAACGAAGTAATGTAATGAATTGCCAGTGAAATCATGACCTTGCTTGAGTGTAAAACATAGTCTCCTAGCTCTGGTTTATTTCATTCTAATTTCCATTTAAAATTATACAATACAAATTCCTTCCCACAGGAGCCGTGCCTTTTACTTATGTGAGAGATAATTGCAGGTGTTTTAAATGTAGATAAAAACTCACACAGTTACAAGAAGGAATGTACAGTGTTGCAGTATGAACACGACAAGACAGAACCACAGCAGAAACCAAGCCACAGCAGAAAGCAAAAGATGAATTCAAAAGTCTATATATACAACGACTTGTGTATTTTAAAATAAAGCGTCCTGTGACCGCATCCTGATTCTGGTGATGTTAACAACAGGGCAGGGTCCCCCTTCTAATTAGTCCGTGATCTCGAACGTCCCCCCTATAAAATGACCAAAACTCTTGGACGTACAGCGTTTGTCTTATGGGCTCCCGGGGTGTCCTCCTCTCATCACCGGCGGATGACGTCGGCGTAGTGAGAAGCGTCCATGCACCGTGATCTCCGATAGAAATCACACAGTTATGTAGTTATGTATGCGGTGGAGGCTGGCAGGTTTCAGCAGTTCTTAATCAGTGTGTGAAAGTCTGACTTCTGAGGGGGTCTGGTAGGCAACTCAGTATTCAATAGGCAACCCAAATTAACCCTACGCGTTTCGTCGCAATAGAGACTTCAACAGGGGTAATGAAATGCATATTTTTTGTTTGTTTGTTTCTAATGCTGCTCTGATACTGGATATTTTAAGAGCATCACAGATGCCTGGTGAACGAACCCTATAATTATACTGTGAAATTCTGAGGAACCCCAACCCTCGTTAATAGTGCGTCTGAGATCATAAAACACTCACTTTTTATAATTTTTAATGCTTTGACTAGTGTCTAAAGATTGACACAAATGAGTGCAACCAATGTACAAAATCACATAATTAGGACTGATAGAAAGAGCCCATGATATAGTCACGAGTTCCTTCAAAAGGGTACATTTTTGGTGCACATCACACTAACAATTTTTATTTATTTTGTGAAATATATACAGTGAAAAATCAAGGTGAACCTAAATCTAAAGTGATAATAAAATGTTGATAAAATAGATAAGATAGGTGCTATCTGCTGTTAACCACTTGTATGTACCACTGGTAATAGTGACTTTGCAACAGTGTGAGATGTGCTGAATATCAAATAACACCACTAATATTGTCCTCCTGCTGCATACAATATAGTTGACAACAACTAGTATTTGTGAGTGGTGCACGCGGGGTCACGGAGGCCGGGGACATGGAGTTGGAGTTGGAGATTGGGGTGAGGGGGGTCACGGAGGCCGGGAGATATTGGGGTGAGGAGGGGTCACTGAGGCCGGGAGAGATTGGGGTGAGGGGGGGTCACTGAGGCCGGGAGAGATTGGGGTGAGGGGGGATCACGGAGGCCGGGAGAGATTGGGGGAAGGGGGGGTCACGGAGGGCAGGAGAGATTGGGGTGAGGGGGGGTCACTGAGGCCGGGAGAGATTGGGGTGGGGAGGGGGGGGGGCGGATGGCTCGATGGGAGGGGAGGCGACAGATGGCCCTGCAGGGGCCTGAGGCAGACAGAGGAGGAAGGGGCTGGCTGCCGGAAGAGGGAGGAGTGGAAGCGCTGAGGAGGGAAAGCATTGCTGAGAGGCGGGGGAGGAGCGAAGGCACTGCTCAGAGAGCCGGAGGCGGGGTAATCTCCCCCACCAACATGAACCCGCCTCCGGATTTTTTTTTTCTCCAGCGCGAGCGCGGGAAACACAGCAGCGCGAGCGGGGGAAATGTAAAAAAAACACACGTGTGCTGCTTGGGCCAATATTTACTCGCCTGGAGGTTAAATCCACACGCCCCGGGCGTGTAAATGTAAAGCATTGTCGAACACTGGTTATATATATATATATATATAGATATATATAAATATACATATATTATAGTGTGTGTGTGTGTATGTATATATATATATATATATATATATATATATATATCAAATAAAAAATGAATAGACAATACCGCTCTGTGGCTAACGAAATGCTTTTATTTGTGCGAGCTTTCAAGATTTTATATATATATATATATATATATATATATATATAATCAAAAAATAAATAGATGATACCGTTCTGTGGCTAACGAAATGCTTTTATTTGTGCGAGCTTTCGAGATACACTGATCTCTTCTTCCGGCGATGTTACAATGAATGAAGCAAGGATAACGTAAAAACAGTGTCTCTTGGAATGTTATCTGTGCTTGTCCTTCCCCCGGTGTGGATGTGTGTGTGTATATATATATATATATATATATATATATATATATATATATATATATATATATAATGTAGCAAAGTCTACTGACTACAAAAACAGGGCAAAACTAAAACAACAACAACCAAAACTCACCAAATTTATTGTACTAAAAATCCCACTTATTACTATCAGATCTTTTTCTGTGAGTTTTTGTAACCCCTCATTTGACAGATTACAGGAGAATTAGATTCATAGCACCCAATTTGTCTATATGCATATGTAAGATTCTGCAAGTATGTCTGTGTGAACATGTATTTCTGGTTATCAATATGTGTATATAATGGTGTCTCTCCTTACACCATGCTCCCCATGCTGGCTGTGCCCTCTAATACCAACAATCTGCAGTTTGTGGGACTGTGCACAATTTATTTGGTGTGTCTATGACTATAAAAGTACAGAATGTGTCTACCTATGTGTATATATATATATATATATATATATATATAAAACAACGAAAAGAAAAAGAAGAGCGTCCCAACTCAGCACTCAAGTATACTCAGAACAAATATCAAAGAAAAATATGATTTATTAAATGGCACAAATAATCAAACATAAAATACAAAAAATATCCTGATATCCTCCTGTGATAGAATATGTATCAGACAGGGGAAATCCCCTATGAAGATACTGATGGACCCCTAATACCCAAGGCAAGGGAAAAAAGTCTAGAAGCACAAAATATATGTAGAACAAGGGGTTAACAATAACCCCTTGAACCTACAAGGCCGGCCTCACCCCTAGTTCATATAAAACCACACAGGAAGCATAGAGTATCTCTCCCCCTCTCCCTCTTGTACAGTTTTAATGGTTGGACCATATATTAGGTATTTTGGTTCCGTGTTTTTTAATATTCAAGAAAACATCCGTATTTTGATCATGACGAATGGCTATCTCTAGTTACAAAGTTCTTTTTATTATTAACACTGCCACTGCCAGAGAGGCTTGCAACAGGTTGCAGAGCAATACATTGAAGGTCCTGGCCGCAATAATGGGTTAACCCAAACTCAATAAAAGCAAGCTCTATATGGAAAGATCAAAGTTTTAATTCATAATAATGTCTGAGGCAAAAGAATATATACATTGCATGTTTTCGGCCGACCGCTATTTGTCAGGATAAAGACATCCTCTTTTTGCAATAATACTTTTCTATTCCTTTTTTAATTTTTCACTGTTCATCTCAATCTATGTGTATTTTTTTGATTTAGGTTTATAATGTGTCCACTCAATAGTTAAAGAGGCAAGCAGGTGATTTTTCGTGTGAATTTTTTTATTTATTTTTTAACATTGGATTCAAGCAGGGGGTCTCTGGGGCTGAACCTCATCCATTTCCGCTCCGGGAACTCCGGATTACGGAGATACTTACCTTGGTAGTAGGTAATGGTAGTTGCTCTGTCTCGGCTAGTAAGGATCACGTAATGGCCGCCCTGTGAGCCAACAGGAAGCCGGGCCGTCATCCGGTGCAGCTTCCTATTGGCTCACGTGACGCGGAAGCTTTAAACACGCAGGAGATACCAGCGCCCCCTTCGGAGGTAAGAATCTTTGGAAGCAGGCGGTGTCTGGAGCTAAAATGAATGGGGTTCAGCTCTGGAGAGCCCCTGTTTCAATCCTATGTTTTTAAAAAATTGCTTGGATTGCTCCTATAAGAAATGTGACGTCATAGAAGCGGCAGCCCCCTCTCCATGTTAAAATGCACTCGGTGTGGCGTAAATGTAGACTTTTAACCCTTTGCGTGCCGGTGGGACCGCGATACGAGAGTGCCTCGAGGATCATTTCCCCCTCCCGATTTTAACTATATTTAAAGTGGCGATTTCTCCAGAATCCTAAATGAGTTTAACTCATATTGTGCCACTAATATCTTGCCCCTTGAGCATTCCCTGACGTAACTTTTTTTTCCAACAATCATTTTTTTTTTTAAATCGCTAGCATCAAGGGTTACCATGGCAACCTTAGACTGATCTGGGTAGGCGTTCAATTTTAACACTTAATATTTAAACTGCTCATATCTCCTGAACGAAGCCTCGCTTTTTAAAAATAAAAACATGTCTCCAAAGGGCAAGTTGAGGTCATTCAAAGTAAATATGTACAAAAAAAAAGCGATCCTGTTGGAGTGCTGCTTTAAAACCCTTGCAATTTCCTCTAGTGTAAAATAAATGATGGTCACGAATCCCGTGTGAAGAAATTCTTATTTTATAATTAGAAACAAAAAGAAAAAACAAAAAGAAAAAAAGAAACAAAAGACGCTACCTGTTTAAAATAGGTGCTGTTTATATTCATAGGTGACAACCATTCATTGCATTAATTTATTATTTTCTTAGAAATCACAACAAAGTACTTTGTCTTTAATAGAAATACAGTTAAAATATTATCAGGAAACAGCAACGATTTTTATACACTCGAGAAAAGTCACTCACTAGGTAAAGCGCGGAGGTTTAAATGCATATGTAAATATCTTCTGCATAATGGTCAAGCCCCCATTTGCAGCTTTGTAATGTTTGCCCCTATGGCTGGGTCTGAGTGCCCTTATACAAGATTATATTAACAGCCTGTGTATACAGCTAGGGTGACTAGATGTCCCCATTTAGCCGGCACAGTCCCGGTTTTTAAGTTACTGTCCCGATGTCCTGACAATCGGTGTAATGTCCCGGTTTTGAGTAGAGAGAGGCGCAGCTGCAGCGCAATGTCTCCTCGCACTGCGCGGCTCACTCAGCTCCTCCTCTCCCTGACTGCAGTGTGCTGTGTTAATGCTAAGATATGCGGGTGTGTGTAAGTAAGAGCATGTGCAAGGGTGTGTATGTGCGTGTGGGTAAGTAAGGCTGCGCTTATAGTGCCGGCGTCGTCGCCCGAAAACAAATGTATTGCAACCGTCGCGTGCGCTTATAGTAAGCGCGACGCGACGGAGCGACGGGAGCGATGCTGATTTTCCAGAGGCTGTCGCCACATGTGACAGCCTCTGAACCAATAAATGACCTGGTCGCCCGCGACGTTGCCGCGAAGTGAATTACAACTTTTGCTAGCGGCGACGGGTGACGACACGCACTATACGTGCGGCCTTAGTTGTGCAAGTAGTAAGTGTGTGTGTAAGTAATTGTGTGTGTGTGTGGGTATGTGGGTGTGTGGCTAAGTAAGTGTATGTGTCTGTGTAGGCAAGTGTGTGTGTGGGGGGGTGTAAGTGTGTGGGTAAGTAAGTGTCTGTGCTTGTGGGTAAGTAAGTATAAGTGTGTGTGTGTGGGGGTAAGTGTGTGTGTGTGGGGGGGTAGGTGAGTGTGTGTGGGGGGGTTAGGTAAGTGTGTGGGGGTAAGTGTGTGTAAGTGTGTGGGGGTAGATAAGTGTGTGTGTGTGGGTGGGGGTAAGTAAGTATGTTTGGGTAAGTATGAATGTGGGTGGGGTTAGGGTAAGTATGTGTTTGGGTAAGTGTGTGTGAGTGGCTGTGTAAGTGAGGGGAGGGCGAGGTGATGGGGAGAAGGAAAGGCTGTGGAGAAGGGAGGAGGCCGGGGGATTGAGGGGGAGAGAGGATGTGGGATTGAGGGGGAAAGAGGATGTGGGATTGCGGGAGGAGGGGGAGAAAGGTGATGGGGAGGGAGAGAGAGAAAGGATGGGGAGAAAAGAGAGGGAGAGAGAGGAAGGAGAGGGACAGAGAAGGGATGTGGAATGGGGGGAGAGGGGATGGGGGAGAGAGAAATAAATCAATAATACAGCATAATTGGGGACGCTATTAGACAAATACCATTATAATATTTATTATTAAGTGATGTAATTTGTTTTATAAATAATATTTTTTATTGTATCCTGGTTTTTACTTTTGGAAATCTGGTCACCGTAATACAGCTCATGTACCCAGGGATCTTCGAGGCTCTCACGCCAGCTCCTAACTCCTCGTGTGTGACACCCTCTGTGCCCTTGGTATGTATCATCATGTCAGGTCTTGCCCTCCTTTTCCAGATCGGTGCTGGAAAACCCCATGCAATTATTTTCATTGCAAGACATTCCTCCTGCAAAAACGAGCTTTTCCACTTTCCACTGATTTCCCCTTCTGTGCTTTAGAGCACGCGGCCTCCAAAGGGTTTCATGTGTGTTCATATGATCTCCTCATACAGTGGATTTCATCACGCACCTCTTAGATCTGTTATTTATGTAACAGGCACATGTTATTTTGTTAATTGCATAGCATTGCAGATACATTCAGAGATAAAGGGCTTATAACAACACTGGCACTATGTACAATATCTCGTGTATTTCTCCACATTTGAATATTATCATTGAATTATATACAGTATTTCACATTGGTTTTAAATCACGATCTTATAGGGGCAATCCAAGCGGCTGTTTGTTTTCCCCTAATTTATTTTCTTTACATAGCATGGAAGCAGGGGTTCTCCAGAGCTGAATCCCATTCATTTCAGCTCCGGAGATACTTCCATAGGAGGTGCCGGTAGCATCTTCGCTCGGCTAGCAGGGTTCAAATAATGGCGGAGTTCCAAAGCTCCTGTGCCATGCGGGCCAATAGGAAGCCATGATGTCATCAGGTTCATCTTTCTATTGGTCCGCGAGACGCGGGAGCTTTAAACGTTGCAGAGATACCTGAACCCTCTTTGGAGGTCTGTATCTAGAGAAGCAGGGCCCCCTGGAGCTGAAATCAACGAGGTTTAGCTCCGGAGACCCCCTGCTTCAAATTGATGTTAAAAAAGTAACAATGATAAAAAGCACATGAATTGTTCCTTCAAAGGAGCAGTAATTTTTCCTGTTAGGACAACATGCATCAAGTATTGCATTCCAAGCTCATTGGCATTGCTACGTTTTGACTCTGTGTCACTTGTGAATTAAAGCAGCAATACAGGTTTAATTTATTGTTTTTGTTTGTTTGTTTGTTTAATACAGGATTGAAGCAGAGGGTGTCCGGAGCTGAGCTGTGTTAATTTCAGCTCCGGGGACGCGCTGCTTCTAGAGACACTTACCTCCGTAGGGGGTGCCGGTATCTATGAAGCTAGGGAACTGTGTGCCTAACGAAATGGTGGCGTTTAAATATCCCGCGTCACGTGAGCCAATAGGAAACTGTGTGGCATCCTATTAGCCTGCGTGACCGGGACATTTAAACTCCACAGAGATAGTGACACCGATACGGAGGTAAATATCTCTGGAAGCAGGGGGGGTCTTGGGAGCTGAAAAGAATGCAGTTCAGCTCCGGTCACCGCCTGCTACAAACCTGTAATAAAAAATACATTTAAAAAATGATACCTGTATTGCTGCTTTGTGTCAGTTGTGCATCACGTGCGTCAGGTAGAGATTTAGGGTGTGTGGGGACATCACGATGCTGCTGCGCTGCAGAAGGAAGGCCGCTCTTCAAGAAATCGCCAAGCTGGCAGGTAAATTTTTCCACCGAAGAGGCCCCACTGCCCGTGTGCCGCCAAGGTCCCCTCAAAGGCTAAAGCCAACCCTGCAATTTCCCCCCCAAAATCTATTTCACGGTGTCAAATCCGCAAATGTATTTGATCGGTTTGTGTTCTCTTGATCTTTTCTTTTCTTGGGCGCTTGCCCGGCGGGCCGCTCTCTTTGGTCGGTCGTCCATCCTTTGTGTTCTGTTGCAAGTATGTAACCTGGACGCAGGACGCTGCACGAGTTGGAGCGCAGTCACTTAGCAATAATCCCGGGATAGTTCACCCCAAAAAAATAAAAAAAATGAGCGATAATAAGAAGAGATCGAGCGGCGCCCAATATAAAAAAATAGCTGAAGTAAAAAGTGAAAGAAAAAAATGCTGCCTAAAATGAAAAATATTATGGCATATTTTCCTAACTATAATAGTGCTAGTGCCGATGCTATATTAGAAAGTGAAAATGATGTATAGGAAGATCAGGAGCAGAACAAAGAAGTAGCAATGACACCTGTAGAGTTACGGAAGAGGTGGAGGATGTGGAAGATTTATCACCTGTGATTTTCAAAAACCAACAACGATCGTCAGCTCCAACATAAACAGGGACCGGACGAATTGGTTTATAAATTAGGTAACTCGAGATTATTTTGGAATGCATGGAAACTATCCAAAAGATATCGAAACTGTAATTCTTGCCGAATCCCTGCATTTCGGACACACGCAATTAACTGGAAAAAGTGACGATGGGCTAGATGTTCTCTATCCTAACGTTGACATTGCGCTACGAATGTTCCTGTGCATACCAGCCACCAACTGCACCGCAGAACGCTCCTTTTCTTGTCTAAGACAAAAAATTATTTAAGCTCGAGAATGTTCAAAGAGAGGCTCAATAGTTTGGCGATTCTCGCTATAGAATCCGAATTACTCCCATTGTGTAATTTGTTGATATTATTGATCAATTTGCAGCTTCGAAGGGGAGACGAAAAATGTAGGGGCGGTAAAATTGTAAATCCGCTATTAAGCACAGTGTCACGCCTGTATGCCCGCAGACCTGGCAAGACCCCGATACTGAGGTGGGAACGGTATTACCACACGCCCACAGCAGTGGGGGCAAGCCTGGAGTGTGGTACGGCGTTGCTGGGCCTGTTGGAAGAGAGTTAGTATACTTGCAACGTCTTGGTGATATAAAGTAAGAATGGTCGTGTCCGTGCGCCAAAGTCCAGGGTTCCAGAAAGCAGAGTAGTCAAGTTCGTAAGCCAAGTCCAAGGGTTCCAGAGGTCAGCAAAGTAGAGTTCGTAGCAGGATTTAGGGGTAACAGAAAGCAGGGTAGTCCAGGACGAGCAGGGGTCAAAACAAGGGAAATCCAAAGATATGCAGGAGCAGGAACAGACTGGAACACAGAGAGAGCAAAGCGTAGGATTGCACACACAGGGATAACAGGAACTATGCAGAGCAATGATAGAGAGGACAGACAGGAATTATAAAGGAGGGAACACCAATTGGAGAGAGAGGAGGAGCAGAGGGAGGAGTGGGAGACAGCAGGGATAGGTCAGGAGGAGGAGTAAGGGGAGTCAGACAGAGAGATTTCTTGCAGGGCATGGGAGGAGGAGTTAAGGGATTGACAGGCCTTAGAAAAGGAGCGTGTGTGTGCGCCCTCTGTAAACTGAGAGTGCGCGCGCACAGGCTGCGTCACGAGACGCGCGGAGCGCCGCGGGCACACCTGCGGAGGGGAACGAAGGAATGGAGGGGACAGCCACCGGAGGTGAGGGAATGGAAGCGGAGACTGAGGGAACCTGGGAGCGGGGAGCCTCGCCGCAGGGGCTCAGAGACCGCGCGGGTGCGCGAGACTTGCGGGGCGCGCGCCATGGCAAAGGAACGGCGTCAAAGGCTGCCGGAGCGGGACAGGAGTGGGTAAGCGAAGGGAGGTTGGCAGGGGAAGGGACAGAGAGGGTAACGTCAGGAGCATAAGAAGGGGAAGGAATCCCTTGAACCGTCACAGTATCCCCCCCCCTAAGGAGGGAGACATGAAACACGAAAGGGATCCTCATGGTGGGGGGTAGGTCAAGACGATAAGCGACTGGGTTGATTTTTTCTATGATTTTAAATGGGCCCAGAAATCTTGGAGATAGTTTAGGAGATGGAGTTTTGAGCCTGATATTCCTTGAGGACAACCACACCCTGTCACCAGGCTTGAAAGAAGGCCCAGGTTGACGATGCCGATCCACCTTGGTCTTTTGTTTGGCAACTGCAGATTGTAGGGTTTTGAGGATCCTTTTCCAAGAGTCCTGTAGGGTCGTAACATGAGAGTCGGCCGCAGTAACGCCAGAAGTGGAAGAAAAGAGAGGAAGACTACTGGGGTGGAAGCCGAAATTAATGAAAAAGGGCGACTCCTGGATAGACTCATTTTTGAGAGAGTTGATTGCAAATTCGGCCCATGGCAAAAGATCCACCCAGTTGTCCTGTGAGTCAGATACGAAGCATCTTAAGTATTGCTCTAGGGTTTGATTCATCCTTTTGGTCTTACTATTGGTTTGAGGATGGTATGCAGAGGAGAACAGGAGTGAAATTCCGAGTCACTGGGGAAATGCCCGCCAGAACTTAGAGATGAATTGAGATCCACGTTCAGAGACAATAGAAATGGGAACGCCATGTAATCTGAAAATTTCCTTGGAGAAAACATCGGCCAGAGTAGCAGAATTAGGAAGACCCTTGAGGGGAATAAAGTGTGAATGTTTAGAGAATCTGTCTACTACGACCAGAATGGTGTTCATCCCTTTGGAATTGGGCAATTCGACAATGAAATCCATCGAGATATGTTTCCAGGGTTGTTCCGGAATGGGAAGAGGCAAGAGGAGTCCAGAAGGTCTGTGGTGGAGCGTTTTACTCTGGGCACATACAGGACAGGCACTAGTAAAGTCGAAAATGTCTTTGTTCATCTTCGGCCACCAAAATGTCCGTTTAATAACATCTGCTGTCCTTTTGAAGCCTGGATGACCCATGACTTATGGCGAAAGCGTGGAGCTGCGTATAAGTGCCCTTCTGGTACCCTGAACTTGCTGGGAATGTGAGCTTGAACTTTGTTGATTTCGTCCAACACATCAAAATTGTTAGCGGAGATTATACATTTGGCAGGAAGAATAAGTTCCGTGGTTTCCTTAGCGAACTGACGAGAGAGAGCGTCTGCTTTGACATTTTTGGTACCAGGAATGTATGAAATGGTATTGTTAAAGCGGGAGAAGAAGAGAGACCACCGAGCTTGGCGGGATCCCAGACGTTGGGCCCCCTCGATATACAGCAAATTTTTGTGGTCGGTGAGGATAGCAACCGGTTCCTTGGTACCTTCCAAAAGATGCCTCCATTCTTGGAGAGCCAGTTTAATGGCCAAAAGTTCACGATTACCAACATCATAATTCCTTTCGGCAGAAGAAAATTTCCGGGAAAAAACCCCACAGGGATAGAGTTTTTCTTGGGGAGAAGACCTCTGGGAAAGAACTGCACCAGCTCCCACGTCTGACGCGTCGACCTCCTAAGTGAAAGGGAGGGAGGTGTCCAGATGGTGTACGATGGGTGCAGACACAAAAGCTTTCTTGAGCACCTCAAAAGCAAGAATGGCCTCTGGGGACCAGGAGGTGGTATCGGCGCACTTCTTGGTCAACGCTGTGATGGGAAGAGCAATAGAAGAACATTTTTTGATGAATTTCCTGTAATAGTTTGCAAAGCCGAGAAAACGCTGCACAGCCTTGAGTGAATTAGGCAGCGGCCAATCGAGAACAGCTTTTAGTTTTTCTGGCTCCATAGAGAAGCCTTGGCTGGAGATGATGTAGCCTAGGAAGGCAGTAGAGGTCTGGTGGAATAAGCATTTCTCCATCTTGGCATATAGGCGGTTAGAACGGAGCCTAGACAGCACTAGTTTGGTATGTTGAATGTGTTCCTGCAGGTTTTTAGAAAAAATAAGAATGTCATCCAGATATACTATGACAAATGTTCCCAACACATCGCGGAAGATGTCGTTCATGAACTTTTGAAAGACGGCAGGAGCATTGCATAAACCAAAGGGCATAACAAGATACTCATAGTGTCCTGATCGTGTATTAAATGCTGTTTTCCACTCGTCCCCCTCCCTTATGCGAATGAGATTATAGGCGCCTCTTAAGTCGAGCTTTGAGAAGATAGAGGCCCCCTGGAGACGGTCAAACAGTTCAGAAATTAAAGGAAAGGGATACCGATTCTTTACCGTGATCTTATTAAGTCACCGAAAGTCAATGCACGGCCTAAGTGATCCATCCTTCTTCTTCACAAAAAAGAAGCCAGCCCCGGCAGGGGAGGTAGAGTTGCGGATGAATCCTTTTTCCAAATTTTCCTGAATGTAGGACGTCATGGCATCAGTTTCCGGAACGGACAGAGGTTACGACTTAGACTTAGGCCGGATGGTCCCAGGAATCAGATCTATAGGACAATCGTACGGGCGATGGGGAGGCAGAACCTCAGCTTGTACCTTGTTGAACACATCCAAGTACTCATGATACACGGTTGGCAGGATCGATAGATTAGAAGGAACGGAATCCAGACCGGCAAGCACCGCAACAGGAGACACTGCAGGAGAAGAATCCACAGACGAAGGCCACTGGATGGGCAGGGTACCGGTCCAATCAATGCGCGGATTGTGGAGTTGAAGCCAAGGCAATCCTAAAATAAGTTGTACAGTAGGAGATTGAAAAATATCGAAGATTATTACCTCCTTATGACCGTCGGCCAAGGTCAGTGTGAGAGGGATAGACTCCCAAATGATAAACGCTGGCTGGAGTGGTCGGCCGTCGATGGCCTCGAGACCAATAGAAGTTTTCCTCCTGACCATGGGAATTTGATTCTCCGAAGCGAAGTTCTGGTCCAGGAAGTTACCACAAGATCCAGAATCAATGAAAGCTTTTACCTGCAGGTAAAGGTTAGGACCCTCCAGAGTGGCAGGAAGCAAAAACTTATTTGGGAGAGTTTCGGGGAGAGAGGGGCAAAGAGAGACAGTACCCAGTAGAAGCCCCTCTATCTTTACTGGGTGTTCCCGTTTCCCGGCTTCAGGGGACAATTCTGGAGACGATGTTCCGGAGAAGCACAGTAGAAGCAGAGTCTATTCATACTGCGTCGTGTTCTCTCCGTGACCCGAAGTTGCTGACTGCCGACTTGCATCGGTTCCGGAGCCTCCAGTGCCAGGAGAGGTGTTGTAGGCGACCTGTGAGAGACAACAGAGGAAGAAAGAGAGTGAGAACAGTGCCTCTCGTGCCGTCGCTCCTGAGTATGCTGATCCATGCGTACGCGCAAGGTAATCAACTCCTCCAGGGACGAAGGCCGGGCATGTGTAGCAAGATCGTCCTTCAAGGTGTCTGAGAGTCTGTGCCAGTATGCGGCGGTGAGTGCCTCATCATTCCATTGGGTCTCTGCGGCAAGAGTACGGAACTCGATTGCGTACTTGGCAGCAGATCTTCGGGCCTGTGAAATATGGAAGAGAGAGAATGCGGCTGTCTCGCGCCGTGCAGGAGTATCAAACACTTGCTGAAATTCGCATTTGAACAGAGGATAATCTTGGGTTAGTTCGCTTTTACGTTCCCAGAGGGGGGAGGCCCAGGCGAGGGCGTCTCCGGTGAGCAAGGCGTAGATGTACGCCACCTTAGAACGACCAGTGGGAAACAGGGAGGGGGACATCTCGAATTGCACCTCGCATTGGTTTAGGAAACCGCGGCAGGCGAGGGGGTCCCCATCATAGCGATTAGGTGAAGGAATACGGGGTCCAGAGCTGGCATAGGTTGTGGCAACCGGGGGTGCTGGAGCCATGGGGGTCTCCTGAAGGGAGAGTTTAGCCAATTGCTGGGAGACTGTGGACAACTGGTTACTCACAAATTGTAAGGCCTCTACAGAAAGACCTGTACCCACCTCAGGGGGGTCTGCGTTTGTTGGGCTCTGCATAATGTCACACCTGTATGCCCGCAGACCTGGCAAGACCCCGATACTGAGGTGGGAACGGTATTACCACACACCCACAGCAGTGGGGGCAAGCCCGGAGTGTGGTACGGCGTTGCTGGGCCTGTTGGAAGAGAGTTAGTATACTTGCAGCGTCTTGGTGATATAACGTAAGAATGGTCGTGTCCGTGTGCCAAAGTCCAGGGTTCCAGAAAGCAGAGTAGTAAAGTTCGTAAGCCAAGTCCAAGGGTTCCAGAGGTCAGCAAAGTAGAGTTCGTAGCAGGGTTCAGTGGTAACAGAGAGCAGGGTAGTCCAGGACGAGCAGGGGTCAAAACCAGGGAAATCCAAAGATACAGGCTGGAACACAGAGAGAGCAAAGCATAGGACTGCACACACAGGGATAACAGGAACTATGCAGAGCAAAGATAGAGAGGACAGACAGGAATTATAAAGGAGGGAACACCAATAGGAAAGAGAGGAGGAGCAGAGGGAGAAGTGGGAGACAGCAGGGATAGGTCAGGAGGAAAAGAGGAGGAGACAGGAGGATCAGACAGAGAGATTGCTTGCAGGGCATGGGAGGAGGAGTTAAGGGATTGACAGGCCTTATAAAAGGAGCGTGTGCGTGAGCCCTAAGTAAACTGAGAGTGCGCGCGCACAGGCTGCGTCACGAGATGCACGGAGCGCCGCGGGCACACCTGCAGAGGAGAACGGAGGAACGGAGGTGACAGCCATCGGAGGTGAGGGAATGGAAGCGGAGACTGAGGGGACCTGGGAGCGGGGAGCGTCGCCACAGGGGCTTGGAGACCACGCGGGTGCGCGAGACTTGCGGGGTGCGCGCCGTGGCAAAGGAATGGCGTCAGAGGCTGCCGGAGCGGGACAGGAGTGGGTAAACGAAGGGAGGTTGGCCGGGGAATGACAGAGAGGGTAACGTCAGGAGCATAAGAAGGGGAAGGAATCCCCTGAACCGTCACACACAGGTGGCTCAATCAGTGGATCAGCCAATGAAGACACAAATTCCCTCTACATATTGTAGCACATTCTTTGCATACATAACACCTCTCCCTCCTTAGTTGATGTAATTGTCAATGCACTGACATTCTACTGTGCTGTAGTCGTTATACCTCACTTTGCAGGGAAGTAGGTCCCTGCACCTTTGAAACTCTGCTGAGACAAATTTGTCCTCCTCTGCAGAAAGCTGTTCTGGAAAATCCTGGATGCCAAGAACTGTGTAATGACCTGGGAGTCACGCCGCCCTCAGCGTGCTCTCCACTTACCCGCGGTTCCACCGGGTTCTCCCGCGCCTCGCAGCGATCCTTCCTCCAGGATGCCGATCGCCATCTTGCCTAGACGCGCGCGCGCACGCCAGCGCTCTCCTTCTAGTGTCGGGCCTGGGCGTGTGCCCGCTCACACGCCCGCAAGTACGGCCACACGGGGCGCGCCCACATGGAGGAGCAACAGCCTCTTAAAGGCATATCTCCCCTTCATAATGCTTCAATCAAATGTACCCGTTCGTCTAGTCCCTCCTCCAGGAGTTCCTCTGGACCTATCCCTGCCTCAGTCTGGCCCATTCACACACCCCCACCTTGCTACTCGGCCATTGGACCCTCTTGCCTATATATACCCTGCAGCTTCATTAACTCGTCGGCTGAGCATAGAACCAGTTGTTCTCATCACTCTCTGCCTCCCTAGTCCTGTCTTGTCCTGTCTTGTTTTGCAGTCTTCCTCGTGTACCGAACCGGCTTCCTCTATGATGACCCGCACCTCTGGCATCCCGAACTTGGCATACGGCTATACGACTCTCCGCACCTCTGGCACCCCGAACCGGCAAACGGTAAACGATTACGTTCCTCTCTCTAACCCCGGACTTGGCAAACAGTACCCTCGACCATCCGAACCTCTCCTGCCCCGACTCAGACTCCCAGACCACTCTACACTCAAGATGCGCCCTCGTGGCTGTGGGTGGCGTTTTATCCTATCCCACCTCAGCACCGCGGTCCCGCCTCGTTTGTGGTGAGCTCGTCCTGACATTATGCTCAGCCCTACAAACATGGACCCCGCTGAGGTGGAGCGTACTTTAAATACCCACACGAATCTCTTCACCAGGCTAGAGACTTATCTGGAACAAAATGATAGGCGGATGGAGATGTTTCAGCAGAGCCTTCATTCCCTTACCATCCAAGCCCGAGCTTCCAGTCGGGTACCTTCAACCACAGCTTCCACAGCCTCCGCAACAGCCTTTCCAGCACCTCCGTTTGCTTTGGAACCCCGTATTCCTTCTCCCAAACACTATGCTGGGGATCTCCAAGGATGTAGGGGCTTCCTTAATCAATGCCTCATCCAATTCCGACTCTCGCCCTCTCGTTTTGTCTCTTCCGTCTCTAAGGTCGGCTATATCGTGGCTCTTCTCACCGACGAGGCGCTGGCATGGGCTTCTCCCATCTGGGAACAACAAGGACCCATCACACAGGACATCGACCTCTTCGTCCATGAGTTCCGAAGAGTCTTCGACACCCCTGCACGGCAATTAACGGCAGCATTTTCTCTTCATCACATAACCCAGGCAGATCGTTCCGTCGCCCGGTTCGCTGTGGAGTTCCGCACACTTGCTGCTGAGACAGGATGGAACAATGAAGCACTATCTTCAGCGTTTTGGCAAGGCCTGTCCGAATCCCTAAAGGATGAGCTCGCGGCGCGGGAACGTCCCACTGACCTAGAGGATTTGATCGATCTGTGCGTTCGGGTTGATCAGCGTCTGCAGGAGCGGAGGACTGAACGTTCTCGTTACCGTCAACGGGTTTCAAGGCCTCTTGCTCCATCGTTCGTGTCTCCCACACCCCCATCCGGGGATGCCCCGGAACCAATGAAGTTGGGAGGTAACAAGCTGTCTTCTGCCGAGAAACAACGTCGGCGCAATGCCGGTCTCTGCATGTATTGTGGCAATTCCAGTCACGTAGTACTCCAGTGTCCCCACGAGCCGGGAAACGCCAACTCCCAATGAGATCCCGGAGAGTCTCGTTGGGAATACTGACCCTTTCTCCCATCATGAAAGACGTCCTTCCCACCCGGATACTGTTGCCAGTAACACTGTCTGGAGAGGGGTTCTAGACTCAAGCACGGGCATTTATAGACTCCGGTTCCGCAGGCAATTTCATTGATCAAAGCTCAAACGGAACAATATTCGACTTATCAGTAAAAGGACGCCAGTAGGTTTGGAGGCCATTGACGGTCGACCCCTACAGCCGGCATTCATCACGCTACAGACGGTGCTTCTCCTACTACAGGTCGTCGACGTTCATGTGGAGATCATTACCCTCGATGTTATCCACACTCCCTCTGTTGAGCTGATTTTGGGTCTTCCTTGGCTCCAAGTCCATAATCCTCGCATCGACTGGATGGATCGGGAACCCATCCAGTGGGGTGCTCCATGTGCCAAGACATGTACCAGGATTTTCCAGAAGATTGGTGAGTTGTCTACCCTGCCAGAGAAGGTTGACTCCCTACCTTCTGTGTATTTGGAATTCCGTGATGTGTTCGACAAAGCACGTTCCGAGGTTCTACCTCCGCACCGTCCTTTTGACTGCCCGATTGACCTACTACCCGGGGCACCTCTTCCCAGAGGACGATCCTATCCTCTCTCTCTCCCAGAGACTAAAGCCATGAACACTTACATTGCAGAGAATTTAGAGAGGGGTTTCATCCGAAAGTCTATCCTCCCCAGTCGGAGCAGGCTTCTTTTTCGTAAAAAAGAAGGACGGTTCTCTTCGTCCATGCATCGATTACCGGGGTTTGAATAACATCACGCGCAAGAACCGCTACCCGCTGCCCTTGATACCGGAACTCTTCGACCGTCTTCAGGGAGCTACTATCTTTTCTAAACTGGATTTAAGAGGTGCCTACAATTTAGTAAGGATACGTGAGGGGGACGAGTGGAAGACTGCTTTTAACACCCATGACGGCCACTATGAATACCTGGTCATGCCGTTCGGTCTGTGCAACGCACCCGCAGTCTTCAGGATTTCGTCAATGAGATTTTTCGGGACATTCTTAACAAATTTCTTATCGTCTACCTAGATGACATCCTAATTTTTTCTAAGTCCACTCAAGAACACATCAAACACGTTCGACAGGTGCTGTTACGCCTCCGGGAGAACCATCTCTTTGCGAAATTGAAGAAATGCCAGTTCCATCTCACGTCCGTGGCATTTCTGGGATACGTTATCTCTGACTTCGGCTTCAATATGGATCCAGAAAAACTTAAGGCTATTTTGGACTGGCCCCTTCCGACCACCCTCAAAGCCGTGCAACGCTTTCTAGGTTTTGCAAACTATTACCGGCGCTTTATTCGCAATTTTTCTTCTACGGTATCTCCCATAACTGCTCTCACCAAGAAGGGTGCAGATCCTTCATCATGGTCTGAAACCGCCATACGGGCATTCAATCTTCTAAAAAAGGCTTTTGTCTCTGTCCCTATCCTCACCCACCCAGATCCTAAACTTCCATTTACCCTGGAGGTAGATGCCTCTGACATCGGGGCTGGGGCTGTCCTGTCCCAAAGGACTTCTCGCTTAGCCAGACTACACCCATGTGCCTTCTTTTCGAAGAAATTCTCGCCCGAAGAACGGAATTACGATGTCGGGAACCGGGAGCTTTTGGCTATCAAATTGGCATTAGAAGAGTGGAGACACTTCTTAGAAGGCACGGAGACACCCATAACCATACTCACAGACCATAAGAACCTTCTCTACTTAGAAGGGGCACGTCGTTTGAGCTCTCGACAAGCCCGCTGGCACTATTCTTTTCACGGTTCAATTTCCTCATCTCCTTCATTCCTGGCTCCAAAAATCTGAAGGCGGACGCCCTGTCTCGACAGTTCCTTGCAGAGGACAAGTCTGAAGAGCAGCTAGAGACGATAATTCCCTCTAGATGTATTCTGTCCGCCAACTCATTTGATATCATGGCCAAGATTCAATCCGAGCAATCACAGTCTCCGATGGGGTTCAAGGTTCCGGAGGGAAGACTCTACACGGCACCCCAACACCGCAAGAGGGTTCTCGAGTGGTGCCATTCCTCTAAATCGGCAGGACATCCAGGGATACGGAAAACCAACGACCTTGTTCAACGTTCAACGTACCTTCTGGTGGCCAGGATGTGGAGGAGTTTGTTAAAGCGTGTGGCACATGCGCTCGCAACAAAGTACCCCGGGTCAGACCAGCAGACCTTCTCCTTCCTTTACCCATTCCAGACCGGCCCTGGAACCATATTTCTATGGACTTCATCGTAGAGCTCCCAAACTCCAAAGGGATGAATACGATTCTTGTGGTAATTGATCGTTTTTCCAAACAGGCGCACCTTGTTCCCTTGAGGGGTCTTCCGAATTCCTCCAGGCTTGCGGATGTTTTCATCCAGGAGATTTTTCGTCTTCACGGAGTGCCTTCAACCATCGTCTCTGATCGAGGGTCCCAATTTGTGTCAAGATTTTGGCGAGCTTTTTCCTGAAAATTGGGTATTTCACTACAATTCTCCTCGGGATACCACCCACAGACCAATGGGCAGACGGAGAGGGCCAAACAAAACCTGGAACAATACCTTCGATGTTTTATAACCGATACACAGGATGACTGGGTGGATCTGCTTCCTTGGGCCGAGTTTGCTCTTAACTCCCTCCGCAATGACTCCACTCAAGAATCTCCCTTCTTCATAAATTGTGGCTTTCATCCTTTCCGTTTACCCTTCTCCCCTCTATCCTCAGGAGTACCAGCGGTTGATAAGCGCATCTCCCGGCTGAAAGACTTATGGACGAGGATTCAGGAGAACTTAAAGGTGGCCACAGGGAGACAGAAACTCCAGGCAGATCGCCTTCGACGCCAGGTTCCGGAGTTCGCCCCAGGAGACAGGGTTTGGCTTTCTTCCAGGAATATCCGACTAAAGGTTCCTACCATGAAGCTAGCTCCCAAGTTCCTCGGTCCCTTTCCCGTGGTCAGGAGGATTAATCCTGTGGCTTATCGCCTGCGCCTTCCACCCTCGATGAAGATGCCTTCAGTCTTCCATGTATCTTTGCTTAAACCAGCATTTCAGAGTCCTCGCTTTTCTAAGACTACTTCTCCTCCACTTCCTCTTCTGATCCAAGGTCAACAGGAGTACGAGGTCCAGTCTATCCTGGATTCTAGGATTTCCAGAGGAGGAGTACAATACCTGGTCCACTGGAGGGGGTTCGGACCAGAGGAACGTTCATGGATTCCCCACCGGGATCTCCACGCACCTCGACTCGTCCAGGCTTTCCATCGTAAGAATCCCTCCAAGCCATGTCATGGACGCCCGGAGGTTGCCCCTGAAGGGGGGGGTACTGTAACGACCTGGGAGTCACGCCACCCTCGGCGTGCTCTCCACTTACCCGCGGTTCCACCGGGTTCTCCCGTGCCTCGCAGCGATCCTTCCTCCAGGACGCCGATCGCCATCTTGCCTAGACGCGCGCGCACGTCAGCGCTCTCCTTCTAGTGTCGGGCCTGGGCGTGTGCCCGGTCACGCACCCGCAAGTACGGCCACACGGGGGCGCGCCCACATGGAGGAGCGCCAGCCTCTTAAAGGCATATCTCCCCTTCATAATGCTTCAATCAAATGTACCCGTTCGTCTAGTCCCTCCTCCAGGAGTTCCTCTGGACCTATCCCTGCCTCAGTCTGGCCCATTCACACACCCCCACCTTGCTACTCGGCCATTGGACCCTCTTGCCTATATATACCCTGCAGCTTCATTAACTCGTCGGCTGAGCATAGAACCAGTTGTTCTCATCACTCTCTGCCTCCCTAGTCCTGTCTTGTCCTGTCTTGTTTTGCAGTCTTCCTCGTGTACCGAACCGGCTTCCTCTACGACGACCCGCACCTCTGGCATCCCGAACTTGGCATACGGCTATACGACTCTCCGCACCTCTGGCACCCCGAACCGACAAACGGTAAACGATTACGTTCCTCTCTCTAACCCCGGATTTGGCAAACAGTACCCTCGACCATCCGAACCTCTCCTGCCCCGACTCGGACTCCCAGACACTCTACACTCAAGATGTGCCCTCGAGGCTGTGGGTGGCGTTTTATCCTATCCCACCTCAGCACCGCGGTCCCGCCTCGTTTGTGGTGAGCTCGTCCTGACAAACTGTGAGTAAAACTCGATCATTGGTAGTTGGCTGCAGAGGCTGATGAGGCTCTTCTAAAGTGATGTGTTGTGAATGGCCGTATTCATAAGTGGTCAACATGTCAATGTCAGTCCGGTGACCTCAGTAATTGTAGTAGGAATCCACTTTGGCCCAGCTTGACAGCTTCCATTGAGTACAAGAGCTTGTGAAGTTAAGAAAGGTAGGGTTGATGACAAGAGAGATTCCAGAGGCTGTTCCTGATTTTGTTGTAAGTCCTCAGATAGGTCAGGGTTAAGACACTCAAGGCAGATCTTGAGATGGTGTTCCATAAGCATTTTGGTTGGAATTACTCCAGTAGTTGGGCATGGAGTGACATGTTTAGTAAGGAGGAACCTGGCATGTCTTGTTTGCCAATCACCCTCAATCATTCTTCTTAAAGCATCTTTGGTTGGCTATACTATCCGTCCTACCTGTCCATTTGTTAAAGGACTATGACGAGCAATGGTGACAGCTCAAATTAGTTTTTTAAGACATGTGAATGTGGTCACAAGTGGTAATTTTATTTGCTGTGTACTGTACGGTGGAAATTTTGGTAAATCTTTTACCCACCATAACTTATTGAAACCACATCCAGCCTCACATTGCAAAGCCAGTATAACCATCCTCACTTTGATGAGACCCAAAAGATCGAAACATCCGTCTGTCAGTAGGTTTACTGGCTATGCACTTATTTAGCACAGGCTGTGCTGAAAAGCTGTATAATACAGCAGGCATAAGATTAAAGGGTCCATGTTAAAATGGGTAAGAAGCAAAGGGTGTTCTCATTGGCATGTAATTTCCTAGAATTCCTGTCTGCAGTGGAAGCATTGTATGCTAAGAGATCATTTACATATTTTTGGTTGTTGCAAACATCTTGAATTTTTCAGAGGTAAAAGCTGTTCCATTATCAGACGCAAGGACATTTGGTATCCCACGAGTTGTAAACAAATGTTAAAGGGCAATGATTGTTGCAGGAGATATTTGTGGAAGTCAACAATTACCAGGGAGTTATTCCCTTGAAATGGAGCAGCAAAGTCATGTGAAGTCTGGGTCAAGATTTCTTAGTTATTTCCCATAGAAAAGTTGGGGCTTTTGGTGGGTTGTGTCAAGTAGCTTGGCATACTGCTGCGGCCGAGTTTATTCGAGCATTTGCCCGTTCTCGGCCGCAGCAGTAACCTGGCGCGCGCCGGAGGGTGCCGGGCGCGCGCCGAAGCCTCGGAGGAGAGGCCCGCCGATCGGGGCTTCCCCCTCTCCTTACCGGGTCCGCCGGGTCCCCCGGAACGTCCCGCCGCCGTCCTAACATCCGCGCGACACCAGGGCTCCCTCGGGGAGCCCTGGGCACGCGTACAGGCGGCACAGGCACCCGATGATGCGTGACCGCGCATCACGCTGAGGGAGTGCGGCTCGCAAGCCGGAACATATCCCGGCTTGCGGAATGAGCCGTACTCGAATTAAGTGTGCCGCCTGTGTACGCTGCACTCATTTACAACTCTTTCTATATCTTCATCAATTCTGTTACACCAGACATAATTTATGGCTAGTGCTTTCATTGAACAAAAGACAAAAATACCCAATGCTACATCCAATGTGACAAAATACATACTGAAGTTAAATACTTCAATGTTATTATTCTCATGAGTAAGGGTCATTTATTTAAACCCTTTGGCCAAAGCGTTATAAGCCTGCAGCCACTTCATTGCATAACCAGTATGCAGGTCCTAACACTACCTGTAAAAATTCTCATTTACCTCTGCAGTGGAGGGAGAATGGTCTTAATAGACCTGCCCTGCAAAGGTACATGAAAAAACCTTCTACTTAAAAAATGGGTGAGGCTAAACCTTGGGAGGAGGGGCCACTAACCTCCAAACAACTGATACCAGTTGAAAATTAAAATGAATAAACACACAATCCCAGCAAGCTCTAACCCCAGAACCAACCACATCATATATATATATATATATTTTTTTTAAAGACATGCGTCCATCAAGTTCAACCTATGCTAAATATAGACAACAGATACATTATCCTATATCTATTCTTACAGAACATTGATCCAGAGGAAGGCAAACAAAAAACCCCAGTGTTATTTAATCTAATGATATCTCATAAGGAGAAAAATAAATTAATTTCTGACTCCAAGAATTGGCAATCAGATTATTCCCTGGATCAACATCCTTCTCATGTTTCCTTATTTGGTATATCCCTGTATACCTTTTAATGTCTAAAAAGATGTCCAACCTTTTTTGGAACAAATCTATTGTATCTGCCATCACAGTATCAATGGGTAATGAATGCCACATTTTAACTGCCCTTACTGTAAACAACTCTTTCCTTTGTTGCTGGTGAAATCTTCTTTCCTCCAACCTTAAGGGATGACCCCGAGTCCTTTGTACTGTCCTTGTGATAAATGTTTATTTTGAAATCTCATTGTACAGATCCCAAATACATTTGTATATAGTTATCATATCCCCTCTTAGACATATATTTTCTAATTTAAATAAATCTAATTTAGCTAGCCTTTCCTCATAAGTTAGATTGTCCATCCCCTTTATTCATTTGGTGGCTTTTCTCTGCACTCTCTCTAGTTCCATAATGTGTTTTCTAAGGAGTGGTGCCCAAAATTGTACTCCATATTCAAGGTGTGGTCTTACTAATGCTTTATACAGTGTATATATATATATATATATATATATATATTTTTTTTTTTTACACACAACAGTCCAACAAGAAAAGTCTCTTATCTGTTTATCGGTTTCTGTTCTTGTGGCTGTAGGGGAAGATCTCTCTGTTTTCCCGTGTCAGCACCCTGGTGGGCTATGGAAATGTCCGTGTCCAGGTATAGAGGTCTTGTCCCCTTATCTTGCTATCAGCATACAGTCCTTCTGTGTGCATCAAGACATCATCTTTTCCTCAGGTCATCCCAGTTGTGGGCTAAGGAAAATCTCTGCAGTCTTTCCTCTCCTTATGTCAGCCCAAATATGAACTAAGAAATCTCTCTCCTGTGTCTCACATGAGGTTTTTTTACAGAGCTCTCATTAGTCCTGGTGGAGACTAGTTAATTGAGTGGCTGCAATTAACTCTCTCTGCTGGTTGATTCCTCAATAATTTGGGTCATGTAATTGTCTTTAATCACCCCCAAAACCCTGTTTCTTTTTGTTGTAATGCTAATCTCATTGCCCTAGTATGTCTAGATAATTAAAATCACCCATTATGCAAACATGACCTAGTTTTGATGTCTTCTACATTTGCAAAAGTATTTTAGCTTCCTCAATCTCACAGATTTAAATATAGGCACCACATGTATAGGCACCACATCTGCTTTACGCCAAGCCTGTTTTTCAAGCCCAAGTATCCCAGATCCATTTCCCTCACAGGTATAAGGTTCACTAAGATATATAAGTTTATTAAGACAGTCTTTTAATGTTTAATACTGTAGGTATTAATGTCTGTGCAGTCAGCCCGGGCATCTACATAGGTGCTGGGATATCTGAATAGACATCGTAGTTCAAAGAAGTGAGGATGTGCAGAGGTGAGAAAAACATTTGGTGAGCGGGGAAGGGCGATATGCCATGTCCGGGGAACAAAGGACACCCCATTGGAACACCTTTTGGACTGCCAGACCTGGTGGACCCTGCCCAGCGGGTGCAATGGTTTGCCTGGGTGATGATGCTGCTGGTCCCATTGGCTGATTCATATTTCCTGCTCACCCGGCTTTTCCAGCAGGCTTGGCACGCCTCCTCTGACGTCGGCAGCCAGACGATCCCCCATTTCAATTGATCGGTGGGAGACATTCCCACGCTCTGATTTGTTGCCGCTCTGACATCCATGCTAGAGATAGCTCAGTGGAGGGTATGTAAGGAGACGGCCGAGGCAGAGAACCAGACCATCTAGTGACTTAAGTCGGTGAAGCAAGGGCGGGTTTTCAAAGTTGCTCTGTTGTGAATAGCAGAGCAACCGGCATTATTTTTGGAGCTAGGAAAGCCTGCCCAGCAGACACTAAGTCAGACACGAGGACCAAGTTCTCAGAATAGAACATACTGTAGTGATCGCGATCAGGTATTCTACCCCGAAAAGAGTACCAGGAAGCTCAGGACTAAGTCCCGGTCAGCTTAAGCCTTCCGAAGCAGAAGCCCTGCACCTATTTGAGGCTAGATTTCGACCCCAGACCCCCAGTAAGTGTGTATTTTACCTGTATTTTATTGTGTGTATGCGGGTTTACCCGAATAAACTACATTTTATTCCACTACCTTGTTTTGCCTAGTAAATTAATTCCAGAAGGTATAAAGGCGTTAAAAGACCTGGTCTCCCATGACAGGAACAATTATGGTTTTTTTTCACAAAGAGGTTATTTACACAAAATAAAAAGTGGTACAAATGTAAAAAATTTTTTTTATAGAAAATGCTAGTGTGTGGCCAATGCACTTTCATTTGGGACCAATTTATTTAATTTGGGACCCTCTGTTGGTCAGCAATTAAGATCTTTTTTTTGTTTGTGAATAAGGGAAGCATATTTTCTTGGTAACATAGCAGTTTTCCCACCAGGAAGGAATTGGTCTAAAAGCAGATCAAACTGGTCCAGCTTCCATTAGCAATGTTAAACCGGGCATTAGGAAAGTCCGGCTAACTTAGTAAAACAAAGGGTGGCCTCTTTTAACTTTTGTGGTAGGTAATGGCTCACAAAAGAAATGTGAGATTTTTGGTACAATTAATTTGTGTTAACTTGTAAGTGTTATTGCCGTTTTAATTCCCATTTTGTTATTAAGTTGTACAAGCTTATTATGTACCAGGAACCATATACTATACCAATGTACTACATCCAGCCTGAAGTATTATTATTTTTCCAGAAATACTACATCTCTCAGGAGGATAACAAATGTACAAACCATTTTATGCACAAGCAATGCATTTCGGACACTCTGTTCTGACCTGGATTTACAACGAATTATCTGGAAGAGTAGTGATTTTTATTAGATATTCCAATTTCAGTGATACTTTTTATCGTGCTGCAAAAGGTAGGTTTTCTTCTACCAGACGAGCACTAAATTAGGGACCAAATGTTCTTACACACCTAATTTGGTGATTATGCCATCACAACATAACTTGCAGACCAGTGAGTCACTTCTAAAAGGAGAAACTACTGTCACTGCTCTGCAGATTTGTAGTCAATTTGTTTCATGAGTTCTGGGCTCGGCAGTAATGAAATGCAGACAGAAAGATGTGAGACATAATTTGAGACCTAAAAGTAGATTATGTTTTATTATTATTAATTAGCACATGGATTTACCCGACCCACAGTGGTTGGATATAAAGTGTAATGTAATGGTAAAGCAGAAGGCAGTGGAGTCATGATGTAGTTCAAAGGTAGTTTTTTATTATTGTTTGTTGAGTCCCACTTCTGTGTCACTCAATACTATAATTGGTTTTGCTTTCTTTTTTAATCCGTTTGGAAAATGTTAAGGGGGTAAATTATGGCAAACTGCTCCTTTGTGTAGCGCTGCCGCTTGCCCAGGCTCTTCCTGACACAGTCTTCTAGGGTTTGTTTTGTATTAAAGGGGGACAAACATGTGTATACACACAAGGGGCACTCAGCTCTCAACCTTCAGCAGGTTATTCTTCCATTAGTGACACTACATAGTTTTAAACACCGTCACTTTTAGTCAAAACAAACTCATAAAAATAACATCTACTCCTGTCAGGAGTTTAACTCACATGCATATCCCTCTGCAATATTGGCTGGCTAAGCCATTTACCAACTTAAAATAAAACACAGAGATAACATTGAGTCCTTAACTGTGAGATGGGGACTGCGTCCCATTAGATCCTTTGATGCTGCAAAATGTGGGGGGTGAGGGGGGGGCTAACCCAAACTGGATACTGGGGAGCAGCAGTTTTCCTCCCAGCCTCCAGGCTCTAAGAGAGAGACTGAAAAAGCAACCCTCTCTGCTCTAAATAGCTGTTCTAGTAATAAGGTGAGCAGGTGAGTGAAAAACCAGAACCACTAATCTCTGGCCTGGAGTTTCTATCCCACAGTCTCAGCAACTGTGAAACTGTGGGATGGATAATTTTTTCCACTTTCTGCCTTAAAATCGGACAGACAGCTGCCTAATATTCTGGGACTAAGTCACATCACCACCATCACCATCATCATCATGTCGTCTACTCTATTTTTGACCATGATTTTTGATGGAGTTTTCTGCTTTTTTTCTCCAGATGGCTGAGATTGTACATTTCGCTGCTGTCAGAATGTGGACTATAAGTTATTTGTTTGAGTGGCTTGTGTTTTCTACTGGCTTGGCCAAAATAATTATGAATGGTTCCCATGGGATAGTAATTTCCACTGTTTCCTCTATTTGTTTTTGTATAGTTTTCCAAAATATTTGGACTCCTGGACACAACCACCAAATATGTATCAGGTCACCCACCTGGGCACAATTCCTCCAACACATTGGTGAGGTTCCTGGAAAAATTACACTTAATCTTTTGGGAGTCAGGTACCACCTAAAAAGTATTTTTTTAATATATTTTCTTTTGTAGTGGTGCATATGGATGTTTTCGAGGCCATTTCCCAAATATCCCAGCAGTCCTCCTGTGTTATTTCTGTTTTGAGATCTTGCTCCCACTTAATCATATATAGAGGGGGATGGGGTACAAGGAGAGTAACCCAGCAAGAACCTATTTGCACTCGCTTATCTCAAATAGATGGTTAGGAATAATTTAATCCTTGGGTGGAGCCCATACACCATCTAATATTACATATAAAACATTTTATTAACATCTATGCAAAGACACTTAACTAATGGTTAAAAATGATCAGGGGGTAGGTGGGGACAGAGGATAGCATATAAGGTGCCTCCTGTGTATATATATATAGTAGTATCACACAGGTATTTCTCTAGCACCAAAGGATCGGTCTGATTGATACAATGCTTTATCTATTCCCTAAGTAGGCTGTGTATAACAGCTTATTGCTCATATGGAAGCAATGGAGAAGGTATGCAACATTTGCCACCCTTCATTCATATACTGCACAGAAAAACACTCGACCTGCTTCACAACGCATCAACCAGTGCACTGTAATACGTGTGTATGAATATATCACTAAGTGCACTCAGCGGCTGATACAAACGATCAATTCCAACGGGTATAAGCAGCCTGCAGCGTCAACAAATGTATATAGTAAACAGCCCTATTTGGGTCAGGGCTCACAGTAGGCTCGATCGCACACAGTCACAGTTTAACAACGTATCCCAACTGGTCAATATACAGTCTGCTGCAGCATACAAATAGAGTACAAACAGTGTACAATTGTGCCCCTTAGTGTAATATGGGACCGGGAAAACAGACCGACTTCAGCGGATATAGGCAGCTAGCTGCGTCATCCAGGATATGCGGTATACACCCCAGTCTCAATGATAGCCTCTATTAGGCTCGATCGCCCACTTGCGATCCTGCTGGGGAGAAGGCATACAACCTGGTCTTTCTGTCTCTCAGCTACCACTCCGACCCCGCGCCACCTGATGACGTCATAGTTGTGACATCTAAAAACGAAACCGACGTACGTTTCGCGCCGCCTGGCGCTTTCTCAAGGTAATGCAGGCACTGCTTGTGCGTCATTAACCCGGTGTTTTATCTATGTTGGCTGGGGGTGCGTCTTTCTTAACAGCCAATCATTATCGGCGGGGAAGCATGACGCGGGCATATAGAGACCCGCCCATTATTAGTTTGGCAAATGTGATGCTCTTGATGCCCTATTACAAAGATATTCCTTAAATGTGGTCCAGTTAATGTATCATAGCAATGAACCTCATAGGTGTAAGTACACCCATGTTATAATGTTAACAGAAATGGTATGCCATGGATTCAGCTGTATGATTGTGTGCAACATGCACAAGTGATACGATGGATAGGGGCTATGATGTGATGAATCAACACTGCGGATGGAGGACCCCACTACATATGTATCTATACATATACCCATGTACATACACACATATATATATATATATATATATACATATATATATATATATATACATACACGTGTATATGTAAATGCCCACGTGTGGCGTAGGAGTGTATGGTCCTTAAATCGGCCGCCTTTAATAGTCAAAACGACCAAAGGGAGTTTTAAAAACTCCGACTGTATACCCAGAGCCCCCAAATCAGAAGCGAACATGTGCACCGTTATGTGCGTGTGTAGGACTGTAAGATCTTAGTTTCGCCGCCTCTAACAGTCAATACGGCTGTAATGAGTTTAGTACTCAGACTGTATACAGGGACGCTACCTTAGACTATATATCCCCATGCTACACTGATATAAGTTACTCATTTTATCTAGCAACCTTCCCACGCTGGGAATCCTGTCCACACCATAGAGGCTATATGCCTCAACTACACTAATAGAGGATTGTGGTGGGAATCTCTTCTAGGAGTGTACAGGCATATCAAATACGATCTTGTATACAATAGCAGTCTCTCAACATCTGGATAACTCTCTTAGCAATTATTCCCCTACCCCTGCTCTCTCTGTGTTTTCCTGGAGCCACATAGTGGTATTTTAGACATAAGGTCTATTGTATATATGTTTAATAAATGTGATTTCATAATTGTTTATGTATGGCTATGGGGGCAACTCCAAGGATTGTATTTTTCCTAGCCTAGTAAATCTGGTCTAGCGAGTGCAAATAGGAGTCTTTTAGGCCACCTCTGTGATCCTTCACCCTTTCTAGTGAAATAGAGATGTGTTAAACTATAAAAACGGAGTATAGATGTATCCCTCATTAAGCCCGTTTGGCTGAAGGGTCTGGAGGGTGAATATGTATTGACATTCGCGTTGTAGTAGACGCTTATCCCAATTACCTTTCCGTGGGCCCCATGGGAGGTGTTCAATCCCACAAAACGTTAAATATTTTGGGTCCCCATTATGGAGTTCATTGATGTGGCGTGCAACCGGGGTATCAACAGTATTTCTTATCGCCCCCAGATGTTCAAGGACCCTCACCTTCAGGGCCCTGTGAGTTTTCCCTACGTACCGCATGCCACATCTACAGGTGATAAGATATATAACTCCCACTGTAAGGCAATTGATAAAGCTTTTGATATTATGATCTGTTGTGTCTATCTTGCCGGGGATGCTCTTCGTAGCCCCCATATAGGGACAAGCTCGGCAGCGACCACAAGGGTATGATCCCACTGGTCTCCTGTCGCCCAACCATGTACGCCACATCAATGAACTCCATAATGGGGACCCAAAATATTTAACGTTTTGTGGGATTGAACACCTCCCATGGGGCCCACGGAAAGGTAATTGGGATAAGCGTCTACTACAACGCGAATGTCAATACATATTCACCCTCCAGACCCTTCAGCCAAACGGGCTTAATGAGGGGTACATCTATACTCCGTTTTTATAGTTTAACACATCTCTATTTCCCCAGGTATACATGTTCTGGGTATGCATTAGTATACTAAAGTACCTTCACATCTTGGGGTTCTGGGAAATACAGTCTGAGTACTAAACTCATTACAGCCGTATTGACTGTTAGAGGCGGCGAAACTAAGATCTTACAGTCCTACACACGCACATAACGGTGCACATGTTCGCTTCTGATTTGGGGGCTCTGGGTATACAGTCGGAGTTTTTAAAACTCACTTTGGTCGTTTTGACTATTAGAGGCGGCCGATTTAAGGACCATACACTCCTACGCCACACATGGGCATTTACATATACACGTGTATGTATATATATATATATATATATATATATATATATATGTGTGTGTATGTACATGGGTATATGTATAGATACATATGTAGTGGGGTCCTCCATCCGCAGTGTTGATTCATCACATCATAGCCCCTATCCATCGTATCACTTGTGCATGTTGCACACAATCATACAGCTGAATCCATGGCATACCATTTCTGTTAACATTATAACATGGGTGTACTTACACCTATGAGGTTCATTGCTATGATACATTAACTGGACCACATTTAAGGAATATCTTTGTAATAGGGCATCAAGAGCATCACATTTGCCAAACTAATAATGGGCGGGTCTCTATATGCCCGCGTCATGCTTCCCCGCCGATAATGATTGGCTGTTAAGAAAGACGCACCCCCAGCCAACATAGATAAAACACTGGGTAAATGACGCACAAGCAGTGCCTGCATTACCTTGAGAAAGCGCCAGGCGGCGCGAAACGTACGTCGGTTTCGTTTTTAGATGTCACAACTATGACGTCATCAGGTGGCGCGGGGTCGGAGTGGTAGCTGAGAGACGGAAAGACCAGGTTGTATGCCTTCTCCCCAGCAGGATCGCAAGTGGGCGATCGAGCCTAATAGAGGCTATCATTGAGACTGGTGTGTATACCGCATATCCTGGATGACGCAGCTAGCTGCCTATATCCGCTGAAGTCGGTCTGTTTTCCCGGTCCCATATTACCCTAAGGGGCACAATTGTACACTGTTTGTACTCTATTTGTATGCTGCAGCAGACTGTATATTGACCAGTTGGGATATGTTGTTAAACTGTGACTGTGTGCGATCGAGCCTACTGTGAGCCCTCACCCAAATAGGGCTGTTTACTATATACATTTGTTGACGCAGCAGGCTGCTTATACCCGTTGGAATCGATCGTTTGTATCAGCCGCTGAGTGCACTTAGTGATATATTCATACACACGTATTACAGTACAGGTTGATGCGTTGTGAAGCAGGTCGAGTGTTTTTCTGTGCAGTATATGAATGAAGGGTGGCAAATGTTGCATACCTTCTCCATTGCTTCCATATGAGCAATAAGCTGTTATACACAGCCTACTTAGGGAATAGATAAAGCATTGTATCAATCAGCCCGACCCTTTGGTGCTAGAGAAATACCTGTGTGATACTACTATATATATATATACACAGGAGGCACCTTATACGCTATCCTCTGTCCCCACCTACCCCCTGATCATTTTTAACCATTAGTTGTTAAGTGTCTTTGCATAGATGCTAATAAAATGTTTTATATGTAATATTAGATGGTGTATGGGCTCCACCCAAGGATTAAATTATTCCTAACCATCTATTTGAGATAAGCGAGTGCAAATAGATTCTTGCTGGGTTACTCTCCTTGTACCCCATCCCCCTCTATATATGTATGTTCATATCCTGTATGCACCCTATCCTCTACAATATCTTTCATAGGTGGAGAGCGGCATTATATTTTGTTATATCCCACTTAATCATGTAGTTATGGTCAGGCATTGACCCCCATTGACCTAACTCCTGGTAGATACAGTAGTTGATACAAGTTTTTTTTGATAGGATCTATTTCTACATAAGTTTTCAAACATTGTGGAAGCTGGGAAAGTTGCACCTGGGAAAGTGTGTTTGACAAAATGCTTGGCTTGAAGATATTTGTAGATATCTTCATTGGTCAGGGAGTATTTCGCTTTCATCTCTAATGTCATAAGCTGACCATTTGTTAATATGTGCCCAAAATCTACAATATTCCTGTCGTGCCACACATCAAATTGACATCATTTACAGTATATCCTGGGATCAAACCTGGATTGTTGGTGGAAGGGATCAGTCTTGACGGGTTTTCGATTAAGCCAAATTTGGTTTTAATTGGTTTTCAGTTCTTTGATTGCCTCCTGTAGCTCTCCTTTTTTTAATTTTTTTTTAATTTACAGCTGCAGCGGCCTTTATTCAAGCAAATCACGCGTTGTGTACATCGGAATACCGATGTCATGACACGGGATGTCTTCCAACCTTACCACCTTAAAACGTGAGTACACAAAATCTTTTGACGATTTGACGATTGAGATTTGTTTGAATAACGGCCGCTGCAGCTGTAATATCGTTAGAAATTTTCCGGACAATGTGGTCAGGTTACATAGATCTAACCATTTATACATTTTTGCGGACAAGGTACCCTTATTTTGAGTGTTATTATCTTTTAGATTGTATAGGTTCGAGTAGTATTCAGGGAACTCTTTCACTATTTTAGGGGCCTTAAGTGTAATTTCTTAGTTTTTAAGTTTAATTGCATTTATTTGAGTTCTTGTCTGAATCCCTCTTAGTTTGCAGGCAATGATACAGTCAGCCTTATTACCTTTGTCATAAAACAGCTGTTTGGTCCATCTAAGCTTTTTTTCCATGTTTTCTATATTTAGTTGTTTAAGATCATCTCTAGCTTTTAGGAGTGACCTGAATCGTTTTTTAGAGGGAGATGTGATTATATTTTGCCTTCCAGGTCCTTGTATAATTGCATTTTACTGCGCTTTTTATGCAATGCTATGGATATGATTGTTCCTCTAATAGTTGCTTAATGCGATTCCCATTGGGTTGCATATGATTCCACGGTGCCCTCATTCAGATTAAAGAATTCCTCTAGGGACTCTTTTTTATCCTCGCCTCAATGTCAGGGAAATTTAGTAGAGAGTCATTAAGTCTCCATTTATTACTCATTTGGATCAAAAAAGGAGTTTTTAGGTGAACCTCTATTGGGGCATGATTTGATCATGTGATTGGACAAATATGTTTCTGTGAGATCCCCTGTAATACATCCGTAGAATGAATCGTCCCTTTGGCCCTGATTCCAAATCCTCTATGCATCTAACATGGAATGTTCTATTACATAGTTACATAGTAGATGAGGTTGAAAAAAGATGAACGTCCATCAAGTTCAACCTATGCTAAATTTAGACAACAGATACTTTATCCAATGATATCTCATAAGGGGAAAAATAAATTCCTTCCTGACTCCAAGAATTCACAATCGGATTAATCCCTGGATCAACATTCTTCCCATGTATACTTATTTGGTATACCCCTGTATACATTTCCTTTCTAAAAAGATGTCCAACCTTTTTTTGAACAATTTTATTGTATCTGCCATCACAATCACCATGGGTAATGAATTCCACATTTTAACTGTCCTTACTGTAAAGAACCCTTTCCTTTGTTGCTGGTGAAATCTCTTTCCTCCAACCTAAAGGGATGCCCCGAGTCCTTTATACTGCCCTTGGGATGAATAGTTCATTTGAAAGCTCCTTGTACTGTCCCTGAATATATTTATATATAGTTATCATATCCCCTCTTAGACACCTCTTTTCTAATGTAAATAAATCTAATTTAGTTAGCCTCTCCTCATAAAATAGATTGTCATCCCCTTTATTAATTTGGTGGTCTTCTCTGCACTCTCTCTAGTTTCAGAATGTCTTTTCTAAGGAATGGTGCCCAAAATTGTACTACATATTCGAGGTGTGGTCTTACTAATGCTTTGTAAAGGGGCATAATTATGTTCACTTCCCTTCCATCCATTGCCCGTTTAATGCAAGATAAGATCTTGTTTGCCTTTGCAGCTACTGCATGACTTTGGACATGTGGGCACTATTGCTAAGCCTGCTGTCTACAAGCACTCCTAAAAACTTCTCCATCAAGTATTCCCCCAATTTATCCCCATTTAATGTGTAAGTCGCCTGTTTATTCTTGCATCCCAAGTGCATAACCTTACATTTATCTGTATTAAACCTCATCTGCCGTTTACCTGCCCACGTTTCCAGTCTCTCCAAGTCCTTCTGGAGAGAAATTACATCCTGCTCTGATTCTACTACCTTACACAATTTAGTATCATCAGCAAAGATGGAGACTTTGCTCTCAATGCCAACCTCAAGGTCATTAATAAACAAGTTAAAAAGCAGGAGTCCCAGTACCGATCCCTGAGATACTCCACTCACGACTTTAGCCCAACCTGAAAAAAGTTCCATTTATGACAACCCTCTGTTGTCTATCCTTCAACTAGTTTTCAACCCAGGTGCATACATTATTACTGAGTCCAATTTGCTTAATTTTGTACACCAACCTCTTGAGTGGAACCATATCAAAAGCCTTTGCAAAATCTAAGTAGACCACATCAACTGCATTACCCTGGTCTAAATTCCTACTTACCTCCTCAAAGAAACAAATAAGGTTAGTTTGGAATGATCTATCCTTCATAAATCCATGCTGACTATTACTAATAATTTTGTTTTCCATTAGGTATTCCAGAACATTATCCCGTATTAAACCTTCAAGTAGTTTCCCACTATTGAAGTCAGGCTTACAGGTCTGTAATTCCCCGGTTGTGATCTAGCTCCCTTTTTAAAATTGGACACCACATCTGCTTTACGCCAATCTTGTGGTACTGAATCTGTGGAAATGGAGTCCTTGAATATTAAATGTAATGGTTTGGCTATTACTGAACTTAACTCCTTGAGAACTCTTGGATTTATGCCATCGGGGCCAGGTGCCTTATTTACTTTAATTTTTTCAAGCCGCTTATGAACTTCTTCCTCAGATAACCAATTGTTCATTAATATGGAGGTTGTGGCTTCCTCCTGTGGCACTACTATTGAAATTGATTCTTCCCTGGTAAACACAGAGGCAAAGAATTAGTTTAATACCTCTGCTTTTTCCTTATCTCCAATAATCTGCCTGCCCATCTCACACTGAAAGGGTCCTATATTTTCTTTTCTCATTTTTTTGTTCTTAAGGTACTTAAAGAACTTTTTAGGGTTGAAATTACTTTCTATTGCAATCCTTTTTTCATTATCCATTTTTGCTCATTTGATTGCCCTTTTGCAATTGTTTTACATTGCTTATAATTCTGATACGATGCTTCCGTCCCTTCTGACTTAAAGAATCTAAACGCCTTCCTCTTCTTGTCCATTTCCTCTCCTACCTGTTTATTTAGCCACATTGGTTTTGACTTATTTCTTTTATTCTTATTACACAAGGGTATACACTGATAAGTGTGCTTTTCTAACAATGTTTCATTATAGCTCTAAAGTAATTCCCCAACCTATAAGTCTGTGCTGAATGGCTTCTACTGTCTGTGTTAGATTTATCTATATATGGGTGTTGCACCATGTTAAAATCCCCTCCAACTATCATGGAGTGGAGACACCACCATCTCTAGTACATTTTGAGGAATCCTATCTGGTTCTCATTAGGAGCATACAGTAAATGTTTACAAGAGTGATTTCAACTCGTGCCAAGAGACCCTATACTACTATACATTTCCCTTCTGTGTCCTTTGTTATTTGCTGAGTGTGAAATGGAACATAATGTTTTATACGTATGGCCACTCTGTGCTTCTTGTTCTTCCTTTTGAAGGTATTTGGTTTGGGGGTGGGGGGGGGGGGGGGGGTGGGGGTCTGCTGAGTCAAAATGGGTTTCTTTTTTGAATATAGTATCCTCTTTTAGTCTAGTGATTTCAGATTCAGTGGAAAGCATAATTTATAATGAGTGTTTAGGCCCTTGACATTTATAGAGAAGAGTTTAATACGAGTTTGCTTGGCCGTTTTTATTTATTTTGTGTGACTGGCTAAATACTGTTTGTTTCTTTGTCTTGTGTTTTCCTTCCCATAGGAATATTGGGAAGACCTATGGATGCCTGATCCCGGTTCCCTGTTTGCAACGTCCAGGTAACGTTAAGCAATATATTTATTAGGTGATGGCTCCAAGGGAGAGGGTGTGTGGGGGGGAGGGGTAAGGGGGGTAGTAAAGGAAGGGATAAGGCGTATTAACTACAGGGGAAGAAGGGTGGGGTAGATATCATAGTTAGTGATAATTCTAATAGTTTGCTAACTTAAGAAATGTCCTACAGGGGGATGGCACGGGTGCGAGGACGAGACTGTCACCCCATCCACAGCAATGCACCTCTTTTAATTCCCAATTGTGGGGCCCGGGTGCTACATGGAACATCCTTTCCCATCTCCTACAGGGAGAGACTTTTTTTAATGTTCCTTACTGGTCCCAGGAACCCCTGAATCCTCTGATCACTTAATCAGGCATAGCGGGTACAATAGTTTTAGAAAAACCTCAACATTTTCAACAATAATAACAGTAACCATAACGTTAACATTATCAACCTTCCCAAGGTATATATTCTAAGTTTATGTGCAATTTGCAATAACCGCAATAATTCGTGGAGGATTACTATTCTCTTAATTTTGCTATTAACATCTCTACCCCTTTAAATACTGGTTGATTATCTACTGTAAATGTGCGCTTTGAACTCAAACAAAATTCTACTGTTTCTTCTAATTACTAGTATGGGGGAAATAGAATTTTTTTAGAACCGTGCTAAGTTCATTGTAACTCCATCAGAACTGGTTTCTATTTATTTTCGATTTAATTATATGTCAGACTTCCCTCGCCTCTCACTCCCTTCAAACATTCTAGTGTTCACTAGGGGAAGATGCCATAATGTCTGGAGGAAGCACATGTCTGAGCCCCTTCCCTGTTTCGTGTAAGGTCTCCCTGTACCATTAAGATAGTATGTCGCTCTTATTTTTAGGTGTCTCTTTCCAGCCCAAGATAAGTCCAGGGATGGCAAAGGCAATCTTCCCAAGACTTTAATGTTTCCCCTCCAAGGGAGTCTTCCCTTACCTCACCCGGGTCAGGATTCTGTCAAAATGTCAGGCTGATGAGGAACTCTTTTGGTTTTAGACTCAGCTGGGTTGCATCAAGCTCACTCCTTTGCTGCCTTCTTAGGCTCTCTCCATCTCTTGGAGTGGGATGATCAGCAGAGCGTGATCTCAGCGTGCTGGGTTCCCTCTATTGCGATTCCCGCTGTGAGGGTCGGACCGACTCTCCTTATGTCGTCTCGTCTAGGGATGGATAGTGTGGCACTCTGTCTTTAGCCATAGATGCAGACCCATGTCACGGAGGAAGGACTCTGCTTCCTCAGGTTAATGGAGGCCATATTGTTTTCCATTCCGCTCCATGGCCAGTCGGAAGGGAAATCCCCAGGGGTATCGAATCCCCCTCTCTCTCAGCAGTGTAGTAGGAGGTCTGAGCTCCCTTCACCTTGCAATCGTGTCTCAAATGTAATATCACCTCCCTTCCTTCATGCAGCTATTATGTTTTGTTTTGTTTTGTAATAGTTTAAAGAGCATAAAAGTGCTCAAGAAATTGGATCTTTTCAATATTCCATAATATTTAAGCAATGACCTCCTTAGTGGGAATGAATAGTATAAATTCTCAGTCCTGAAAACATCATTTGATTGCAGTGTGACAAATATCCCCTGAAGGTAATGAAAACGTGTAGTCCCCCACACCTATCAAAAACCTTATTGGGGGTGTCTCCAAAATAATCCTTAATCAGGAAAGTACTCCCATTTGGTATAGAGTATCCCACTTCAAGAGGTCTTTATGTGGCATGCCAGCCACTATAATAAGTTTAGTAGAGTAAAAATGGTAAAATGGTAAAAAAAACAGCGCACCACCAAGGGAGCAAGGTCCAAAAACAAAAAAGTTTTATTGGGTCATGGATAAAAAATAGGAGGTACACAGCTCTCCTACGCATTTCGTACACTTCTGTACTTTATCAAGGAGTATTGATAAAGTACAGAAATGTACGAAACGCGTAGGAGAGCTGTGAACCTCCTATTTTTTATTCATTACCCAATAAAACTTTTTTGTTTTTGGACCTTGCTGCCTTGGTTGTATACTACAAAAAACAAAACACAAAGGGAGCCCAGAGCTACTTCCAATATGACAAAAATACACAGTGAAATACCTATATATATATCTCTTGTTAAAGGGTCATTTAGTTTAACCCTTTGGCCAAAGCATTATAAGCCTGCGAGTCACTTCAAGGCATGACCATAATATCGCAGGTCGTAACACTAACTGATTCAAATTCTTATTTACCTGTATAATTACAGGAAGAATGATCTGCATTGGATCTGTCACAAACAGCTGCACGAAAAGACCTTGTCATATGAAAATTGGGCTTGGGCGAGCTTAAAACTGGAGTGGAGGGGCCACTAACCTCCAAAACAGCCGAGACCAGCTGGACAAACTTAATAAACACACAGATACCCAGTAAGCTCATATAACTCAATGTACTTTGGGGACACTCCTCTGGGGTACTAGGGTTGTGTGTGTGTGGGCTATATACTATGGGGTACTGGTGGATTATCCTATGTCAGTAAAATCAGTTATTATATACCCTGTGTGTGATTATTATTGGTATTGTTCCTGGCTTATCCCACCACTTTGGGATCCCGCACAGGTGGAGGTGCGGCACCGAGGCGAACAAGAGATTACCCCAGGCTCCCAGTGGCAGAGGCTCAGGCCTTCTGTTAGCCAAAAAGGTAACAGCAGTACTGGTAGTTCCTTTAGTAACGGGGAAAAGAGGCTACAACTGCAATCACCAAATGTTAGTGGATCTTGACACAAACATCTTATAATGAATTAAGCTGATTCTCAATTTGAGAACTGTGATTTACAGTATCTTGTTTAAACTTTTATACCATTGATCTTCTAATCACTTAAGGTACGGCCAATTTACCAAACCAAATTACTTTCCACATTACTATTCCATGTGAATTGTTATGGTACTTCCGTCCATGTTTTGCATTCTATTTTACAATCATTATAAGCAAAGAATTTCTATGGGATGGTAATATATTTTTGCTGATCTCTTCTCTAAGGCAGCACTTATAGTGCCGGTGAAGGCGACGCTACCAATGATGTCACCCGTCGCCATTGAGATAGTTCCATTTCAAATTTAGGCGACGTCGCTGGCTACAAGGCCAGCGACGTCATAAAGGGGGAAGGCAGAGGGACGGAGAAGCTCCTGATTGTTCAAAAGGGGAGACCGTCGCCGAAAAAACAAATATCAGTGACTACCAGATTTTTGGTAGCACTGTCGCTCCGTCACCGTCGCGTGCACTATAAGCGCCGACGACAATGCATTTGTTTTGACACGACAGTCGCGTCGTCAGCACTATAAGCGCGCTGGGTTCCCTCTATTGCGAGCACTAATGCTGCCTCCCATATATTGCAGTGGAAATCATTGCTTTCTGAGCACATGAATATAATACAACAATGTTTCCTGTTCTTACCAGCAGTAAGTGGAGAAAGAGTGATAACCTCTCTTGTTGTGTTAGAATTAGACAAGCCTAACCCTAACCCAATCTGCATCAGAAAATCATTTGAAATCGTATATGATTAAAAAAAAAAATCAGTTCTGTATTATTATTAGGTAACAGTGACTTTTTTTTTTTTTTATCTCTTAATGACATTTTTAATAAGTTTCAATATACTGAGCATCCTTTGATGTCTATAGCAGGTTTTAGCACATGTCCCCACAGTGCAAGATCTTTGTAACACCTTTCTGTTTGTGATCATTTGTTACCAATGTTCCCAGCAGTTTGAGCTGTAAATTGAATTAATAGTCAATGTTACCGTTGTAATATCAGGATATATTGTAGTTGCTGAGTTGCACTGACAGTAGGATTGATTGGAACTGAAAGGTGACCATTATGTTAGGCCCACAATCAGGATTTTTATAGATCTATAACAGGAACACCAAACGATTGCCAGCTTAGGTAAGAATGGAGAATTGTACATTGTCACATGATTTACATATTAAAATAAGAAAAGAAAAAAAGGGGTGAATGTAGTATTGCTGCTTTGAAATGTGCATTACAGGCTATTTTTTAAATGCTGGGCATGGTACAATAACTACTAACTCAAAACAGCTGAGAATGAGTTTCCTCTTTACTTCTCTAGGTGTATGTTCTTTTACAATGGAAATGGAAAGTTTTTTTTTCTTTTATTTGAAATGGCTGGTCTTCAGAAAAGCAAGAGTTCATTGTGGCTGGCAGTAGTAGTGCTGTGGTTCACACGGATTACCAAAACCATAAACATTTGTTTTAAGATTTTGGGCTTATTTAAAGCCCCTGTCTAACTAATTTATTTGGTCCTAAAAAAAAGTGAGCTTTTCCTTGACCTAATGTACAATTCTATAGTAGTGATCAGATACATTTGTAAAAAAAAACAAAACAAACAAAAAAAAAGGAATACTTCTGCCATCTCTCTATGACAGTATATATTTAGTGCAATTGTTTATCTGCTCAAACCTTTTGTAATGTATATTTTTTTATAGTGTCAGCTTAGTTATGTTTTAAAAAATGGGAGACAGGCATCTTATGTTGTACTGACCTGTTTATATTTATTTCTTTATGTAGCCCCACATTTTCTTCTTATACTGACACCCGCTGCTAAGGTGGGGGCCGGAGTCCACCTCCCTTATACTCAGCACGTGGCTGTAGGTCGGACAAATGGAAACATACCGGAGTGATGTAAATAACACAAGAATATTTATAGCATGTTCTCTTAGGCCCTCAGATAACATGTGGTCCCCAAACGAGAGGATCATTCTTACATACACAATATGCTTCAAACACTTCATTGTAGACACTGCGCAGGTGTGTACCCATGTCTCGTGACCACCCGACTGTGTATAAGGGCGTGTGTACAGGTGCCGGAGCACAGTCCAAGGGCTGTAATATAGTGCGCGCGTGTGTGCTACCGTGCACGTGCATCAATGATAATTGGCTGTGTAAGCCTGACGTTTGTACACTTGAGACGCGCGCGCACGGCCATGAGCGGTGGCACGGCAGATCAGAAAAAATACAAGGAAATTGTATTTTCGCACTGTTGCCCCCGCCACGTGATGCTATGAACCAATCACAGCGTGGCTTAACGCTGTGACGTCATAGCCACGCCACCTAGCCCCGCACGTCACCGCTTGCGCTATAGAAACTAAGTGCACGCGCAACTCCGCGCGTGCATCTGCACGCGCACCAGCTTGTACTATATTACAAGCCTAAGTTAGTGTTTGAACATAGCAAGCCTACGCTTCACAAAGGCTTCGGTACATATCTCTCTCTCTGTTCCTGGTGTCAGCTCCTTTTGACTTTATCTCCCTGTGTCTCAGGCACCAAAACCATAGGATTGTAAGCTCATCTCGGCAGGGGTTGTCTGTAACATTCTTATGTGCTGCGTACCGCGCACTATACTGTAATTGTGAAGCGCTTTGAGTCCCATTGGGAGAAAAAGGCTATAGGGAATAAAGTTATTATTATTATTATTATATTGATATTTACTTCTCATAAATCTTCTGTTTTAAAAGAGTAGCTCTGACTATTACTGCCAAAAGTGTTATAGTTCTTAGCTGAAAGCTGCCCAGTTTACCAAGAGCCATGTATAAAACACAAGGGAGATTTTCATTCTATTAAAGCAGCAGTTCTACATTCCCCCCATTTTCTTTCTTTGGTTTTTATTTTTATATGTCCAGCATATGACAATGTATAATTCTACATTCTTACCTGAACTGGCAATCGTTTGGTGCACCTGTTAAAAATATGTTTAAAATCCTGTTTGTGTGCCTAATGAAATGGCCGCCTTCTGACTCTGTGCTGCTGTTTGTGAAATGCTGCAGCTCATACGTAACATTATATTACTAAGTGTAACACATTATTGTTACAGCCTTCAGACCAATAGACAGTTTGCTCTTTGGAACCCAGCAACAGATCAGTTTGTGATACTTTGTTGCCAAGGTGCAGAGCTCAAAAGGTGTGTGTCAGAGCCTTTTTCAAAAGAGGAAGTGGATATGACTTTCTAAATTGTTGCTGAAGCAACCAAAGGATGATCAGTACTTTAAGACAAATCATTAAAAATGGCATTATGAGTTAACGGAAAATGCAGACACTGATCTAATACTACAGAACTGATTTATTTAAATGGGGGGAAAAGGGATTTTTGACATATTGGTTACAGACATCCTTGTACTAATTTCTTCTGGGTTTCATAGACAAGCAAGGACAGATTTCATATTCGAAAGCCATGCACTTGGCTACAATTCTATGATTTTTCTGAGATCAGCAAAATCTACACTAGTAAATGGCAAACTCTCTGCAGAGTTCAATTAAAGAAAGAAGGAATACAACACTACAATTAGATTTTCAGATGTGGTTTGGGTGCAATTTTATGGCTAAGTGTGTCATGAAAGTGGTTACTGCTCAGCTGGGAAGTATTTTTAGAGTTGTGAGTTTGTCAGCGTGTGCAGATCATGATGTTGCCTTTGGAATTGTACTGTAGGTGGACTTGAGCGCTGCAATAGTGGGACATTTTGATAGTGAGCAGGTGGACTCCAATTGGCCTATCCATTAAACTGCACTAAATGCATTTCCAGACAATAACAGCCATTTTCACACAGGTTTGAATCATACTGTAATCATTAAGCCATTATCACACGTCCATACTCTGCAGTTTTTTACACCAAATTTTTTCCAGCTATGCAAATTAGTGCGATCAGCAAGTTTTGTGTGCAAATGAGGCAAACTCGAAAAATGACATATTTATGGGCTATTTATTAAATAGCAAGTAAAACCACCTGGAAAATCAAGGTCATAATTTTCACCTCCCTAAGAGGGCATAGGGCTTTTTCTGCAGAAAAAAGAGCGAGAAAGAGAAAGCTTAATGGATGAATAGGCCCATGTACTGTAAGTCGGAATGGGACCTTTGACCGTAACCAATTCACCACTAGCACTCGCCGCCATAACTACTCACCGCAGGGCAAGTCGCCACAGGTCACCTCACCGTCACCGCCTTCTACATGTCCTGAATTCTTCTCCCAGCTGGGCACCTCCGCCGCAGCATGTCCTCAGCGTCTCTCCCAGCAGGACACCTCCACTGCAGCATGTCCTCACCGCTTCTCCCGGCTGGGCACCTCCGCCACAGCATGTCCTCAGCACCTCTCCCAGCTGGGCACCGACACCGCAGCATGTGTTCAGCACCTCTCCCAGAAGGGCACCTTCGCTGCAGCATGTCCTCAGCGCCTCTCCCAGCAGGGCACCTCCACTGCAGCATGTCCTCAGTGCCTCTCCCAGCTGGGCACATCCACAGCATCATGTCCTCACCGCTTCTCCCAGCTGGGCACCTCCACCGCAGCCTGTCCTCAGCGCCTCTCCCAGCTGGGCGCCACCGGCTCATGTCCTCAGTGCCTCTCTCAGCTGGGCACCTCCGCCACAGCATGTCCTCAGTGTCTCCCCCAGCTGGGCACCTCCACTGCAGCATGTCTTCAGCACCTCTCCCAGCAGGGCACTTCCACCGCAGCCTGTCCTCAGTGTTTCTCCCATCAGAACACCTCCACCACAGCATGTCCTTAGCGACCCTCCCAGCAGGGCTCCTCCGCTGCAGCATGTCCTCAGTGCCTCTCCGAGAAGGGCACTTTCGCCACAGTATGTCCTCAGGGCCCTTCCCAGCAGGGCACCTCTACCGCAACATGTCCTCAGCACCTCTCCCAGCAGGGCATCTCCACCGCAGCATGTCCTCAGCACCTCTCCCAGCAGTGCACCTACGCTACAGCATGTCGTCAGCACTTCTCTGAGCCACAGGGCACCTCTACTGCTTCGACACACAGGATATTCATCATGGGTGCAGCAGCCAGGATGCCACATGGTGTGTGGGAAATAAAAAAAATGTGTACTGGCTGCTGGCGGCCGCATTGAATGTACTGTGCATCGGAGGTGCCCTGCGGCTGGGAGAGGCGCTGAGGACATGCTGTGGCGGAGTGCACTGCGACTGCGAGAGGCGCTAAGGACATGCTGCAGGGGAGGTGCCCTGCTGTTGGGAGAGGAGCTGAGGACATGTGGAAGGTGGTGACATTGAGGTGACCTGCGGTGAGTCACCCTGCAGTCAGTAGTTATGGCATCGGAGTGCTGGTGGCGATTTGGTTGCAGCCAAATATCCTAGACCGCCTAAAAGTCCATGATGTTCTCTATATTCAACCTAAGCTCTGAAATTGTCTTTGTCATTTACTCAAAGTGATACTTTGAGCAGGATTATACAAAATAAGTGGGTGTGATTAATAAGCATGAACAGGGCCATTCTAGGACAATTGATCATGCCCATTTTGCTGTGACCAAATGACCACCCGCGGTTAGCTGTGACTCACATCGCTGCTGGGACACTCAGCCACCGGCCACTTTGCAGTTAAGGTAAGTCCTTAACCTTAACTCTTACTCTCAAACCCTCTAATGTTAACCCCTAATACTAATGCTAGCCCCTATCCCTAAAACCATAATCCCTTACACTAACCCCCTACCCATAACACTAAAACCCCTAAAGTTAACCCCCTACCCAAACCACTAAAACCCCTAAAACATACCTTTTTGTACTGTAGAAGCTGCCAGCAACGAAGTATCCAGCGACCGAAATGGCTGCAACTAAATGTCCCATTACGTGGGCAGGGTCATGGGATCCAAAAATCCAAACTTCACAAATTTCAACTTTCGTTCGTATGTCCAAGTCCAATTCTGCACCAAATTTTCGATTCCAAGCAAAATACTGTATGAGCCAACCCCAGCAAACGGCTCATCCTCTGAATTATTTATTTCCGTTTTTTGTATATAAATTGGGCAAACTTTTGATTTCACAAATGAAAAACTCGACAACATTTTGCACAAAAGTTTGAATTTCCCAAAAATGTTTAAATAATGTTTTGCCTTTTTCCAGACATTTTACAAAACCTAAACTAATCAAATTCTGGCAAAACAAGAACCAGTGAATGTGTCCAACCTTAGTGATTAACGACTGAGTTGTTAAGCGTATGGGAGAGCAGATAAGGCCAGTGCATATTTTTACACAAAGTGAAAATAGCAGTATTCAACAATAAATGTAATATAGATTCTTGTCTGGTTACGAAATCATACAATTATCATATATCCAATGAAAATAAAAAGAAATAAACATACACTCAGTGCTGCACCTACAGAAATTAGTTTGTAAACTGTGAATAAATTAGCTCAGTGATGGTAGTGTGCAAACACAGTGCAAAATCAACAAGGCAATGGTAATAACCCAGACAGAATTAGATGTCTCTGGTAGGGAAATGGCAGCCTAGAGAACCCGCAAGTTCTTCTCAAAACGTGAAAGTCATATGATCTACAGAAAAATGGTCTGACCCTTAAATAGTGCTTTTGCAGGAGGAGAGAGGACTAGCTCTATTTTCGCGTCTGGAGGGGAAGAACGCCAGAATTGGGAAGGCTGAAGGACAAATTGTGATTTGACTGAGGGACAATATTGCAACTGCTGGATACATAGTCCTCTTGTGACAGAATTCAAACATCTGTTGCAGCTTCCTAATGGCACGCGGGACCTGCGAGATATCGAGTCATTTTGATTTACCGAATGGAAACTTTAACACCGGCAACTAAAACTGGAATCCTAAACCTGACTACTACGAGTAGACAGGTCAAGCAACATAGAGAGGAATTATCCCCGGCTGACAGAAGAGCTTCCTGCTTCTCAACACGATCTTCCAAGAAAGTGAAGTTACCACATCACGCCCAAAGAGATCATCTGAGCTAAATACGGATCATATATCCAGTGTTTTCTCAGTACCTACAATATGTTTCTATGCGGCACTAGTGTAATACTGACAGTCCACGGTTGAGCAGTAGGTGGGGACTCTGTCCACAGGTAGCAGTTGCACAGAAACTTAAAATTCTGTGTTTCTAATTTATCAAAAATATAGGGCATCGGAAAAAAGTCAATGTAACCAGCAAAAAAAGAGCCATTGTTCAATTTTATGACTGGCATGTTTATAAACCATACCGATTTTAGTACGCTTAGCACACCACTAGTATAGGAATGTGATGAAGATTGTCAGCTATGTCTAGCAATGCTTTGAATGATTTTGTGGTAAAAAATAATAATAATTGCCTGCTACTCATGATCGGGCAGTCCCACAATTAGCAGCTCTGAAATCTACATCCAAGGCTGAAAATGATGTCCCAGTGTTGGCAGCAACTATGTTTTGGAAGAACTTGGAGTCCAAAAATGATTGAAATCATGGAGGAGGTATTAGAGGAATTTTCCATTATTACTTTACGAAAAAATGTTTTATTCTGCAAATCACACTACCCCAAGAACACACAAAATGATTACTTTTTCCGTTCCCAAACACTCATCATAAACATACAGTATCATTGGGATTTCCATGCTGATCATTGTATAGACATTCCTGGCATAACTTTGTAAAATAGATTTTGCCTGTTGAACGTTGAACAACCAATGTTTTACAAAACAAGTATGTCGTGGAAGGAAATTGTCTCACACATTTAACTTTTAATTTCATACTACCAATGGTACAGTAGTACGGAGTAAGATGATGAAATGAAAAGGTGAATGAAAAAATAGCATGAACAACATGCGGAGTGGAGGTGAGTATACTGGGCTGCTTTATTCTTGGATTAAAGAAGCTGCATTATAAAAATGTAAATGAGGAGGAGACTCCGTGAGGTAATTACATTAGTTAATACATACAATGAATTCTGTTCAAATTTCAACATTATTAAGGTATTATGTAGGCATGTCAGCTATGCTTAATTACATTTAATTACCGGATTCATATACCATTCTAAACCTGTTATGACAGCAAAACCATAAACAATTAACACACTAACCTTGCAAATTTCAGCTGATGGGGCTTATATCCCAGCACATTTCATGATTTGATGACTTCCTCATCAATAAATCTTGTGGTTAATTAATACTGTATGTAAGTTATTTTCTTACTAGGTTACAATTAGACTGGCAACCTTACTTAGGAGGTTATGGTCTTCCATACACAACATGCTGTGTAACCACGTCATTTACAAAAGCTTTCTGACTTTGTGATGTGTCCTACGTCTGATGTATTCGCTCTTCCCTATTTCTGACGTATACCTGCATCATTAAAACCACTGTTGACATATTTGTGTTATGGAAGAATGACCATTTGGTATGAAAGCAGCTGACTCGTAATCTCACATTTACAAACAAATGTTGAGTTTTAAAAAAAAATGTCACATATTTTATGGTCACAGTTGGGACCGGCTGAAGCTGTTAAATTGGAAATTGTCATAACATTTAATGTAAACATTGGGCTATACATAATATGCTGTACGTTGAAGATTACCTATCGGATTATATGCAAAGCAGCTATACAAAGAAAAACGTATTGAAGGGAATTCCCAAGCACCTACATAGCTTCAGATCAATTGAAACTCTAGGTAAACAGGCTTCACTGCAGTCTAGTCAGATCCACTCAACCAGCAATATATTAGATCAACAACATTTTCAGTGGACCCTATTCTACAATGGTGATTGACAAAATTACAGACAGTGATATGTGTGGGGTTTTGTGTAATCCTTGTAAGCAACTGCCTTTGCCTTTGCTGTAAAAGAATAATCACACAGGCTTACAGTATAAATCTACAGTCTACTGTCTTTCTTTGTAGTACAGGGGTTACAGCGTGAGTGATTGGAGTTAAGGCAGCACGGGTGTGGTCTTGCCATTCACTGTTCAACATAATCTTGTGTTGGTCTATTTTAGTGCTGTTCAACACCAGTCCTCAAGACCCCTAATAGGTCAGGTTTTCAGGATATCCCTGCTCAGCACAGGTGGCTGGTCAGAGACAGAGCCACTGGTGGAACCACTTGTGCTGAAGCTGTTCAATTTCTACAGAGCTTCATCCTCAGTGCCCCATGGAGCACGTGTTAGTTGTGTTTTGATAATGAAATGCAGTTATGTGCCTAGAAATGGTGTTGTGCGCTTCTGCCTACACCTGCTAACAATCCATGGTGGGATTTCTGAAGCTTTGTAGACAGCTATATAATTAGAGACATTTTGTTCAAAAATAAGCATGGTTTGAATCATTTTAATTCAGAAACATATTGCTGTGTACACACCCTAGTGAAGGGGATGACGATGAATTTCCGGTACATATTAAACTGCACATAAAAGTCCTGGGGATTAAGAAAAAAGGGCTATATTCATTTTAACGAGCTATAAAGTGCCTGCACCTTTGCATCTTAGTAAATAGTAAATAGTGCCCTCAAATCCCTATTAAACATGTATTAGTGTTAGATATATACTGGAATCAAATCTTTTCTGGATGTTTTTTCAAAGAAATGTTACAGCAGCCGTATTCCCTGCGTCCGTCCTTATATTGCTTTGGAGATATGGAATTGCAACATTACCAAACGAAACAAATGCAAAAAGCTGCATAGATAATTGGGAGGATGGACACTATTTTAGCTGCCCCTTCCCCTTGTTTTCTATTGACTGTTTTTAAGCTGTGCTGCTTTACTTTGAGAGAAGTACAAAGGTCACTATATATTTTTGGGATTGTAAATAATTAAGGGCGCAGTATAATTAAGAAAGAGCGCTGGTTTGAATGATTACAATAGTCTCATTGTTGGATGCTCACTTAGATTGTAAGCTCTCTGGGGCAGGGATTGCCTTTCCTATGATCTCATTTTGTTTGTTGCCCATATTGTATTATAATGTACTGTATTGTCTCTATTGTAAAGCGCTGAGTATAGCTGTGAGGAGGAGACTCCGTGAGGTAATTACATTAGTTAATACATATACTATATAAATAAAGATATACATACATGCTAACCCACTTCTTTACTGCCGAGCACTGGTGCTGATGAGCTAGGAATATACAAGGAACAACTTCAGGATGATTATAACAGCATCTAGTTAGCCGTTTCATGGCAAAGGCCTGGCTTCTTACTCTCATGAACCTTTATGATATATATTATCATTATTGTTTATTTGTAAAGCACCAACATACTCTGCAGCCCAGTGTGGGTGTACAGTTACGTACATTACATAAACAGAATTACCTACCAAATAAGGACAAACACCCGCACACAGATACAGAAGGTAATGAGGGCCCAGCTCGCGATATAAACATTGATACTGCTAATTACATATAGTTGTTGTAGAAATAAAACTCATTAAGTGCATTTTTGGCAAAAAAATTTTTTTGGAAAACCTCACTAAATGCACTTCCGGACTGGGAATTTCTTGATATTCCTATGGAAAAACTCAAGTGCCTATTTAGTGATAGTTCTGAGTTAGCAAAAAATATAAAACTCATTAAGTATGATTTAAAAATAATGTAAAGAAAGAACATTTAATCGCCTTTTCCTCAGTACTCAAAGAATGTAGTTAATGACTTTTACCTCTACAACGACAATAATGAGACTGTGCTCTTTCCATAAGCTTGTTTAGGGGAGAACTGGGATTTCAGTGAGTTATACAAACTAATGAATGTAATACACATATGAAATAATAATAATATTACCTAATTCACATAATACCAAGACTAGGGCTCATGTAACGCACATATACTGTACTGAATAATAAATACATGGCTCATTTCCTTTGGATGCTTGTGACAGTGAATAGTAGTAGAGAGTTAGGTTTCCCTCCAGCAATTCTTCTATTCCTATCAACGGATTCACTTGTGTCCTCCTCACGTCTCATTCAGATTTTACTGAACTAGGGAAAACGTTTAAAGGCACATTTACTCCTTAACAATGTGGTCCATATATATTCAGTGATAGTATCAGCGTTGCAGTCTGATAATCTATGTTCTAAAGCAGGAGGGCTCAACTCCAGTCCTCAAGCCTCCCCTCCCTTCCCAACAGGTCAGGTTTTCAGGATATCCCTGCTTCAGCACAGGTGGCTCAATCAGAGGCTCGGTCTTTGACCGAGCCTCTGATTGAGCCACCTGAGCTGAAACAGGGACCGATTGAGCCACCTGTGCTGAAGCAGGGACTGATTGAGCCACCTGTGCTGGAGCAGGGATATCCTGAAAACCTGACCTGTTGGAGGGGCTTGAGGACTGGAGTTGAGCACCCTCTGTTCTGGGGCACCCCAGGAAAGGAATGCACTAAGCAGTTTTATTAAGGGATCACTCAGACACGCTGCTGTCATCAAAAATCTTCAGAGTGGATTTAACATTTAACCAGATGCATTACAGAATCCATATCACTTAAGAAACATTTCCCCATAACACTGAAACCTTTCATTTTTGTTGCATTTGTGTAATACCTTAATTTGAAATAACATGTTAACACCTGGCTGTCGTTACTCCGTGAATAAAGTGCAATATGTATATATCAGCTGAATGCATTTCGCAAAGTGATAATCTGTCATGTATAGATTAGAGATGTAATACATTTTACACTATCCTGTGGCTTACAGTTACTAAGCAAATAATGTGCTGATCCCATGGAGTTGCAAGCACAATTAATTGAAATGACGGAATAGCTGTAACAACACGCTCATTTTTCAGACATGAAAATCCCATGGTAACAACTCATGCTATTGCTTTATAACCAAATAATTCCTCAAGGCAGCTTGTGTGGCACGGGTGTTCCCATGTGGCATTTTGCCAGTTTTACGGGATTGTCAATGGTGTTGCCAGTCAGTAGGAAGTTCATGTCTCTCCGTTAGAAGGCTAATGGGGAAAAAGAAGTCTTGCATTTGCACCAACAGCCAAAGACAGCGGGGTACAATTAAATTATTAGGAATTCAGGGAGATAGGATTTTAAGTCATCATGTTTAAAAGAGTTGGAGATTGGGGGTTATGCACATAAAAAGGTTTTTTTTTAAAAATATTTTCTCATTGCGCCAATGTTTTTTTTTAAACAAAGTTGAAGATCACAGATTGCAAACTAATACAAGTGTCACGAAGTAGTTGTAAAGTAACTGGATCCATCGACCGTGTTAGATGTACAATGAAAAATGCATCTTGTAGTGTCATTTTATTACCCTGTTACATAAGGGTAGATCCTGAGATGGTCGCACATTTTTGAAGGTTAATTTATCTCATTTTAAAGTATTCATATCCGTAACACATAGCCCCAAAGTTGCTTAGTTCCATTTTTACATGGAACTGCAGTGGAAGATAGCAAAGCCAGTACAACCAACCTCACACTGATGAGACCCATTAAGGCCGAAACATGTCTGTGAGTTGTTTCTCTGGCTTTGCATCTGATTCCCATGCTGGGCTTAAAAGCTGTGTTAACAGCAAGCATTAGCTTATAAGGGTTCCATGTAAAATGGATTTCAGGCAAAAGGTGACATGGTGTGCTCATTTGCATGTCATTTCCCAGAATCCCTTGCTGCAGTGGAAGCACTGTATGCTTGGTGATAATGTTAAAAGGCAGGGTTGCAGACCTGTCAAAGACATATGAATGTGCTTGCAAGTTTTTCATTCTGTTTTGTGTTCTGTCACTTTATCTGTGCCTTGTCATTCTGATTTGGTTTTGGATATAGACTTTTTCACTCATACATTACAGAATGCAAACAAACCAAATATGGATGACTCCAAGCTAAAGAGTCTGTCCATCCCAAACATCTATCATGCTGCAAAGAGTAAAATACCCCAAACTTCAATTAAATGTGTTACTACAGTAATTCTTTTCAGGAGGTACTCTTTTCAGGGGTGAGCAAACTTTTTTTGCGGCACCCCCCCTGCCTTACCTCCTCCTTGGTGTGTCCTCCCCTCCTTACCTAGCGGTGTCAAATGACGCCGCTGGGTCGTGTGACGTCATGTCACATAACCCGTGGTGTCATTTGACGTCACGTTACCGTGGCAACCGTGACATCACATGGCCCGCGGCGTCCTGGAGCCTGCTGAACCTCGGTAAGTAGAGGTTGAAGAGGCCTCGCACAATCCCCCGGCATTTAATTTAACTGCCCCCCAAAAAAAATCTTGCGCCCCCAAGTTTGCACACTGCTGCTTTATATGACTGTTTCCACACTGTGTTCTAATTATTCAGTGAGGGCGTCTCCTTAGATTTTAAACTTAACACTGTATTTATCGGAATGTACATTTGTTATATTTGGTTTTCCAAGAGTGCATACAATACCTTTGTATTTATTTATATGCAACACATATTTAAGAAGTTTTGTATGGGTTTCCAGGATTAATTTCCAATAAAATGTTTAAAAACTATGGAAAAACAAAATCTACACTACCACTGTCTGTGGAGCTTCCTCAGATGGGATAGAAGTCTCACGTTTTATCGTGTGTTTATCTCTAAATCACACGAGGTTGTATGTGATTAAAAGAGCAATCCAAGCGGGCGATTTTTTAACATAGGATTCAAGCAGGTGCCCTCCTGAGCTAAACCCCATTAATTTCAGCTCCAGGTACCCCTTTTTTCTGAAGAAACTTACCTCTGAAGAGGTATCTCCTGCAAGTTATGTGGGCCAATAGGAAGCTGCACCGGGTGATGTCACAGCTTCCTATTAGCCCACAAGACGCAGAAGCTTTACAAAGCGAGCATTCTGTGATCACTGCTGGCGGAGCGGATACCAACACCCACTGCGGAGGTAAGTATCTCTGGAAGCAGGGGGACCCAGAGATGAAATTAATGAGGGTCAGATCCGGAGACCCCCCTCGTCAATCCTATGTGAAAACATTTACAAAATGTGCAAAACAAATACACACGCTTGGATTGCATCTTTAAAATGAATATTATTTTCAAGTTCTAGATATAGACAATCAAAAGATTCCATGTTTGTGATTTCCGTTATTTAACGGTATGATTTGTGATTTCTAACATAAAAGAAGCACTTCTGTACTTTTGTCAAGTTTGAGAGAAACCCTGAACGTCTCTTTATGACTATGATGAGCTGCTTGCTATTTCCTATCCAGTTTCAACGTTCAGTCCTGGGAATTGTTCGGCTGCATTATTAGAGATATTTGCTTATTTATACTCCACCCAAAAAGTATTAAAATATACACACCATGGAGATGATATGGGCGTAACTTTGCCTGTCTGTCCAACAAATGGAATGTGAATGTATCTAGTTAAATAAATTGTCATTATAAAATGAAAAAATGCACATACTTTTCCTGGGTGGACCACTAATTATAAGATGCTTGTAAAATTAATGTAGAAATTTACATGGTGAGAAGAATTCTAGGTCTTCATTAGTGTGAGCCATGTCTTTATTTCCACAAATGTAAAAGATTAAGATTTGACATGTGCATATGAGTGGAAGGAATGTTAAATATGCAGTATCTTTGGCCTATATACCATGTAAATATACATAGTGAGGAACATTTTGCATAAGTGTTGTAGCATCAACCCTAGTAATATAAACCATAGTGCCCTCTGATGAAGTATGGTCTGTGAAGCTGCTATATAACTAGGATATCTGTCAGACAGTTACATATAGATGCAAATACTAATTTAAATGGATACGTTTTTCAATAATGAATCATTGTATGAGAAACATAGTGATTCATCATGTCTTTATTAACAGATATACTATGACCCTTATTTCAGTCTTGACAAAGGGAGAACCCTCTCTGTATGTTCTTCATATCTAATATTAATAACTAAATCACCAATTTGATGCATATAGTCAGGTGCGCTCTATGTTTTGCTTTTTTTCATTGCAGGAAACAATTTCAAAATAAAATTACTGTGCAGTAGTTCACAATATTAAGCGAGCTTTACATTTTGTCGAAAATTGCATTAATGTGAAAAGTAGATTTGATCTATAAATCATTTTATATAATATCAGGGAAGGATGGAAAAAGGTAATGCAACATTGGGTGGAAACACAAGACAAGAGAAGTTCACCACCTCTGAATTCATTTAAATGGCTGGAGAAGGATTTTCACATAATTAGACATACACTATCTTAACGAGCTCAAAACCCAGTCCCACAGTATAATACAGTATATGTAGATATTTAATTGTGCCAACTGCAGCGCTTCTGGGAAAGTGACCTCAAGTACAGTATATAACAGTAAGCAAAGAAGTCTCAACGCATATCCAATATTACAAATTATTTGATTAATTTCTTTGTTTTTTCTTCTCATAAGTATGGGTCATTTAATTCAATGTTTTGGCAAAAACATGTTAGACTGCATTCACCACATCAAGGGAGAGACCCTGTCAGCAGGTGCCTATACTGCCAATGTTATAATAAGTCCATTGTATGTCCTCCACTTCACATAGCAGTGTTTTTCAACCTTTTTTTGTTTAAGGAACACTATCTGAAATTCTGAGGAACCCCAAACCTCTCTAATAGCACGTCTGAGATCAGATGCATTGTAAGGAACCCCAACCCTCTCTAAGAATGTGTTTGTGATCAGATGCATTGTAATGAACCCCAACCCTTTCAAATAGTGTATCTGAGATCAGATGCATTGTTAGGAACTCTAAGGCTGCGCTTATAGTGCCAGCGATGGCAACATTGCCAGGACGTCGCGGCAAAACAAATGTATTGCCGCCATCGCGTGCGCTTATAGTAGAAGTGACGAGACGGCTTGGTCGCGATCGCTGGAAGTCAAGTCAATTTGATTTTTCCAGGGACCGCAGCGTGACGTAACCGTCGCGTCGCCGGCACTATAAGGTGCAGCCTATAAGGTGCAGCCTAACCCTCTCTAATAACGCGTCTGATATCATATGCATTGTAAGTGTAATGGGTTTTCCCCCACCCCCAATCGCAGATAGAGTGCATGTGAGGGGGAACCTATATGTTACCAGATGTGGTGCGTATACCTGCAAGCTCACAGGAGGCCTGAGCCTCTGCCAGTGAGAGCCTGGGGTGAATCCTCTGGAACGATCTTACTTACAGCGCCTCCACCTACGCAGGATTCTAGGAGTGTAGAATGTTCCCTACACAAGACCCACATATAGTAACCACATACACAGGAGTATAAGTAGAACAGTTTACTATATGAAGAATAAAACATAACACAATACACATCAGCATACACAACAATATATAGAGGCCACCTTCTGCCTTTAGCTGGTGGCTATAACCTTGACCCTAACTGGGCTATACCCTTACACCCCTTCCCAACCTCATGTCCAGAGAGTCCAAGCCCACCCAAGTGTGTGAACAGGCCTGTCACATGTGAGGAGCGAGGTAAAGTTGGTGCACGTGTGGAAGGGTGTAAATACCTGCCCAGATGCCCCTGCACCTGGGTGTCTTCGCAAAGGGTCTACCAGATCTGCTTGGTCCAGCGCTGATCTGTACCTTCGCGTGGGATGGGGTCCAGCCAGACGTCCCACCGTATGGATCAGCAACACAGCATACAGGAACATGCAGTAACACTATCACTGGGTCCCTGCCTTAAGGAACTGCAGCAGGGCCTCTCATTCCTTGCACTAAGGAACATAAAGCAGGGCCTCTCTCTCCTTCCTTGCACTAAGGAACATGCAGCAGGGCCTCTCTCTCCTTCCCTGCCTAGCACACAGCTGAAGGGGCACGGGTCCTTACCTAAGGGCCTGTCCCTATGAACACCCACCCTCACTAGTGGGGAGTCAGGGCCTCAACTCTAGCCCAGGAACTTCTGGCCTAGGGATGAAACTCACAGCTCTCTGCCCCCCTTCCTTCCCCCACTGTCTCCTCAGTCTGACTGACTCACAGCCCATTGCCCATACAATGTATCTACTCTCTGCAGGGGAAGCTGGAAACACTATTGGCTGTCTGCAATCATCTGACTCACCTGCCTCTAAGCCTGCTGGGAGTTGTAGTTCCCTGTGAGGCTTTTGCCTATGGAGACCGCATGGGCCCCCATTAATGGCCGCCTACCCTTTCCTATCTGCGCCTGCACTAGACTAATGGCCGCCGCGCCACTTCCCTGCGCATGCGCAACTCTAGAGTCCCTTCCTTCCTCTCTACACTTTCCTGTGCTATGTGTAATGGCCACCATGACTGCAAACGCGATCCGCGCATGTGCGAACCTCGCGCCAACCTCAACATGGCCACCAGACACCTTCTGCACATGTGCGAACTCCCGCACATGCGCGAACACACACAAGATGGCGACGCCTTATCACTGATGTCACCGGGAGCCCCTGAAGCAGCACACACGTCAGGGGGAAAGAACCCGGGAGACAGGGGGACGGAGGGACCCTGGCTACATAAGGAACAACAAACCCTCTCTAATAGTGTATCCGAGATCAGATGCTTGTAAGGAACCCCAACCCTCTCTAATAGCGCGTCTAAGATCAGAAATATTGTAAATTCTTATGTATTTGGTACAATTTTCAAATTACCTGAAAATTGCTGGGAACCTTTTAGTAATGCCCGGGGAAACCAAGGGTTCCTAGGAACCCTGGTTGAAAAACACTGGCATAGAGAAAAGCAGAAACAAAACAATGATATAGTCAATAGCATGGGGTACCTGACATGTATGTGCTTCCTAAGGGGTTAACATTTAGGAGTACTGTATGTATGCTACAGTTCAGTGGGAAAAGACATGCAAATGAGCACACAATGTGTCACCTTTTGTCTGAAAAACCATTGTTACATGGAGCCCATATAAGCTAATGCTTGCTGTTAACACAGCTTTAAAAGCACATGGGAATCAGATGAAAAGCCAGAGAAACCATTCACAGACATGTTTCAACCTTAATATCTTACCTTAGATCATTGGTGAAAGACACAATTACATATCACAAACATTAAAATGAAAGTGATGGTTTATATGCTGTTCTAGAATTGATTATGTATTTATTTTTTTCAATTTTATATATTTTATTATCACACATTCTCTGTAATATTCCTTTAGGGATTACTTCACTATTCAGTGATTTTGTTTGTGTTTTGTCAACATGATTTTTTCTATATATATCGTTTTCTTGTATTTTTCATCACTTTTTGTATAGTTTTCTTGCGTATTTTTATTAATTATATATTTTTTTACTCTTTTGTTTGTTTATATGTATTAATAAGTTGTCCTTGTTCAGAGATGTTGCATGGGTTCCCTGAACATACATGGGGTGGTGCCTGGCTGCGTGTCAGCTTGGGGTCTGGTCGCGTGGCTGTGACGTCACCCCGAGCGCCAGATTGTTCTGGCTGATCTGGGTGGGTGTCGCGTTGACGCGACGGACCTCCGGCGCGCGGCCATGACGTCACACTGGTCTGGTTTTGGCGTGAAATGCATACACTATATAGGTAAGAATATTTGTTGTTCTAATCACACCTTGGCAAAGTCCCACGGGACGAAACGCGTTGGTGTGTTTGTTTCTTTCAATTTCTGTGAGCGGAAGCTGATGAATTAAATACCTTTTATTTTTATTCTGGCGTTGCCATCTATTTTTTGTTGCTGTGCTCCTTTGCTCTACATTGTTTTAAGTCATTGAGTCGACCACAAACTCCTCTGTATACCAAAGTATTCTAGAGTCAAATGTGAGGCCATCTGTCCGACAACTAAAGCATGGCCGAAATTAAGTCAGGCAACAGGACAATGATCCCAAGCACACCAGCAAATCTACAACAGAATGGCTGAAAAAGAAAAGAATCAAGGTGTTGCAATGGCCCAGTTGAAGTCTAGACCTCAACCCGATTGAAATGCTGTGGATGGACCTTAAGAGAGCTGTGCATAAACAAATGCCCACAAACCTCAATGAACTGAAGCAATGTTGTAAAGAAGAGTGGGCCAAAATTCCTCCACAACGATGTGAGAGACTGATAAAGTCATACAGAAAACGATTACTTCAAGTTATTGCTGCTAAAGGTGGTTCTACAAGCTATTGAATCATAAGGTGTACTTAGTTTTTCACACATGGCTTCTCCATTTTGGCTTTATTTTTGTTAAATAAATCATGACACAGTGTAATATGTTATGTGTTGTTGTTCATCTGAGGTTGTATTTACCTAATTTTAAGACCTGCTAAGGAACAGATGATTGTTATTATGTCCTGATATGTAAAACCATAGAATTCAAAGAGGGTGTACTTTCTTTTTCACACCACTGTATATCTGTACTTACAGTATATTGATCCAAAGGAAGGTAAACAAAAGACCCCAGTGAAATATCATCCAATGATATCTCATAAGGGGGAAAATAAATTCCTTCTTGACTCCAAGAATTGGCAATCTTGTCTCACTTCTCTGGAAATTGGCTAATTTAACAGCGAATCTATGGTATCTTCAAACACCATACAGATGCTGAAATACATGTAGGCCTTCTCTCACTCAAAAAACAACATATTTCAGGCTAAGGAAGTGAGTTTGTGTTTTACTGGGCGAACCGCTCGCAAACGTTTAAAACTGTGAAAAAAATGACTTTACAGTAAAAAGGGCAAATTTCACACATCTCACTCATTGACCTTGCATTGTATTTAAGATGCTCTTACTAAAATAAGATGGGTAAATATTGTACAGTAGAAGCTACCTTCACTTTTAGTAATGAGGAAGGTCACGGCTTCTGTCACTGTGGTACATCGACATTCTAAGGGACGTGAGCTGACAGGAAATCTTTGAGACTTTTGAACACTATTATGTAATTCATGTTTTTCACATCCAATTGCTGTATTTTTATGACTCCTTGGCTGGTAGGTCAGCCATCAAGCATATGAGCCAGAAGCATTTAATTTAGGATGAGTCATGGACTACTCAGAAGGAAATAGATATCTCAGTTTACTTAAAAAATGTAATTAGGTTGATGTTCCATAGAAGGATGCATTTTTTTCTTACCAAAAGAAAACTGCAAATGCATTGCAATAAAACGGAAACCACAGCAATATGATTGAGATTTATATTCATAGGTCAAGGACAGTGAGGGCAAACAATGATTTCTGTGTTTTCAGTGACATATTTGAAAACATACTGGGGCCTATTCGCAAAGCAGTGATAAGTGCTTTTAAGTGCGATAAATGCACGTATAGTGCGATACTGCGTGCTCTGCTATTCACAAAGCAGTGATAACAGTGCAGTATCACGCTATAATGGCTTTTTATCACCCATAAACAGTCAGTGAAAAAAAAGTCATACAGGTGTCCAGGGGCCCCATGAGGTTCTGGGGGTCCTCGGGTTGTCCATGCGGTTGGCTGGGGGTCCTCGGTTAGTTCCCATGGGTGTTCTGGGGCCCCACAGGGGCCTGGGGGTTCTCGGGTAGTCCCTGCGGGTGTCTGGGGGTCCTTGGGTGGTTCCCATGAGTGTCCGGGGGTCCTTGGTTGGTCTTTGCGGGTGTCCGGAGGCCCCACAGGTTCTGGGGATCCTCGGGTTGTCCCGCAGGTGTCTGGGAGTCCCCGCTGGCCTGCAGTACCAATCCAGTGCCGAAAAATAAAAAGTGCAATACACTGCTATAAAGAGCCCCCCACCCCCAGACTTACAATGGTGTTACAGATGAAGATGGATTAAGATACAGAAGAAGATACAGATGAAGATACAGAAAAAGAAGAAAGAAGACCCCCAAATGGATTACAATTAACAGATGAAGATAAAGAGAGAAGAAAAGGACTTTGGACTTTATCTGTTGCCCGTTACTGTTTTGGATCGTGGATTTGTTTGAGAGATGCTGAGACCACGGGAATCAGAGGATGAAGACCTCTAAAGGTAAGAAAAAAATTGAATATATGTTATTTTCCTTTTATAGGTTTTTTCATTGTATTTTTTTTAATTGTCATTTTTTTCATTGCCCATTGATTGTCAATGTATTTATTTATGCCCCTTTAGGGCTATATATACAGTGACAAGCAGTGATTTTTGGCAAATACTTGCTTTTATTTCTTTTAAATGTATTTTGGTCCTTTGCTTTGAAATATTTCTGCTATTTATTTTGTGTTTTGATTTTTAATGATGGAATTTTTTGTGGTGTTTTCAATTGTTTATTTCTGTTACTTTTTTGTTGTTTGCTTTTTAATTGTGGTTTATTTTTGGTCTTTTGATTTTTAATAATGGTGTTTATTTGGAGTTTTCTTTTATTTATTGATTTTTTTGGGGGGTGTTTTAATTGTTAATTTTGGTGTTTATTTGGCATTTTCTTAATTGATTGCTGGTCATTTTGTGGTGTTTACTTGTTGTTGTTTATTTGGTGATTGTTATGATTGCATTGGATTTTGTTGGTGGTTGTTTATTTTTTAGGTTGACCATTGACTGCCATAGTGTTAAATCATGCCCGATGTACCCACTGTGCCAATCAATTGGTTTATTGAAATTTGTAATATGTTTATTCTTCTATGTAATGTGTTTTATTTTGGGCCTGTTTTTTTTTTAGCTTCACCATTTATTGCTATAGTGGCAAATCATGCCCATATTATATGAGTATGATGTTCACACTGTACCAATGAATGGGCGGAGGGTGGGGATAGTTGCCTGGGGAGGGTGGTTAGGTCTCCTGGGTGGGTAGTGGGGAAGGGTGGTTAACCTCTTAATTACTATAGCGTTTACCAACCGCTAAGGTGATTAAAGGGTTAGGGGCCCTCTAATTGTATTTTTTATTGTATTGTTCTGGCAACGGAGGACATTGACGGTGATGAGGATGAGGACGGCCTTCATCGTGGCAGGCTGGCAGGGGTGAGTGCAAGTTTTATTTACTTTATTTCTGCTTGTTAATGTTTTATTTTAAATAGGCAAATGCACTATTATCCATATCTGGATAATTGTAATTTTGCCCATTACTGTACTGTATGTATTGGGGTGGGGGATGTATTTATTTGAATGTATGAATGGAAAATCCAGGGCACTTCGGATTTGATAAATGAATTTATTCTGTCAAAAGGCACAACGTTTCGAACTGCACAGTGTTCTTTATCAAGTGACTGGCATAATAAAGTGTCAAAAAGTCCAATATTTATAGTCCCACAAACAAGTGATTAAAACTAAACACTCCCCTCAGTTACCCTATGTGAGTCCAATTATTTCTTGATTCCTCTTCCGCATTCCGTTGAATGCCTATGGTTTTTCCGGTCCGGTGACGTCATCGTGTCTGGTTGTTCACTCTCCGTGGATCCTCATTGGTCCTTGGTAATCGCGTTTCCTGATTGGTGCCGTCATGGACTGTCCGTATCTTCTCTGGTCCCATCTACGTCACCACGCTTTTCCTCTGACTCTTTGATCTTGCGAGAGTACTGCCGCATTGACGTCATCGCTGGCGTTGTGCTCTGGTCTTTCTCCTATTTGCTGTGTACCATCCGTCTTTGCGCATGCGCTGGTACTGTGCTTGAATGCGCATCCATCCTGGTTCCATCTTAGGGATCAAGGGGTATGGGTAGTGCCACTGCGTGTCGGTGTGTTGTCACTTGAAAGGGAGCACCATATGAGGAAGAGATACAAGTAATCAATAAATGGTCCCACAATATGCTACTAACACCTCTATTGAACCATGGTGCACCGGTATTAAAACGCAAGTATTTTGCGCTCTTTTCTGATTAATGGTGTGCAACACTGAACCCTTTTTTTTATTTGAATGTATATATATTTTTTTTTTAGGCACAGGATTGGTCCCGCAGGCTAGCGGGGACCCCTGGTCACCCGCAGTGACCACCCGAGGGCCCCTGTACACCTACTGGGACAACCCAAGGGCCCCCAGACACCTTCAGGGACCACCTGAGGGCCTCTGGTATCATTCTTGTGCATAAAAACAAAAAATTGCTTCTATGTGTTTTAGGGGGGTATAGGGGTTATTGGGGGCACAGGGGGTGGGTGGGTTGTGTATTGGTGGGTAGTACATATTGCTATTGTGCCTTAACCCCTTTATTGCCTTAGTGGCTATCCGCTAAGGTAATGAAGCTGCTTTAATGTAAATTTTATTAATGGTGTGCGGGAGCATGGGGTCTCCTGAGCTGAACCGCTTTGATTTCTGCCTCAGGGACCCCCTCCTTCTGGAGTTACAGGCCCCGGTATGGGGCATCGGATGCCAGTGTCACCGCCATTTTTAATCGTCCGTGTTACGTGACCGTGGGATTTAAATACTGTAGGAGATACCGGCACCCCATACCAGGGCCTGTAACTCGGGAAACAGGGAGTCCCGTGGCTGAAATCAATGCGGTTCATCACAGGAGACCCCCTGCTCCCGCACACTGTTAATAAAAATGAAAGCTGCTTCATTACCATAGCGTATAGCCGCGACGATAATGATTTTTTAAAAAATTGTTATTAGTTTTTTGATACTAGTGTACATGACCAGGGGGTCTCGATACAGGCCCCATTATGGGGTGCCGGTATCCCAGTGCAGGATTTAAATTGCACGGTCACATGACGCGGGAGATTTAAAAGCACAGGGGATACGGGCACCCCATAACGGGGCCTGTATCTCGGGAAGTAGGGGTCCCCGAGGCTGAAACCAATGCGGTTCATCTCAGAAGACCCCCTGCTCATGTACACTATTCTAAAAATCAATATTTTTATTGCACGATCGCCTGTAAGAGCCATGCATGGAGACGCAGCATCTCCATGCAGCTCATACAGGCTGCAGTTTTTCTATCAGCTAACGCGCTATGGAATTTATAGCACGATAACACTGATACAAAAAATTGGTCGGATGATTTTTTTTATCGGCCTTAAAAATATGGCCTTCACTTCTTAGTGAATTCCGCTTTTGACTTCATGTCTTATACTGCGATAAATACAATGCATTGGGGCCTATGCACTAAGCGCCAATAAAAAAAATCACAGTTCTTTTTAAAGTGCCATTTTTGACAACGTTGCTATCACGGTATGCAGAAAGCCCAGAATACCTGTGATAGCAACATTTGCTAAACTGGCGAGAAGCCAACGACGTGCTGATCGGCTCTCTGAAAAGGGCTCACCCGGCAATTTTTTTTCTGCAGGAGGGTGAGTCCTGCGCAAATCTCACCAGAGATCAACCATTTTTAATATAAAATGTAATTCTCGTGTATAGTAGCAGTGGGTCTCCGGAGCAGAACCACATTGATTTGAGGACCGGGGACCCTCTGCTTCCCGAGATACATGGCTGTTATGGGGTGCCGGTATCTCCTATGCATTTTATTCCCACGGTCACGTGACACATTTAAATGCATAGGAGATACCGGCACCCCATAACGGAGCCTGTATCTAGGGAAGCAGGGGGTCCTGCTGTGCAATACGCTTTCTGTCCAGCTTTCTGTAGGGAGGATTTGTTCCTGTAAAGAACACCTAGGTTGGCATTCGTTTTGGATGTCAGGGTATCAATGTGCATCCCAAATGTTAAATGGGAGTCAAACCATATGCCCAAGTATTTAAAACTAGTGACAGGAGTTAGGGTGGTATTAGCGTTGGTTCTGATCTGGAGCTCAGTTATTGGAAGCTTTAAAAATTTAGGTGAGTAATTGGAAGCAAGTTCCAGATAACAGTGCTCAGTGCCAAAGGAAGCATGTATTTCAAATAAAGTCCTGATGAAAACACATAATAGTGTATTGGATAAGCTCTGATTAAGCATGGTGAGATTAATAGACCCAGTGCATAGACATATATAATGAGGGGTTAAATGCAATGATTGTCCAAGTAGTGGAGACAGGTACCTGTATGGATATATGATCCGTATAGTACTCCATAGGACAAAATTCCTCAGTAGTCGCAATGATAATGGTCAGCTTCTCCCCAAATGTGTAATGGAGAAAAAATAATAATACTCACATGAAAGGCAGCTTGTCTTGTTTGCGTGCATCACGCCAGTCAGTCATAGAGGGGAAAACAATTCAAAGATTGGAGCGGAGCACAGCTGCAAAAATGGGGCCAACACCAATGAAAAGCCACATAGGAAACTAGTTCGTTGTTTTTTATAAATTATTTTCGTTTGTTTTTGTCATTACATGTCTTGTACAAATTTCATGTGTTTTACATTTTCTCTGTGTTAGTAATACAGATGTACTCTTCGGTTTTTGTATATGACCCTCCGCTCACACGGGACGCACCATCCATCTTAGGCAGTTGATTGGGAGACCGGTTCCTCCAATAGGATCTATCTCAGTGTTTTTTGCGCCAAATTGGCATTGCGTCATCCGTGATTGGAGGCGTTGGATCATCTATAAGACTGTATAAGACTGTATAAGACCGAGGCAGAGGTTGAAGTCCCATCGGTGGCAATGCGCCTACCGGCGAACCACCCCAGCAGTGATACAGAGGAACCCCAGGGTAAGGTGCCTATACCCCCATCTTCCTTTGGTGATTCCAGCAACCAACCGTTCGTGGTGATGCGCCTGCCGGCGGACCACTCTAGTGAGGTCATCGAACAAACTATCTCGGCGGATACAGAGCCTGCTGTGGGCCCGTGTGCCCTAGAGGAGGTGTATCCAGATGTTGCGGACCCTGCTGTGGGCCCGTGTGCCCTACAACGGGCCGTCCGGCCTACTCAAATGGTACCATCGGTCCCAGGCTTGGGATCAGTACCTGCTGACGACGACAAGAGTGAGTTGACTGCCCCAGGGGTGTTGGGGGTGAGCCTCCAGGTGACCGTGGAGCACGATAGCTCCTTAAGTCTGGTCACCAGGGCAACGGGCACCCCTCTCATCGCGTCCTGGCGGAGGTGTCCTCTTTAGAAGGTAGCTGTCCAGTGGTGCGAGTGGACCCATACCTACCTGACAGTGTTCCAGGTGAAGAGAAGTCCATCGCAAGCCAGCGGAGTGGTGAGGAACCTACTACCTCCCCACAGGCTCCGATGGAGGTGACCGTGAAAAGGGCCAGAATTAAGGTTCCTGATCTGAGTGAGAGCCCGTGCGCTTCAACTCAACTGGTCCCAGGACTGGGATCCAACGTTCCTGAGTTTCAAGACAGTGAGTGGACTGTCCCAGAAGTGTTGTGGACAGGTCCCAAGACAGCCGAGGTGGGAACTGACAGCGTCCCGGAGGACCTGTTGGCCACCGCGAATCACTGCAGTGGTAAGGTATCTACCCTTTACCCCCTGCAGGGTGAAACAGAGATATTGTCCATTGCTCGCTTCCCAGTGGAACCCTTGCAAGTACGTAGAGACAAGGACTGTGTGGCGATGGATGTAGTAAAAATTGCCTCCTTTAAGCCCAAAAAGGAGCGCTCCATTCACAATGTGGTGGACCGGGGAAAAGGTTAGGACCTCCCGGTATACCGCATGTGCGAGGCGGATGACTGGGTAAAGGTCGTGCCCAGAGACATTGTGCTATTCCTTCCACCAGGGGGAGGAAATAGTAAGAACCCTGTGACTGTTATCCCCGAGCGTGCTCGCCAGGAGATTCTCCCAGGGGAGGCTCACCCACATAAAAGTGAGGTACACCCACACGATCAGTTAGGGGCACCCAACAAATGGTCTCAGCAAGCAGCTGATACTCAGCTGGCCTCGGGTAATATTGGGTGTGATGTGCCATGTTTCAGGGATGTTACAGTCGACCTGCTAAGTGTGCCGTTTATTCAATGCAATTTTTCATTGTGTAAAATTATGTCGAGCAATGTCGTTCCCCAAGCGAGGGCGTTGGGTTTGTCACCAGGGGGAGGATGTAGCCAGGTCTCCCCAGCCTGTCAGCACCCCCCTCACCTAGCTGCCGATCGCGGGTGCCGCCGAGTCCAATGGCGGCTCCGCCCGGTGATCGCAGAGGTGAGGGCAGTCAGATCCCGGCTCTGGGGTTGCCGGGGACGCGTGCGGCCTGTTGCCAAGGCCGCACGCGCGTCACAGGGATCCCGGCGCTCTCGGAGCCAGGCGGTGAGGGCGCCGCCATTGAATAGGGATTCGCGCATGCACAGTGATCGCGCATGCGTAGGTAGGGGCCCAGAGTCAGGGAGAATTAGCGCGAAGGGAGAACAGCCCAGGAAGGGTTGCGGCAGCCCCCAGAGAGATTGCGCAGGCGCAGGAGAGTGGAGAAAAAGCCAGTGAAGCCCTAGCCTACCAGGGAAGGCTCTAGGTAGGGACTACGAGTCCCAGGAGCCTCTGCGCACCCCACGTGACACCAGGGAGCCAATAGGGCTTAGGATCTCCAGGCAGGGAGAAAGATACATTTTCGTGGGCTTGCAGCATGACAGGCAGTTGGAGCCAGGGAGCTGTGAGGGAAGGAAGGGTGCGGGGAGCGAGTGCAGCTCCTGCACCCAGATAGGTACCCACACCCCAGGTAGGCCCCAACTCCCCACCAGATTAGTGGGTAATTGATCAGGGATGGCCCAAGATAGGGACGTGGCCCTTAGTGTCAGTGTGCTGTCTTGTCAGGGTCACGGCTGTCAGTGCCGTGAGGTCTGACAGGCAGGCACAGTGTTAGTGCAGTACGTTAGCTGCAGGTAGCGAGTAGGTTGTAGCAAGTTACTGAAAGTGCTGCGAGTGTTAGTAGTTAGTTAGAGTCAGGACCGGGAAGAGCTAGGGGGACGGGATAGGCCATTAACCCCTTAGGTCCCAGGTAGGTTCTCATTCCACAGCTTGTGGTTCTACAGGGACAGGCCCTAAGTTAGGGACCGTGTCACGTAGTGCCAGTGATAGACAGGGACACAGCGGCTTCTGCACTCCACGAGAGACGACTTGGGCTCAAGTCGGTACCCAGAGACCAGAGACTATCTCCAGGTTGGGATCGCCCCTGGGGGACCGCAAGCAAGGGTTCACCGGATCGGATCAGACGGGATCCCAGAACGACTGATCCTTTGCGAAGCTGTTGCTGCTCTGAGCACCGGAGTGCTCGGCAGGTACTATACATATACAAGTGCACCAGTATAACAGTGACTGCGCAGTCACCCATTGCCTCTCTCTACAAGAGGGTGGGGATTCTATGGACACTGGGTGGGATCACCTGGTGTTGGGAAAGCGTCCTGCGCGACGCAGTTAGTGTCTCCTCTAGAGAGGGACACCTGTTATTGTGGTAGAGATGTTACATGTTTGCTTTGCATGTTAGTAAAAGGAATTGGTGATTATACATACAGCGTATGTGATTATTGTATTTGTCCTGTGAGGAACTACTCCCCCTCGGGTGGGAGCCATCGCAGGTGGAGGCGCTGCACCAAGTAAGTGGTTACTCATCATATCATAATTGCCCCAGGTTCCCCGTGGCGGAAGCTCAGCCCTCCTGTGAGCCAAGCAGGTAAAGCACCACACACCTGGTAACACTATATGTTCCTTGCACCCACAATATATCTGCGATTGGGGGGGGGGGGAATACCCGTTACACTATCAATAAAAAAAATAGATTTTTTACAAACTTGGCCCCTTGGCAGTGCGCTGCTACTCTCTTTTTTTGTTTCCATTTGGATTTTCTTACGAGCAGCTGGACACACTACAATCACACTTATTGAGGCTCTAGGTGTAGGTAGATTTCTTATTTCTCAAGTATCTTCAAGAAGAATCATTATCTGAGATAACTGTGATATATATTCTCAGCTTACTATTTACCTCCGTAGAAAAAAACGTGTAAAAGCTCCAGGAGGTCTGGAATAATGCCTTTAGGCAGTAATAAGATAATAGGAGTTGACACCGGAAAATAGGGATTAAAGGGCTGCAGTTTTCTGAATAACAGATTGATGGGGGTAACAAGGAGGGAACACAGTGGGGACAACCAATTGTGATGTGCAATCACTAAGTCCTCCTAGCCCCGGCTATGCCCGGTGTGGAGTACCCTCTACTCACGATGATACACCGCCTTAGTCACCCTTTCTTGCAGCTGCTGCCCTGACGCTGCCGAAAGCGTCTCCTCCAGGCACCCGGTGGTGAAGCAGATTCTCTCAAACAGCAATAGAACAAGGTAAGAATCGATTATCCAGCCGCTCCATAATACAAAAAATAGGCACTCACCAGCAAAAAAGAGGTAAAAAGTATGCTTTAATGAACTACATAAAAAACAAAAAACAGACAGTACTAACTACTCTCCCATGCGTTTCACGCCCACTGTGGCGCTTTCTCCTTGTTCTATTACTATTTACCTCCAATGAGGTCATAGCAAGGTGATTTTTCATTTTTAGAGATATGGTTGTGTAGCGCACAGCATCCAAAAACGAAGGCAGGTCTGGCGAAAACTTTCTTTATTTAAAGCAAGGCATAAAAAGAGGGATGCAGCCCTTCAACGCGTTTCGTGCAAAGCACTTTGTCAAGAAGTGCCTTTACACGATATACAGCCACTTAAATACAAGAGATCGCTCAACTCTCGCGAGATGCGATGACATCATCAGACCGCTATTAACCAATGAGACAACCATACCCCGCGCATGCGCGACGCGATCGAGCCCTGCACAACAACAATCACGGCAAACCACCTGTCTCACTGCAGTTGCGTGTATCTCAGCTGGTAGACACACCGCTAATCAGGAGACCAGCCCTGGCTGCTTAAACCGTGCATACCGGACCCTCCGCCCCGCGCATGCGCAAATAGGTGCTCTCAAATGCCTTCCCTATTGATGAATCAACGCATACGAGCCGCCAAAAATAATATGGCATACTCACATACATCGTCCCACCAAGAGAGGCAATAACAAATTAATACAATGCATATATAAAAAAAAGCGATCTGTTTCTACACATACTGCGATGAGTTCGGCCATCAATGTAACCATATATCAAAACATGAAATATAAATTTTTATTATCTATAAATAAAACTAAACTAAACTTAAATATGACCTTAAAATAAAAAGTATACTGCTATACTCATGTAAAAACAAATGTGCTCCCTACTGATGACTGATGATCATTGTATCTAAATAAAGCAGTACTTGAATATTAATATTTTACTGTTGTGGAGAACCCAATAGGAAAAAACATGAGTGACAATAGAGAACATCTATTCACACAATTATATACATGACGCATTAGTATGAGTTATTATGCTATGAGGTAACAACAATATAATACACTTGGTTGTTATATATTCGTGCCTATTTTTGAGCAACTTTTTTTCCCCATATTGGATATTTTATGTCATTAGTATAGTTAATAACAGTTTTTATCCCCATCTGATCAAATATTTTATTCACAAAAGAATACTAAATTTTTATCCTAAGTCACTTATGCAGATTATTTTAAGTCCACACAGAATATTTCAATATATCACGATGTGAAATAAGTTTACATTTCAATATATCAAGATATCAAGAGATCAGGTCGGTTCCCATGGACAATTATCAGATTTAATATAATATACAATATTCATTAGTATACTCAACAATTTTTATATACATGTGGACAACAACCATCTCTGCCCTAACATTCATACTTATTTTAAGAAATGGTTTATTGTCCACTCCACATTGATTCCCTCCGGGAACCTTGTTCTGAGTGTAAAGATCCAGAAGGACTCTCTACAATTCAGAGTATTGAGAATATCACCCCCTCTCTCTGGTTTTTTGACTTTCTCTAGACCCATGAACGAAAAGTTCCTAGTGCTGCCCTTACTGCATAGCGTAAAGTGCTTTGATACAGGATGTTCCAGATCCCCTTTACGAATTAGTCTACAATGTTCTTGCATTCTTATTTTCAGAGCTCTCGTAGTTCTACCAACATATCTCTTCCCACAGCCACAACTAATTAGGTACACTACAAAGTTTGTATTGCAATTAATATAGCTCCCAATGTTGTATTTTTTATGTGGACTGTGGGAAAAGAAATGTTGCGAGGGCCTCATGAACTGACACATGTTGCAGCTATTGCATCTATAGGAGCCTTTGGTCATGAACCGGTCAGGTTCACCCACCTTGGTGGATATGACACTTGGTGAAATGAATGCGGCTAGTGTCTTGGCTCGCCTGTATACACATTTCGGGCCCGAGTTCGTGTACTCACTTAGAATGGGATCCATTCGTAATAATTCCCAATGTTTGTTAATGATCTCTCGAACCTGACCACTTGATCTATTAAATTGAGATATAAATAGGGGGCACACCTTATCACTTTGGTGAATTGTGTTCTTCCCCCTTTGTTCGTTCCTCACTCTGGACCCAGGGGGCAAAATAGTTTTTCTATCAATTTTCATTACCTCTTGTACAGTTGATTGGAGGGTCTCCTGATCATACCCTCTTTCTATGAACTTTTTAGTCAGCACCTCAGACTGGGCCCTGAAATCACGCATCGTTTTTGGATGCTGTGCGCTACACAACCATATCTCTGCATTTGAACCACACGGCGGCACGCATTGGAAGGGAGATTCTGGAGGTTAACAAGGAGTGAGTACCTAAGAGGGGGCTATCCCAATGAGGTGAAGGAGATTGTCCTAGGGCTGCTTCCCCAACCTTCAGGGCTTTCTGATGCCCCCCACCCCATCTTTATGGACTGAGTACATAATCTATGATGCCTTAATACCCAGTGTTCTCCCTTTCCATAGAAGCACACATACAGCACTGTGAGCACCATTGTTCTATCTCTAACTCGATTTTTCATTTTTGACTGTTGCCTTTAGGAGGGTATTGTCACTTCCAAATACTGGATGTTGGCTAAACACTGACATTATTTATCATATTCTGAAACAATTGGAGCACCCATCATTCCCTATTTGAACTGGGCCATATTCTAACCTTAGCAACACTTTATCCTACAATGAGCAACCATCTTACCTTCTTGCTTCAACATTATCTGGCATTCCCTCTAGACCAGGGATGCGCAAACTGGGGGGCACACACCCCGGGGGAAAGCGCAGGATTTTGTTGGGAGGGGGGGGGCATGACAGTTGCAGTGGCCCCGCTCTCTTCCCATTACTGCATCCAGTAATATTAAAAATATTTATTAAAAAAAACTCAAAAAGTGAGAAAGGGACGCAATTCCCGAAACGCGTAAAAGTGTTCATGTTCTTTCTTTGACCACTCAATAAATTATATTTTTAATATTACTGGATGCAGCCCCCTTTTTCCCTCTTCGATTTGGCAGTGCTCCGCCTGTGCCCCTCTTGGGACTACTCTTCTCTGTACTCATATAGAATTTAATATGCAATTTTTCCTTTGAAATTCATGCTTCTGAGTCGCAACTAGGTAAAGCTGATAATGCAACCTACACATGCCCTTCAGTTTACAGTTAAAAAAACTATTTAGGATTTTTAGAAGCGCTTCTATTTTGTTCTTAGCATAAATCATTACTTTAGCAGTCTTACAACTGTATTCAAAGCATTATGCATAAACCAAATAGCAATTCATGTTTTGAAATGGTCTGCTTTCAATTGTAAACCAGTATTTATTTACATATAAACATATACCCTCCCACAGCACGATGATGCATAATTCCTACAATCATTCAACACCATTATTCTACTTTCAAGTGCACCCACACATTTTATGGGACTGTAGTAACATCCGTAACAAATGAGTGAATTATAGATTAATAGAAACAAGCTTGATTAGAGACTAGAACAGAGTGAGTAATAGATGTAGCAGGTGATGTCAGGAATTAGGCTAGCAGAAGATGCAGCTTTGGGAAGAAATATGAATTTATGGGCACATTCTGTAAACTGTTTAAAATATAGCAGGGTTTATGTGTGTTTGGGTCTCTTTAATTACAAGGGCACGTGCTGATTAACATGTCAGTGGAGCCTATTTAAAGCTGATGCATTTTAGAATGTCACAAGAAGTCAGGGGGCCAGGGCTCTTTAACTGGCAGTCCGTAGGCCAAATGCAGCCTGTGACGGGCCTTGGAGTGGCTGTTGTACTGTCTGCTGCTGCTAATTTAATTGCAGTTTCCCAGGCAGCTCAGTGCAATGTTTTATACCGAAACTCCATTTTGAATCTAAGGTAATATAACTTTATATGATATAGGATACAGATACAAGATACAAGACACAAGATACAGATACAAATACAAACACAAAAAACTGTTGAACAGCTAGTTGTATAGGGTGGGTTACATTGAAGTGATACTCTTTTGTGATACTACAGTAGTCTCTATTATCTGATGATAGTCCAAACTCCTGAGCTCCCTAAAGAGTTCAAATCAAATATTTATCTAATTATGTGTGTGGCCAGGTCCCCCCTGGGTCCCCTTATTTCTTGCTGCAGCTGCGACTGGCAGAGGAGCCTGGGGAGAGTACGGGGAGGTGTGCGGGTGCGTCCGGCGGGTGCTGGGAACATGCGGGGTGCTGGGGCCGGCGGAAAGGTGACCGGGCCGCCGGAGATCCCAGCGGTTCCCTTCACAGGGCGCCACCATGTTAATATACGCGCGCATGCGTGAGGGAGTGTTGCACATGCGCGAGGGAGAGTTGCGCATGCGCAGAGACGCCTGTTTGTTGCGGCGGCCATTACCTAGATGGTGCACATGCGCAGAAGATAGGGACAGCGGCGGCCATTACACATAGGGCTCTGCAGAGACTACAGCCCCAGGGGGCACTAGGGCTGCAGGTCATATGGCGCGACAGAGCCAATTGGGCTCCCGGACTTCCCTACAACATTATAGATACATTTGGCGCGCTCAGACCTCACGCTTCAGTCGGAGCTGGGACACAGAGATGAGTTGTATGTGCAGGGTGTCAGTGGCCCCTGCACTAGGCCAGAGGCCCCCTATCGGCCCCAGCTAGGCCCCGACACCCACTTACATTGTGGTTGCTACAGGGACAGCCCTTCCAGATAGGGACATTGCCCCCTGTAGTGTATACAGTGTCAGGGACACAGCAGCAAGATGAACAGTATCTGCAGCCTTTGGTCTGGGACAGGCCACCACCGTAATAGAGACTCTCTTCATGGTGGGACCCTCCAGCTGGATACCACCCCATGCAGAGATGGACGCCTTCGCTGACAGCGACGGTGTGGGACTGACGGGCCCCCTTTCTTCAGTCAGCTGGTACCAGGTGCTGGAGCACCTGGCAGATTACCTCAACAAGTGCCCCAACTCAACACACACTTCCTGTGGGTAGCGCTACCACGCACTTGGGGCGGGATTGCTCCTGTGGACACCAGTGTGGTTGGGTGCTTTGGGGGAAACACCTCCAGGGTGTGGACAAGGTGGTTGGGGGACACTGTGGGGTTACAGCCGTGCGAGGCCTACCTTGTATATGTTATTCTAATCTATATGTTCATAGTTGTGTTCAGTATATATATATACGTGTTTGTGTATTGTATTGGGTCCTGTGCAAGGGGTATCCAGCAGTGCTAGGTTCCTTCACAAGTGGAGGCTCTGTCACCGGACGAACCAGATACACCCCAGGCTACCTGTAGCGGAGGATCAGGCCTCCTGTGAGCCTACAGGTAACAGCGCACCACACGTAGTCAGTCACCCTAGACACTGGGGAAAGGGGGCTACATGTGATATTATAAAGTTATCTTTCAGTTTTAAGTTTGTGTGTTGGTTCCAGTTTGTTTTAGGTTTGGTCATCATCATTACAATATTTTTTTAAACACATTTTGGAACTGCATTCCTGAAACATGCAATTACCATGGTTCATACAAGGCTTCAATTGCATTTCTACCTGCATCGTGTGAACATTGCTGTCCTCTATGAGTTATTGTGCATAGCTTTTCAGGTTGCTTGTTAAAGTTTAAGCATAACTATGAAGAAACTATTTAGGTACTACTTAATGGTATTTCTGACAAATTGATTTGTTTGTGCAAGACAACCTGTGTAGGAGAGTTTGTGACAGTACGGGCAACTTGGCTAACATATTAAAGGTTAAGCCCAGCGGTTGCACCTAGCAGTCAAGATGGATGCCAAATTCCCGGCTAAAAATACCAACTTCTTATGACTAAAATGGCTGACTTGTATATTACTGTGTGTCCCTGTAACAGTTTATTCCCCCATGTGAAATGTAAGATGCAAATGTAATGGTATGTCTCCTTTGTGTACTGGGTATGTTATTCACTTAGCAAAGAAATCTGTTATCAAAATGTGGGATGGGTGAAGTGCTTTGTACACTGTAGGAGTGGGTGGGGGGGGGGGGGGGGATCATGAACTTCATAAACTGAAGCATTGTTCATCGCAGACTCTGAGGCACCTATTTATGTGTGAGATATCATGCCGGCTCTGGGAACCATTGCTGGGTGTCTTAGCCCAGACAACCCAGTTCCAATTGGTTGGTTTCTATGTCATATCCCCTTAAGCCTGTCTCTGTCGGCTGTCGTAGAAGCACTGTCTCCACCCATGGCCCGGTGCATAGCATCTGTGCTCTGATTGGTCTGCACTCTGTTTTGTTTTCCATGCTTTTAGATGGAGATGGAGGAACTATGCAATTGACCATGGCACTGCTGTGCTGGCACATCAGATGGTTTCTGATCCTGAAATACCACCTGGAGGTGTGTTCCATTCTGGTGAGCTGTGCGCTAGTGCTGCAGAAGCCAGCCCTCTGCATCTGTAGAAGCTCCTGCTGATGCGCCATGATACCACCTTCAGCCAGGTGATCGACTCTAAGTGCTGGAGCAGGGCGCCTGGGTGCATTTACATTTAGAGTTACCTCTCATTTTCAAGTATGTTTTGGGCACTAAATTACGTTATGTACAGTACTTTAAAAGTGACTATTTCTAACATGTTTGTGATGGCAAACATCAGAAGTCTGGAATGCATGTAGGCAGGAAGATAATTTGAGGGACACAGGTAAATAGGTAAAGCAGTGGGATGATCGTTACCAGGAGGAAGAGCAACAGGATTCATCAGTGAAGATTAAGACTATAAGCAGGTTGCTGATGGTGAATCTTAGGAGATAAGTGCTGGGTACAGTGGCTGTGTAGATGCATTTCATAAGATGAATAATCAGGGTTTACATTAACTCTTTGAGATACTGTTGGTTAAACTACTGTTATTGTGATAAGTGAGCAGTTATATGGTCCTAAAACAGCAAAAGATAACTTTGACTTTTAAGATGTCTACCTTACTGCAATGTGAAAGGCATGGCCTATAGTGTTTTCTAATCTTATGAGGGCACATATCTAAGCATGTCACATACTTTATTTAGCGATCTGCTCAACACCTGTATGTGTGAGTGCACTGCTAATAATACAGTAATCCTTGGTCTGATGTTCAAGGTTGATATATAGTATATAATATATGTAATGTACTTTCACTTACTAGGTCTCTCCAGATCATCAGTGTCTACAAGTTCAGGAGGTCCCACGGACTGAGAGGAGGCAATAACCTCACTCCAGCGCTGTTCCATGCATGGGCCACATGGTCAGACAGCTTGCGCTTAAACTTCTGCTTGCTGTCTGAACAGAGCTTCTTCAGCATGTCCATGCTGCAGACAGTGCTCCCCAGGGCATTGATGCGGATGAGGATTTTGCCCCAAACTCTCTGTTTCTCGTTGGTGCTTGTGCGAGAGCACAAAGTCCCCAATAATTTGGAGTAGTTGTCCACCACTCCATTTATTAGAATTGTGCCAACAGTTCAGCTGTCTAGCTGATATGGCTGAGTAATTCAGTTTGTAATGTGTATTTATTTTAAATGCCATCATGCTCATAGTTATGTCATGTAACGCACATGCGTAATGCATCAGTAAAGCATGTGCGTTAATTGTAACGCACATTATATTATTCCCAATGTGCATGTGCAGTGTACAGTATTGTTTGACGTTTCTCAGTGAAACGCTAATCCCCGTTCATACAGGTAACGTAACGAGGCTAGATATGTGAACAACCATTGTTTTTGCACAGCATTTGCTTTGAAGACACCCGTTAAATTGAGGAAAACTAACAGACGATACCTAACAAGGTAACATCACATTAGTAGGCAAACTTTAACGGAGCTTTGAGTATCTACCCCTTAGACTGGTCCAGAACCCTCAAACTTCTAATTTAGATCCTTGAATCTTCACAGCTACGTTTCAGAATGTTGCATTGTTGTCTACTGGATGATATTGAAAACAGTGTCAGGTGCTCATCCAAGTCTTCCTCTTAGGGAATCTGCGCAAAATGTGTTTTGAATATATTTGAAGCATTGCATGCTCTGGGGACGCATAATTTGGAGGATTTCCTGTGTAAACCTGCATGTTGGGATCTTTTGGGGTTTTTTGTAGAAAAGGGGTAGGTGTTTTTTTGGTTGTCATACATACAAGTTTCTCTCTATCTGTGTATGTATGTACATATATATATATATATATATATATATATATATATATATATATATATATATATATATATATATATATTGATATATATATATATATTGATATCTATATGGTGTGACTTGTTTAGATATTCTGCGTTTTCACTCAATATTCTTATCAGTAAGTAAGATAAAGTTGGCTAAATTGGTGTGTTAACAAACACACAGATACCCAGCAAGCTCTCAGAAACCCCCCAAAATTACCACATAACGTATATAAGTGTCAAAAGGAGTGCTACTCGATGTGGCTAATTGTATAAAACAAGAAACAAAGAAGTCCAGTGCAACATCCAATGTGACAAAAATACACAGTGAAATGCCTATATATCTCTTGAAAAAGGGTCATTTACACTAGCACTCCTTTTGACACTTATATACATATATATATTCTGTGGTCATTTTGGGGAAGGGGGGGGGGGGGGGTTCTGAGAGCTTGCTGGGTATCTGTGTGTTTGTTAACTTTGCCCAGCTCTTCTGTCAACATTGGCTCATTGCAAAACTTAGTCACATACAAGAAGGCAGACTGTCACCAATTGTAACCTGAATTGGGCATTCCCTAATGCCAGGTTCTAATTACTTTGTACCCCATTGTACCTGTAAATTGTACTATGTACAGAGCTGAGTATACGACTGATCAGTGACTCGTAGGAATAAATGTATCAGTCGGAGTACGTGGGCCAAACACTCTTGCCGTACTTGCCGTCAATTTCTATCTTTCTACGTGTAGATATCCACGCTGAAATTTTGAACAGAATACAAGTTTTATTCTCTCTTAATAAAAACGATTCTTTGTTTTATCTGGTATTTTTCATTTTTATTGTCTTTTTAAAGTTTGGCCTGTATCTAGTGGAAACTTTGATTACTTCCATGTATGTCATGCAATAATCCGTCTTGCATTTGCATTTCTTACACTTTTTTTTATTCTCACTGTTATATTTTTGTTGCTTAGCCTGTTTTTCCATAAGAAATGTTCATTTTGTAGGCACTTGTTATTTTGTGTCCAGAAAAAAATAAACCCCTTTCAGATGAAGCCTTCATTTTGCGTCGGGGAAAATAATCACCTTTATATTCTCAGACAACTCGCATTCTTCATTTTTTTGGTTAAAGAATCTTTTTTTTTTCTTTAGGTGCCAGATTTTTTTCAGTAACTGTTTTTCCTCAATAATCGGCTACAATATTATGGTGTCTTTAGGACCTATTCATTAAATTGCATATGCTCAAGAGAAATACAGATGATGCGCGCGTTATTCTTAAGGCGAGCATGTTTCAGCTCCCTTTTTAGCACAATTTGTATCTCATTTTTAATGTTTCGTGTTGGAGCTTCGTTAGCAATAACCTGCGTCACCACTTACATTAGAATAACAGATGCTGCACCTGTATGTGGGTTACCGGCATTGATAACATGTTTAACTTTTCCTGTATTCAATAAAGATAATATATTAAAACTATTTTAGCTCAAGAAATGTATTTGCATGCATCCTTTGTGGGGGAAACGAGGACTAACCTTCACACAAATCCTAAAATTCTGAGGTTAGAAATGTCACATTGCTGCCAGGGGCGCCTGCAACGCCTTCTAAAGTGGCCCTATTACTGTAGCATTAAATTGGTTAAAGATGCAGCCCACGTTGATGTAGTTAATACATTTAAATAATAGACAAGTATGAGTCATATTACAGTAAATCTTTTTTTTTTTTTTTATGTTTGTGTGTCTTATCTTTCTATTATGTTTGCATAAAGATTGACAAGACTTTGGGCTCGTTAAATAAAGGTAAAAATCAAAAAACAAAAAAGCAAGGAAAACAAAAAAAAAGAAGAAATGCAATAAAAATAAGGTTTGGTGCTTTAAGCTCATTTGCAAGATGTAATTTTTGGAGACATGCATATTTTAATAGAGATCAGTGAACTTTTCGCCCACATTTTGAATTTGCCATTTTTTTTGGAACTTCGAAAAATCTAACTTTTTAAAAGTTTAGCCCAAGTAAAGATGTTTGCAAAACTTGACAAAATCATGCAAAATGGACCTTTAGTTAGAAGTGAAAAATGAGAGAGAAAGAGAAGGGGAGAGGAAGAGGGGATGGAGGAAGAGAACTATTTAGTACAGATGACATATGCAAAGCGTTGCCATGACAACACCACGTCAGTGTCACGTTGCTATGACAACAGGACAACGCATCATCACGTGATCACACGTCATTTGACGCTGCAATGCTGGAGGAGGGTGGCGGAACAAAGGTGAGTGCCTAAGTGCGCTGCATTGGTAAAATCAGCCCTGAGTCAGTTTGTAGAGTTCTTGTAAACTTTTTTTTTCAATGTTCTAACGAAATATAGGTGAAGTGAGTGTTCACACATCTCTAATCTTTAAGAAGAAAAGAGATGACAAATACAAAACATTATACATTTAACTTATTAAACAAATGTCAATATCAACTCAAAAGGTAGACTAAACAAAAGGAATGTCTTAGTTTTTCAAGATAACATCTCGACATGGGATTTCAAGGTAATTCTAAAGTTTACTTCAGAAGAGAAAACCATCCGAAAGGGCACTGTCCTTCTGACCTGAATTCACCCTAGAAAGTGAAGTGCAGGGAAGGATTTAGCTCTTCTGCCAGTGGTCAGTCCTTGAATAGAAGCAGAGAAGAAAAAAAATGCACAAAAGCGCACAAGGGAAAGGATTAGTATTAATTTATTAAAACAAACACATAAACAGCTGAGGGGATCCAACCCCTCCTCAGCTCAAAGGAGTAGCTGCCTAGAAATATAAAAACCATATATATGGTCTCTAAACATATACAAATCTAACACAGTAAACCATACACAACATAAGAAAAAACACACAATCAATGTAAAATAAACAATAAAAGAATGTAAAAGAATGGAAACAGCCACCTCTGGAGCCTCAGGCAAGCTCCGTTTCAGCCTCTCAGCAAACACGCGCAGAATGACCTGTCGTGACCTCTACGCGTTTCGCACCACGTGCTTCGTCAGGAGGTCCTGACGAAGCACGTGGTGCGAAACGCGTAGAGGTCACGACAGGTCATTCTGCGCGTGTTTGCTGAGAGGCTGAAACGGAGCTTGCCTGAGGCTCCAGAGGTGGCTGTTTCCATTCTTCCTTGATGCCGTGATCCGGATTCATACGGTCATCAGAGGTCCCCCTTCTCTGCCTCAGTGTGAGTGTTCGTTTCCCCCTGTCAGCAGTATTATAGCTCTCTATGGCGGTTTTAACCCTTACTTCCTTGAGCTGTTAATACTTTCTTTGTTTATTTTACATTGATTGTGTGTTTTTTCTTATGTTGTGTATGGTTTACTGTGTTAGATTTGTATATGTTTAGAGACCATATATATGGTTTTTATATTTCTAGGCAGCTACTCCTTTGAGCTGAGGAGGGGTTGGATCCCCTCAGCTGTTTATGTGTTTGTTTTAATAAATTAATACTAATCCTTTCCCTTGTGCGCTTTTGTGCATTTTTTTTCTTCTCTGTTTCTCAGGGTGTCCTCCCCCCCTTCGAGGGGGGATCACCTCTGAAGTGGGAGCTCTTGGGGAGACGCTCCATGCACGTGCAGCACAGGGATTAATCCTATCAAAACTACTGCAGCACGAGCGCTGAAAATCCTGCACTTTACCTTGAATAGAAGCAGTAAAGAAGCACCACATAACAAGCATGGAGTGATGAAACTGGCATCATACTCAGAGCAGAAAAGCGTTAACTAGTGAAAAGGTGTATAATCAATGATGTTCTGTTTAGTAGGGGAAATCTGTACTGTGAAAGTGCAAGACCCAGTGAAATAAACGTTTATTAAGAGAGCTTGTTGACATCCAATGACTATTGATACGGCTGTAAGGAGACACAAACTGTCGTCTTCTCTTCCCATATGCCTCCTGGTACAACCTGCAATATGAGAACTGAGGCCAAGTTCAAGACAAGAACCATGGTTGTACACGAGAGAAAAGGCAGACGATTTCTGCCCCAAGCCATATGGGTGAGACCCTTTAAAAAAAGACTGCACAGCAACGGCTACGACAAGGAATCTGGTTTAATTGAGCCTTGTGGGTTGACACAGCTGACTGCATGGCAAGTGCAGGGCTCTAACAATAGCTAGGTTTCTCTTTCTTTACATCTTCATTTTCTTTAAAGTGCCCATTTTATATCATGTTGTAATACAACTGCAGTATTGTAGTAAAGATTTACAATTCCTATTGGCTGCTCCTGAGAATCTAAATTAAGTGACAAATTCGGCATAACAATTTCTTGATCACAGGCAATGATGGCTGCACCCTTGTTATTTGATGACATATGCTGTGTTAAGGATGGGACACCAAAAAATTATAATGTATGTATTTATTTATTTATTTATATAGCGCCATTAATGTACATAGCGCTTCACAGTAGTAGTACATGTGACAATCATATAAATAACAAATAATACAAATAACAGATCATGGGAATAAGTGCTTCAGACTTAAAAGTAACATTGTAGAAGAGGAGTTCCTGCTCCGAAGAGCTAACAATCTAATTGGTGGGGAGAATGTACAAAGACAGTAGGAGGGCATTCAGGTCAGTGCACCTGCACGGGGCCAAGCTTTATGTATTGTGTATAGTATTAGCCACGGTGCTACTCATATGCTTCTTTAAGCAAGTGTGTCTTAAGTTTGTTCTTAAAGGTGGATAGAGAGGGTACTAGTCGGGTATTGAGGGGAAGGGCATTCCAGAAGTGCGGGGCAGTCAGTGAGAAAGGTTTAAGGTGGGAGAGGGCTTTAGATACAAAGGGTGTAGAGAGAAGACATCCTTGAGCAGAACGCATGAGTCGGGATGGTGCACAGCAAGAAATTAGGGCTGAGGTGTTAGGAGGAGCAGAAGAGTGCAATGCTTTAAAAGTGAGGAGGAGAATTGAGTGCGAGATGCGAAATTTGATAGGAAGCCAGGAGAGTGATTTCAGCAGGGGAGAAGCTGAGACAGATTTAAGAAAAAGTGTAGAATGTTACAGGCAGCAGCATTTAGGATAGATTGTAGGGGAGACAGGTGAGAGGCAGGAAGGCCGGACAGCAGGAGGTTACAGTAATCAAGACGGGAGAGAATGAGGGCCTGAGTCAAAGTTTTGGTAGTCGAGTAACAGAGGAAAGGGCATATCTTTGTTATTTTGCGGAGTAAAAAGCGACAGTTTTTAGATACATTTGAATGTGAGAAGCAAATGTGAGAGAGAAGTCGAATGTGACCCATAGGCAGCGTTCTTGGGCTACTCGGTGAATGATGGTACTTCCAACAGTAATGTGGAAGGAGATAGTAGGGCCAGGTTTGGGAAGAAGTATAAGGAGCTCTATTTTTGCCATGTTAAGTTTAAGTCGATCGATGGCCATCCAGGATGATATCCCAGAGAGACATTCAGAAACTTTGGTCTGGACAGCAGGTGTAAGGTCGGGGGTTGAAAGGTAAATGTGTGAGTCGTCAGCATAGAGGTGATATTTAAACCCGAGAGATGTTATTAGGTCACCTAGAGAAAGTGTGTACAGAGTAAAGAGAAGAGTCCCAGGACAGAGCCCTGGGGTACACCCACAGAGAGATCGATAGAGGAGGAGATGTTAGCAAAAGAGACACAAAGTACAATAGGAGAGGTAAGAGGAGATCCAGGATAGAGCTTTGTTACGAATACCAAGAGTATTGAGAATGTGAAGGGGAAGAGAGTGGTACACAGTTTCAAATGCTGCAGAGAAGTCGAGTAATATGAGCAGAGTGTAATGACCTCTGTCTTTGGCAGCATGGATGTCATTAGTTATTTTAGTGAGGGCTGTTTCAATGGAGTGAGCATAGTGGACGCCAGATTGTAGAGGGTCTAGGAGAGAATAGGTGTTGAAAAAATGTAGCAATCGAGAGAATACAAGATGTTCAAGGAGTTTGGAGGCAAAAGGCAGGAGGGAGACAGGTCGATTAGTTGTTAATACAGATAGGGCCAAGCTTGCTGTTTTTGAGCAATGGTATAACTGTTGAATGTTTGAAGGAGGAGGTAAAGGTTCCAGAGTAGAGGGAAAAGTTAAACATCTGTGTGAGCTGAGGGATTATAGAAGGAGCAAGAGGTTTTAGGAGATGGGGGGGATTGGATCAAGAGGGCAGGTGGTAGAGGGAGAAGAGGAGATCATCAGTGACACATCCTCTTCTGAGATAGTGAAAAAGAGTCAAGGAAGGCAGGAGGAGAGTTAGGAAGCGGTGTGGGATGGAAGGAGGCAACAGAGGGGATGTTCTGACGTATGGATTCTGCCTTTTCCTTAAAATAGTCAGCAAAGTCCTGAGGTGAGGGAGGAAGAAGAGGAGGCAGCCGAGGGTGGTCTGAGTAGAGAGTTAATGCATGTTGATTAGTGAAGAAAAGTATGTTTGTTTAGCCTGAGAGAGGGCAGAGTTGAAACAGGACAGCATATATTTGAAATGAAGGAAGTCTGAGATTTCCTCCAGAGGTGTTCAGAGGAACGAGTGGAGAAACGCAGCATGCACGTATGAGAATTTGCCAGGGTCTGGGGTTAGAAGGGCCAGGACGGCAGAGAGAAAGCGGGGCATGTAGATCAAGAGAGGAGGATAAGGCATAGTTGTAGTTCATGGCCAGGTTGTCAGGTTCTTGAGCAGAACTGAGAGAGGAGAGGGAGGAGCGTAATGTGGAATTACGTTGGTATGTTAATAGGGCGAAGGTTTCTGCAGAAACGAGGGGTAGATGGAGATGGAGAGGGGTAGAAGCGAGCGAAAGAAAATTAGATGAGGAGATGGTCAGAGAGAGGAAAGGGGGAAATGGAGACATCAGTGAGAGAAACGTTTTTAGTGAAAACCAGGTCTAGGTAGTGGCAATCCTTGTGGGTTCTGACTGCAGTCCACTGTTGAAGGCCAAAAGAAGAGGTTAGAGAGAGAACGCGGGAATCCCAAGGGAGAGAGGGGTCATCAATGTTGCAATTGAAGTCCCCAAAGAGAAGAACAGAGGAATGACGAGTAGAGAAATAAAGAAAGCCAGGATTCAAAGTAAGAGAGACAGAAGGGGGATGAGTAGAGTTAGGTGGGCGATAGATGACAGCCACATGGACAGGGAGAGGAGAGAAGATCTGGACTGTGTGAGCCTCAAAGGAGGGAAAAGCAAGAGATGGAGGAATAGGAAGGGTTCGGTAACGGCAGAGAGAGGAGAGCAGGAGCCCCATGCCTCCACCCCTGCCATCAGGGCGCGGAGTGTGGGAGAGAGAAAGGCCACCATAAGAGAGGGCAGCTTCCAGAGCAAAGTCAGACTGAGTGAGCCAGGTCTCAGTTATAGCAAATTGGAGCAGAGAGTGAGAGAAATAAGTCATCAGAGGCACTTGTTAGAATGGGAGCGAGCATTCCAAATGGCACAGGAGAATGGGAGAGACTTGGGAGGGTGGCAGGGGATGGGTATGAGGTTGGAGGGGTTGACACCAGAAGGAGTAGAAGTTGCATTAACAGGCGAAGACGAGAGCATGTAGAAATAAAGCAGGGACCAGGATTGGGAGAGATATCCCCAGAAGCAAGGAGGAGAAGCATGGATAGAAAGAGAATGTGTGAGCATGATTTGTAAGGGTGTGTTTTAGTGCAGGGGGTATAGCTGTGTAGTGTCAGAGGGCGCAGGTAAGAAAGGAGTACATGTGAACTGAGAAGCGGTGAAGAAAGGAGAGATGGCGATATATGAATAGAGTTAGAGACAAAATGAGGCTGGTGGAAGGGAGTGCATAATTTGAAAAGAAATGAGATCACAGCAAATATAAAAAGTAAAGATGGCATCGCAACAATAGTTAAGTGTTGAGACGTGCAGTCTGGGATAGTTGATATCCTCCTTTCCAGCGTAGGTCAAATGCAGGAATCAGAGCCAGTTGTCCACTTGTACACTCCTTTTGAACTCCCTTTTATAGTCCACTATGCTTGCCACTTAAATGGGCCACTTGACATGGGGCTGCAGACAGCTGGGAGCTGCAATGCTGACTGGTTTTAAAGCTCTATAATGTCACCTGACTTAACCACAGTTCTCTCCTGAAAGCATATTCATAATACATTTATAACAATTGGAAGGTGGGAATTGGGGATGCCTTTATACTGCAGCTGATAGCCAACAACTGATTATATTTTTGCAGCAGTGGGTGTGCACATACATAGCTGTAACCCCCTTCTGGAAGTTATTATATTCAGGTAATGGGTTCAAGAGGATTTAAAGTGTTCACTCTGAGTAGTGCCCCATTTGACAGTATGTTGCACAGTAATCAGACAGGGGCCTGATTACTTCCTGTTTCTAGAATATTCTGGGTTGCTCACATGGTTTAGGATGACTTGGTAGAGGATAAGCTCCACCCTTTTCTGCCTAGAGACGGGGAGTGGGAGGGAGGTCATAAATAGAAGGGGATTAGAACTTCACCCTCAGATGCCAGGAGGAGAGCCAGCGGAGTGGTCACAACTGTATACATATAGGTGCACAGTTATGAATAATGGTCTAGGGTAGTTGCCCCTTTGTTGTTTGGATAGATAGGGAAATGCTCTTGAAGATAGGCTCCCTAGAAATGTAGGAGTAAAAAGTAAAGAAGTACAGGCTCCCCGCTGGGAGTCTTGTGTCCCTAGGGGTTACCCCAACTGGTAGCCTTGGGACTCAAAGGAGTATAGCAACTGGTAGCCTTGGACACCCTCCCGCTGTGAGCATCCAGGGGAGTATAATACAGAGCCCAATAGAAAGTGATAACCTCTGCCATTCCCAGCATTGAAGAGTGACTAAAAGGATGGTCAGAGCCAGATAGAGAACGAAGGCTTCTCTGTACCAAAGATATAAAGGGGAAGCACAAGCAGGACCCAGCAGGTATAAGAAGAGTATGTAATATGATGAATGAGCTATTTTGGATGACTAATCAACTACTACAACTGTTCTAAGCCTGTGACTCTCTAAGAATGCAGTAATGGATCTGTGGACGTTGTTCTTACTCAAACTATGTAAATAAAGCCTGTCCTGTTTGTAAATATAAAGTTCCTGGCGCCAATCTTTTCTACCTTAACACCCAGCTGCATGGAGTCGGACCCTGAGAAGGTAACTCACCGTACATGCCAAATCTAAAGGCTATCTGATGTAAACTCTCTAGGAGCCGGGCATGGAGGCTTACATTTCTTTTGAGTAATTTCCTACATCCATTATTACTTTTAGTGAAACCACCATCTGGCCCCATGACTTCAGTTTCCCAAATGCAGAATTCCACCTTGGCATTGCACTATCATTGTGTTGGATAATGTAATGTCGTGCCTCAAGCACGGACTAGGAGACTGAAAATTGAGCGATTTGTCCAGTCACCTGAGGCATACTTTTGGCAGGTATTTGTTTGATCTTGATTTTTCACACTGTTGGATTATTGTGGGTGTGACATAGTATAACAGGGCAACTCACTAGTATCAGTTATATGACTCTAATCTTTCAAAGCTGTTGTTAGGTCATTATGCCGCCTTATTGATGCATTTACATATACCATGGCCCAAGATAAGAGCTCCGTTTTTGGTATCTACTTTTGCCTTAAATCAGTGGTTTAACCTACTTTGCATAATGACTCCCTTAGCTTATTTCTTATATACGGTAGTGAACCCCTTATTACTTTTATACCATTATTGGCTATGTAAGAGCTAAGATGTAAGATCATAGATAATTGCTTTACAGATATTGTTCTTTTTTTTCTCTTGTAAATGTTAACATTGTCTTTTTGTTTTCTGACTTCATGTTTAAAGCTGCATTTTTCTGTATTTATATCAAATGTGTCTTGTTTTAGACCTATTTTATGACTCGCCTAACTTTCTTAATGAATAACATAGATATATTTTGGTATCTGTCGTATGAAAAGATACCTGTTAATTGTTCTTATTGTCCCCAGTAAGTCATGTTTCACTTCCTCTCATACCAAAGTACTTGTAAGTTTAGCAGCTCCTCAATGCTACCCCTTCTTAACTTTACCACCAAGTGATAGGAACCACCTAATTCCTACATATGATGCTGAATACTCTCTGCTATTATCCCTGAGCTCTTGAAACTCCTTTGTTCAAATATCAATCTAACAGGTTTATCCTTGGACACTGCGCCTTAGGTTTTTTTACAAAGGTGTTCTTTTATTTTTTTTCAACCAGATCATGTGTTAAATGTGTTTTTGGGGATTTCAACTTCAATTGGCTTGACCCTAAAAACCACAAAATCCAGATACAACTCAAGTCACTTAACCTATCGCAACTAATTTCCCAACCCACACGGATAAACCTGAAATCGCATAACCATTCCTTGCTAGACTGGATTCTCTCCTCAAACCCCAGCAGAATCCAATCCTCTGGCATCCTTCCTGATATTTTCAGTGACCATGCAATAGTGTACTGTGTAAGGAAAATAAAACCGCCCCATTCAAGCCCTAAAGTTCTCCTCACTAGAACATTTAAAAACTTTAACCCACAACAGTTTCTCGATGACCTTACCAACTGCCCATGGCACAGAATCAATTTAATTCCCGACCCTGATTCTGCGCTCGACTATTTCCAATCTGAGTTCTTAAAACTCTGCGATACCCATGCTCCACTACGCAGAATAAGGGTACGGGGGCCCACCTTCCATGGGTTACACCTGACCTTATAGCACTCTACCAGTTCAGGGATGCCTTGTGGAAAAGCTACAAAGTAACTGGCACTACCAAGGATCTCAATCACTACAGATGCATTCGGAACATGTGCACAAGGCAAACAAGGCATGCAAAAGCACAATTTTACTCTGACAATCTCCACCAAAATACATCAAACCCAGCTAACTTCTGGAAGGTTATCAACAATATATTCCTGCCTCCTAGCCATCAACAACCAAGTAATATCACTAAGGGGGATATTACTCTCACAAAACCCACTGACATTGCAAATGCATTCAATGATTACTTTGTGGGGTGTGCCACTAACTTATTAGCGAAACGCAGCCCAAACCATAAACCTGAATCTCATCCTGGGAGTACCCCTATAGTCCCACCCCCTCCCAACACTGCCCAAAATTTTCAATTTGGCCCAGTATCTGAAGAGGAGATTATACAAGCGCTCCTCAACCTAAAACTAAGCAGCCAATGTGGACCCGACTTACTACAATCTAGGTTCCTACGACTTGGTGCCCCAGCCATTGCCAAACCAATTGCGTCCATAGTCAACTCTATTCTGTCTGCAGGCCATATCCCTAAGACCTGGAAAACTGCCAGAGTTGTCCCAATCTTCAAAAGTGGGGATAAAAACACTGTCTCCAACTACAGGCCAATCTCACTTCTCCCAATTCTATCCAAAGTCATGGAAAAATGCGTCCACTCCCAACTAAGCGATTTCTATACCAAAACAAATTTCCCTAGCCAATTCCAATCTGGCTTTCGTCCCAAACACTCCACCATAACTACCCTGCTAAAAGTTTGCAATGAAATCCAGTGTGGAATGGAACGGATACAACTCACTGGTGCAGTATTCCTAGATTTTGCAAAGGCTTTTGACACAGTTGATCATGCTATCCTGCTTAACAAACTCCAGAGCTCTGGAATAGGGAAGCATGCTTTAAACTGGTTTCAGTCCTACCTATCAGGAAGATCCCAACATGTGTCCATCTCAGGCTCTAACTCCAACCCCCTGGATATCACCTGTGGTGTCCCGCAAGGCTCTGTTCTGGGGCCCCTACTCTTCTCAGTGTTCATTAATGATCTTCCCACAGCTTGTAAGGAAGCCTCAATACACATGTATGCAGATGACACAATCCTATATGCACACAGCCATAGCCTCTCTGACCTTCAACACATACTTCAGTCTGACTTTTTGAGACTCGAAAACTGGATTTCCCAAAACAAACTGTTTTTAAACACTGACAAGACTGTATCAATGGTATTTGGGACCAAGACTAAATTTGTAAAGCTTCCAGTGACTGAGCTCCTGATTAGAACCAACGCTAACACCACCCTAACACCTGTCACTAGTTTTAAATACCTGGGCTTATGGTTTCACTCCCACTTAACATTCGGGATGCACATTGATACCCTGACAACCAAGACCTACGCCAATCTAGGGGTACTTTACATGAACAAATCCTCCCTAAGTCTCCTGGTCAGAAAGCGTATCGCACAGCAGATGCTAATGCCAATTATCGACTATGGAGACATAGTATATGGCTCGGCACCTCAAACCCAGCTTAGCAAACTTGACACCCTCTACAATTCAATTTGTCGTTTTGTTCTCCAATGCAACTACAACACACATCACTGCGAAATGCTCAAAGAACTAGATTGGTCAACACTAGAGTCTAGGCGCAAAGTTCACCTTTCCTGTCTCGCCTTTAAATTCTTCATGGGCAAGCTACCCAGCTACCTGAACAAGCTCCTCACCCCTACCACTTGCAGCACTTGTCACCTGAGATCAGACTCCAAAAGACTGTTCATGGTCCCAAGGCTCAACAAAGTATCAGGACGTTCCTCCTTCTCCTACCGTGCACCCCAAAACTGGAACAACCTACCAGAGACTCTCACATCCACCACCAGTTTAAGTTCATTCAAATCTAAGGCTGTCTCACATTTTAACCTGGTCTGTAACTGTTTCATACGCTCATAATATATATTTTCTTTAACTGTGCACGCAATGTCTTGTATATAATGTATACCCTGTTCATTTATGTAACTGTACTTGTAACCATGTATTATTTGTTTTACTCTGTGCCCAGGACATACTTGAAAACGAGAGGTAACTCTCAATGTATTACTTCCTGGTAAAATATTTTATAAATAAATAAATATGATTTTAGCCAGTTATTTTCTATTTTTTGCCACCCTCTGTACATTTTCTCTTAATCATGTTTTAACACCACCCTGAACAAAACCATATAAAACTCACCCAATGAGTCAGTAATTTCATATGATCACTTCTTTTCATGATTTGTCTTTCTCAGCATATTGCACTTCAGTTTAGGAAATGGCAATGACTTTGTCTCTGGCACAGTGGTGAACATGTGGCTTGACAATACGGAACTCTTTTTTTCCTTTTTTTTATAGCTACAGTTCATTTCTTCCTGTGTAAACAGTAGAAATAGCACATTTATTTCCAATTAGTGTTTCCGTTCCCATCCTGGGTAGCCAACTGGCAGCTTACCATTGGCCATACCGTGCCACAAGAACAATTGGCAAGGACTTTGTATTTGTACCCTCTAGACTTCCTGCAGACCTCTGGGGGGTAACAGATGTGCTTGAGGATGATATATTACAACAGAGATCTGTATCATCTTAAATAGACATATTCATGTTGTGGAATGGGATATATATATATTTATGTATGAAAGTACAGCTGGCAGGCAGTTGACTCATCATACCAACTCCTAACTAGTTCAAAATGTTGCCTCCCAGAGTTTATACTGTAGATATGTGGCACTGAATTTAAGATTTAAAACCAGAGACAGAACATGAAACACAGACAGAGCTCAGTGCACATCCAATGACACCTATACACGGTACAGTGCCTAAATATATATATATTTTGAATAAAATGGTCTTTTAGTTTAACTCTTTGGCCAAAGTGTTGTAAGCCCTTGAGCGACAACTCTAATACAGAGTGCTTTTCCTGGAAATGTACAGGTTAAAAAAGAGCTTCAATCAGACTTAGAACTATGCAACTAATTTTGACAGATTTATTATAAATCATTCTTCCTGGTAATGTACAGTTATTAAGAATTTATATTAGTGTCAGGTACCCTTGAGATGTGGTCTGCCGTGTAGGGGCTCAAGGGCTTACAACACTTTGGCCAAAGAGTTAAACTAAAAGACCATTTTATTCAAAAGATATCTATATATTTAGGCACTGCACCGTGTATAGGTGTCATTGGATGTGCACTCAGCTCTGTCTGTGTTTCATGTTCTGTCTCTGGTTTTAAATATATATTGCCATGCTCAGTAGCACTCCTCTGTGACACTTATACGCTTATATATATGTTCTGGTTATTTTGGGGTTCAATATGAGCTTGTAGGTGTCCTGTATGTTTTACTGAATTTAAGAGCCACAATTATTTCCTCACAAAATAGTGTACTGTATACAGGTTATGTTCAGTAAAAATTAAAAACAAACGTGGCCAGGCTGAAAGAAAGAAGGTCAGGCTTGCTGTAGGTGACCTCTAAGCATGAATGTGCCGTACCTGAAATAGCAGCTGAAAGTTATCACCAACTCCTTTTTAGCAGGGTTATACTCTCCGCAGGTTAATATGGGTCCATGGTGTGGTATTAAGCACTGTCTTCCTGCTTTTGAAATGGTGGCACTGTACAAGTTTAGGAATCCCCAACTAGGACTCGTTGAAAGATGCTATCTAATAAGTTAAGCATGTTGGTTAAGAAAATGGAAATGTGTTTTAACGTACGCTAAAAGGCAACAACAAAATCTGCGAGTTCCGTTCCAAACACTCACTCAGTGTAAACTTGACCAATCACTTTGCCTTTTGAGCGAGGCCAATGATGTTTCTTTTGCATATATTTATTTTTAATTTTAATCTACGATATATTGGAAGCTGTTTGTCTGTTTGCTATGGATTTGGACACGTCTTAAGATATCGTAACCACATTTTGTGTAATGGTTCCTGAGATCGAGGAGCAGGTTTTCTTCTGTTTGAATTGAGATGGTGGACTAAACCTTTCAAATCTGCACTGATTTTATGCGCATTCGGGAGGATTGTATTGTATATGTATAGGTTTCATGGTCTTGGAGCTTTGACACTGACAGAGAGGCACACACTGGCTCTTTTATTATCATACATATATACACTAATACGCTGACACATCATACACACAGACAGATACACATACACAGTGTTCAACAAACCTATACATTTGCACGCCCCGGGCGAGTGGATTTAACATCGTGGCGAGCTCCTATTGGCCCAAGCAGCACACGTGTGGTACTAGGTGGCGAGTAGATTTTTTTGTTCGGCGAGTAGATTTTTTGGTGATTTGTCGACCACTGCGACATACATATATATTCAATTAAAATACTTTGTTAAAGTGTAGTTAAAGTTTGTAAGCAAACCCTTGAAAAGTCTGGGAATCTCAAAGTTAAGGTGACATGCAACCATAATTCCTCCCTCCCTCCCCCCATGCTTTGCCGATGTCATCTTACATGATGTCACATATGACACCAGCAATGGTATGACTGATGACATCACATATGACATGATCCCATCACATCAGAGAATGGAATCTCATTGAACTTGGCCTTTAAGAATCCCCAAAATGTAATTATCCATTTATAAATCTCAGTATTTTTTTGGTTTCTTAGAATTGATGAACAATATCTGGCACTTTCAGCTAGTGAGTTTATATTATATGCATTCAGTACATTGTGTAAACTACGTCAACCAATCTGTGTTTGAACAAGGTCAGCGATGTTCCTTTTGCATACCTTTTCAAATGTATTTTTGTAATGAGTGTATATTATACATATCCATTGTTTTTTTTGACTGGATTATTTTTACACTCTTGTCTCACACTCATTGTTATTCAGGTACACTATTAATTTCCATGAAACATGTTTAATGATGCAGTATTATAAAACATGGTTTCTGATGCTTTCTAATTAAAATATTCAATTATGGAATTGTCCCTCATCAGAGCAAAGGATTGATCAATGTTTCACTGTAATTTTGGTTACCCAATTAAAAATGTACATGTGATTTACTAGTCAAAATGTTAACTCGTTTTCAATAAATAATGCAGCAATATAAACATGTATACTGTACATATAGTTGTACCATTGGATCATTCATAAAAATTATATTTGAAAAGTTAAATTCTTTATTGAGTTTACAGCAAATACAACATTTAATAGCATATTTGGAGGTCTTTGTGGACTATAATAATTTAGCATTTGACCTCATTTTACAAATGCTTGATTTAATGAGCTAATGATGAAGTGAGACTACTAATGATGAGTGAGAGTTACTGGCGCTCATATATCTGTGTATTTCAAGTTTGGTTCCACAAGATCAAAGTGATGATTGTCTAAGTGATAATAGTTAAGGGTGCTTTGGAGCTCTGCAGTGATAGCATAGATGGCATCAATGGACACAGCAAACTTTTTGTTACGTACAAAAATGTGCTATAATTCTCATATGTGGCATACAGTTATGGTTGGTAGGGCAAAAATACAGGTTATGTACTTACCACAGAAAACAAGGAATGTTTGGACACCATCATGTTCCTCAATCAGCAATGCCACAGGCAGCTTTCCCAGGGGCCCAAGACTAGAGTTTCCAATGCACCTCCCCCTCCCAGTGTCAGCGGCCTTGCAAGAATCCTCCTCTATCTCTCACACCCCCACCTCTCCCTCCTGCCTGTCACACACCCACATCTCCCCTTTCCCTCTCAAACACCCCCCCACACCCCCACCTCACACTCAGACTCTTCCTGCTCTCACACATCCCCACACTCTCATCTTCTCCCTTTCTCACTACCCTCTCTTACACCTCCACCCTCTCTTACACCCCCATCTCTCCCCATGTAGTTCTCACCCCAGCTCTCCCCACCCTCTTATAGTCCAACCTCTTAGTCCAACCTCTTAGTCCAACACTAACTCCCTCACACCCCATCTCGCTCTCTCCCTCCATTCCTTACACCCCCCACCTCTCTCCCCTCTCTCTCTCTCATGCCTTCATCTCTCTTTCTCCCTTACTCCCCCAACTCACTCTGTCCCTTCCTTCCTTACACCCCCATCTCCCCTCTCTCTCCCTCATGCCCTCAACTCTCTTTCTCCCTTACACCACCACCTCACCCTCTCTTTCTCTTTAACTCACCTCTCTCTCCCGTTTCACCCCCACCTCTCACTCTTCCCCCTACACTCTCACCTATCTCCCCCTTACACTCAACCCCCCCTCTCCAATCTCAATAACCACCCTCCACACACTCAATAAGCTCCCATTACACACAACCTCATACCCATCCCCTGCCACCTTCCCTCCTCTCTCCCTTTCTCCTGTGCGCTTTGGAATGCTTACTCCCTTTCTAACAAGTTCCTCTCTGTACATGACTTTTTTCTCTCTCACTCTCTGCTCCTATTTTCTATAACTGAGACCTAGCTCACTCAGTCTGACACTGCTCTGGAAGCTGCCTTCTCCTATGGTGGCCTTTCCTTCTCCCACACTCCGCGCACTGATGGCAGGGGTGGAGGCGTGGGGCTCCTGCTCTCCTCTCTGCCATTACCGAACCCTTCCTATTCCTCCGTCTCTTGCTTTTCCCTCCTTTGAGGCTCACACTGTCCAGATCTTCTTTCCTCTCCCTGTCCATGTGGCGGTCATCTATCGCCCACCTACCTCTACTCATCCCACTTCTGCCTTTCTCTCTCACTTTGAATCCTGGCTTTCTTTCTATCTCTCCTCAGACTCCCCTGTTCTTCTCCTTGGGGACTTCAATTGCCACATTGATGACCCCTCTCTCCCTTGGGCTTCCCACTTTCTTTCTCTAACCTCTTCTTTTGGCCTTCAACAGTGGACTGCAGCCAGCACCCACAAGGATGGCCACTACTTAGACCCTGTTTTCACTAAAAACTTCTCTCTCTTCGATTTCTCCATTTCCCCTTTTCCTCTCTCTGACCATCATCTCATCTCATTTTCTCTATCTCGCTTCTCCCCTTCACCACCTCCATCTACCCCCCAGTTCTGCAGAAACCTGCGCTCTATTCACTTACCTGACTTTGAGTCCACTTTACGCTCCTCCCTCTCCTCTCTCAGCTCTGCTACAGACCCCGACAACCTGGTCAGGAACTACAACTCTGTCTTGTCCTCGTCTCTTGATCTACATGCCCCGCTTTCTCTCTGCTGCATTCGCCCTTCTAACCCTAGACCCTGGATAAATTCCCACACACGTATGCTGCGTTCCTCCACTCGTTCCTCTGAATGCCTCTGGAGGAAGTCTCACACTCTCGCAGACTTCCTTCACTACAAATTTATGCTATCCTGTTTCAACTGTGCCCTCTCGCAAGCTAAACAAGCCTACTTTTCTGCACTAATCAACATGCACAAGTCTAATCCACCCCGACTGTTCTCTGTCTTTGATACTCTACTCAAACCACCCTAAGCTGCCTCTCCTTCCTCCATCTACGCTCAGGACTTTGCTGACTATTTTAAGGAAAAGGTGGAATCCATACGTCAGAACATCCCCTCTGTTTCTTCCTCCCATCCTACACCTCTTCCTAACTCTCCTCCTGCCTTCCTTGACTCTTTTTCCACTGTCTCAGAGGAGGATGTGTCGCTGTTGATTGCCTCTTCTCCCTCTACCACTTGCCCTCTTGACCCCATTCCCTCCCATCTTCTAAAACCGTTTGCTCCTACTATAATCCCTATGCTCACACACATTTTTAACTCCTCCCTCTGCTCTGGAACCTTTCCATCCTCCTTCAAACATGCAACAGTCATACCATTACTCAAAAACAGCAAGCTTGACCCTACCTGTCTTTCTAACTATCGACCTGTCTCCCTCCTGCCTTTTGCCTCTAAACTCCTTGAACGTCATGTATTCTCTCGCTTGCTCCATTTTCTCAACACTATTCTCTCCTAGACCCTCTACAATCTGGCTTCCGCACTGCTCACTCCACGGAAACAGCCCTTACTAAAATAACTGACGAACTCCATGCTGCCAAAGACAGAGGTCATTACACTCTGCTCATATTACTCGACCTCTCTGCAGCATTTGACACCGTGGACCATCCTCTTCTCCTTCATATTCTCCATACTCTTGATATTCGGAACAAAGCTCTATCCTGGATCTCATCCTACCTTTCCCATCGTACTTTCAGTGTCTCTTCTGCTAACACCTCCTCCTCCTCTATTGATCTCGCTGTGGGGGTACCCCAGGCTCTGTCCTGGGACCTCTTCTCTTTTCTCTGTACACACTCTCTCTAGGTGACCTAATAACATCTTTTGGGTTTAAATATCACCTCTATGCTGACGACACACAAATATACTTTTCAACACCCGACCTTACACCTGCTGTACAAACCAAAGTTTCTGAATGTCTCTCTGCTATATCATCCTGGATGGCCCTCCGCCGCCTTAAACTCAAAATGGCTAAAACAGAGCTCCTCATACTTCCTCCCAAACCTGGCCCTACTACATCCTTCCACATTACTGTTGGAACTACGATCATTCACCCAGTAGCCCAAGCACGCTGCCTAGGGGTCACACTCGACTCCTCTCTAACATTTGCCCCTCACATTCAAAACATTTCTAAAACTTGTCGCTTTTTCCTCCGCAATATAACAAAGATACGCCCTTTCCTCTGTTGCTCGACTGCTAAAACTCTGACTCAGGCCCTCATTCTCTCCCGTCTTGATCACTGTAACCTCCTGCTGTCCGGCCTTCCTGCCTCTCACCTGTCTCCCCTACAATCTATCCTAAATGCAGCTGCCAGAATCACTCTACTCTTTCCTAGATCTGTCTCAGCATCTCCCCTCATGAAATCCCTCTCCTGGCTTCCGATCAAATCCCACATCTCACTCTCCATTCTTCTCCTCACTTTTAAAGCTTTACACTCTTCTGTCCCTCCTTACATCTTAGCCCTAATTTCTCGCTATGCACCATCCCGACTCTTACGTTCTGCTCAAGGATGTCTTCTTTCTACCCCCTTTGTATCTAAAGCCCTCTCCCGCCTTAAACCTTTTTCACTGACTGCCCCACACCTCTGGAATGCCCTTCCCCTCAGTACCCAACTAGCACCCTCTCTATCCACCTTTAAGACCCACCTTAAGACACGCTTGCTTAAAGAAGCATATGAATAGCACTGTGGATATTCTGAACACATGATACATAAAGCTTGGCCCCCTGCAGACGCACTTACCAGAACTCCCTCCTACTGTCTCTGTACGTTCTCCCTACCTACCAATTAGACTGTAAGCTCCTCGGGACAGGGACTCCTCTTCCTTAATGTTACTTTTATGTCTAAAGCACTTATTCCCATGACCTGTTATTTATATTATCTGTTATTTATTTGATAGCCACGTGTATTACTACTGTAAAGCGCTATGTACATTAATGGCGCTATATAAATAAAGACATACAGTACAATACAATAAACAATACACACCTCTGGCTGGGTACACCTTCCAGCATCGGCTGGGGCCCCACGGTCGCCAGCCGGGACAGTTGTCCAGCCACTCCGCTCCATGTCGGTGGCACTGCTTGTCAGACTTTATCATGTTCCTTCATCAACTAGGAACAATAAAAGCTGTGACTTGCTTTTACCTGTAGCTCCCACTTAATTTTAAGAGCCAAGGCAAATCTTAACGAGTTCATCATCTTTCCATTTTTCCTACGCCTTCATTTATATTACTGAGCTAAATAACTCCCTTGTGTACCTTTTTCATATAATTATGAATTTACCAATGAAATGTCAAGCAGAGCATGCAGAATGGTGGGAACTGAATTAGTCAAATGTGTTTGATGAGTGCAAACTCCATTAGAAGCATTTTATTTCTTTAGTATTTGTAAGTCAACTGTGAAGTGCTAATACAAACCTGAAGTAATGTCTGCACTGGCATAAAAATGAAGACACTGTCCAAAAATCTTAGTCATTACATTCAAATTTCAGAATTGTCCAAAAAAACCTTAATTTTCTCCAACTAACTCTTTTTTCCTTTAATAACAATTAAAGGATTTAGAAAATCTTTTAGGAATTTCCAAAGCAGGAAAAGCTGGGAAAGGGAAAATGTCAACTAGCAAAGAAATGGAAACGATGTTGAAATTGCGTTGCACACCCAGATAAAGCAGCCATTTTATTAAGGTTTACTTAAATAGTGGGACAGGCAGTTCAAGCTGAATAGGGTACCCTCCATCAGGGCAGCTGACAGCTTTCCAGGGGCCAAGGACTAGAGTCTTCCTCTTTACTGGGGACCCCTCTCTCACTCTTCACCCCTTCTCTCCCTCTTCCCACCCTCTCTCACAGTCTTTTCCCTCTCCTCTCTCTGCCTCCTCCCCCCCAGTCCCTACCTGTGGAACCAGGTGTTTGGTTCATCCAGGCCCTACCGGGCACCAGAACGGGTCCCACCCAGGCAGCTGACACAGGAAATTAGGCCTGACTTCCAGTGGGGCATAGACACAAAGAAATAGGGGAGCACAGGGTGAACAGTTACATATATAAATAACTCCTGTTTTGAGTTTGCACAAATTGTGCCAGGTGGATGAAAATATTCAATGAGAGACGGTGAGGTACTATGTACTTGACTTGGTGCTCAAGGGGTTAAATGCCCCAGTCAAAGCACCAGCGCCATTACCCAAATGCTAACAAATGATAGAGAGGTGGACATATATATATATATATATATATATATATATATATATATATATATGAATATCACTCACACAGCCCTGTGAAGGGGAAGCCTTGGCTTTTTACTATTGCTGTGGGATTTGAATAGAGGGCCATGACTGCTTTAAGGAAGATGCCCGAAAACCCGAAGGCCTTCAATGTTTCTTCCATGTATACCCAATCAATTTGATCAAAGGCCTTCTCTACGTCGAGGCTGACCAACATGGAGTGGACATCCTTCTGACCTACCAAGGCCATGAGGTCTATAATTCTCCTTATATTGTCAGCAGCCTGCCTGCCCGGGATAAAGCCCACTTAGTCAACATGAACCAAAGAGGGAAGAGTCTTCACTAATCTATTAGCCAATATCTTGGATAAAATGTTTATGTCTGTGTTAATTAGTGATATTGGACGGTAGCTCGCATGCTGAGGGGTCCTTCCCCTCCTTGAGAATGAGAGAGATAGAAGCCTGCAGCATGCTTGTTGGAAAGTCTACCATAATAGCGTTGAACAACGAGAGCAGATGGGGGGGGGGGAGGGGGAAAGGGAATCACTAAAAAATGTTATAATATACATTTGAGAACTCATCTGGGCCCTGGGCTTTTGAGGCGTTTAAGTTTTTAATTACCAGAACTTATTCCAATGTTATTTGCTGGTTCAGAGCTTCTTGCTGAGCCTCCGACAGAGAAGCAGATTGGCGGATTGGAGAGAACTAGTTATTTTAGCCGCTGATTGGGCATCGTGTAGCCATTTTTACCCATTATATAATTTGAAGAAATAATTTTGGAATTCGAATTCTCCCACTATTGCTCTTGGATTTAAGGTTAAGGAGCCTGATTGATTGAATGGAAATTATAGGAGGGGTGTCTGTTTCGTAAATTGGCTGCCAGGAGGTAATCTGCTTTATTGGCTTTTTCGTAGAACTTTCTCTTCGACCAGTTAAGGGACTTCTCTGCTTTTGCAGTTAGAAACATGTTGAGCTCAGCTCTAGATTCCTTAAGGGTCTTCAACATAGCTGGGGACTGGTTGTTTTTATGTAGTACAGAGAGAGCGTCTATCTTGGCTTGGAGAGAGTCAATCTTAATCTGCCTGGTTCTCTTCCTACCAGAGGCCAGAGAGATAAGGCAGCACCCTTATTGTAGCTTTGTTTGCTGCCCATTATTGCCAGTGATGGCACACTTCCCGCATTAAACTGGAAGCAAGCTTCTATCTCCCTACAGACTGTTCCTAATACCTCTGGAACCTTAAGTAGAGATTCATTCAATCTCCAAACTGCCCTGGGCATCTTAATATTTAAGATTGTGATTGTAGAGTCTACTGGGGCATGATCCGACCAGGTTATTCTATAAATATTTGAATCAGAAACCTGGGGAATCATACTTGCGCTTAGGAAGATATAATCTACTGTATGCATGAGTATGATTGGTGAGGGACTGAATAGAAGGTATAGTCCCTAGCCTGAGGGTTCAGTTCCCTCCAGATGACTACCAAGTTAAGAGAGAGAAGGCCTTGTTTAAGGGCTTTGACCTCTTGGAATCTAGAATTCGAAGGACCAGACTTTGATGGGGGAGATCTGTCCAGGGTCGGGTCTATAGCAAGATTGACGTCTACTCCCAAGATAATTTGGCCTTTGACCATATTGCCTAGTGTGGTGAAAAATCAATTGAGAAATGTAACACTGTTCTCGTTCGGGGCGTACACTGTAGCTATTGTTACCTTCCTTCGAAACAACTCCCCCACCAAAATCATATATCTACCATCTCTGTCTACTTTCTTCGGTTTGTGTGTAAAAGAAATCCGATTGTGGAAAAGTATTGCCACACCTCCTCTTTTCATCACTGAGGAGGAGAAGGAAGCGTCTTTATAAGATCTGTCAAGTAGCTTGGATTGTCTGGGGATCTAAAGTGGGTCTCTTGCAGAAGGAGAATGTCAGCCTCCTTGTTATATACAGCACCTTGTTTTATGAGAAGTGTAAGATATAGGGCAGGTCATATACAATTCACATACCAGCCATTGAAGTAAGCGAGCTCCAGGAGCTTGTGACCCAATTGATTTGTTGACAAATAAAATATATTAGTAGTATATCTACAGTATCTTTGACAGGGGAGGAATTAGGTGGTGCCTGTCATTGGTGTTTTCCAGTTTTTGTGCTAGTATGTTACTGATGGACGAACACATAGGTGTTTAATCAAAAAAGTCTGATAGTGCCATTTTGGCACTGTCACATGGAAAATCCCATTCATGTGAATGGAATTTCCATGCCGTAGCTCCACAAAATCACAATTTGTTGAATACTCATTGGGTAGGAAAAGGAACTTATATAGTTCATAGATACATGTTATTAAAGTTTCTTTTTAACTGTACACTTAAGTTTAGGTTCACGCTGATCACACAGAAAAATATATATAACAATTCTGTGCTGTAGTGCGCCAATAAAAGGGATACTTTGAGTGGACTGTGCCCCTGACACAATCCATCAATCTGCCTAATACTCATTGGGTAGATATTTTTTTTTGCTATTACATCTTCAGTTTATCTTCCATTATAAATCTGCTCAATTACATACCCCCACCAACATAAAAGCAGACAAATATAATCCTTTCCAATGTTATAACGAGCATGCAGGGATTCAGCTTGGTAGATATAAGTGCAATAATTACATATATGTGTCTAATGAATTGAAATACATTAAAAAAAACTCCTTATAAATACAGATATTTCAAACTATTTTTAAATAGTACCAGCAATCACAAGGTCAGTGTCACCATATTTGCACAACACTGGCAAATGCAATATTTCATAGTAAATGTTAACTACTTTCTTTGTGATATTTATAGAATTAAAAGCTGCAAAGCTGCAGAGAAAAACATGATTTGCATGTGGAAATTCTCATGTAGTTTTGTAAATACATGTCTTGTCCAGCAGAAACCCCAACTACTGTAGTAATTATTGCCCTATTTCTCTTATTAATTCGAACGTTAGGATTTACAGAAAGGTTCTAGTGATTAGACTGAACAACTTGTTTGCTAAATAATTAGTCCAGACCAAGTACTGTAGGGTTTATTTTGGGCCGCCAGGTGGCAGACAACATAAGGAGGGTAACAGACCTCACTCAGCTAGCAAATGTTTCCAAAAGATCCACACTACTGATTTAATTGGATGCGGAAAAGGCCTTTGATAGAGTAGACTGGGAATAAATGTTTGCGATTCTGCAAAGATTCTGAATTTGGGGTCCCTTTCTGAAGGGAATTAAAGCTTTGCATAATCAACCCTGTGGCACGTTGAAGATGGCAGGTAATATCGCTGTCATAATTCACAATAATGGAACGTGCCAGGGTTGCCCTTTATCTCCCCTTCTGTTTTCTACTAGTTTAGAGCCACTAGTTAACAAACCTATTTGAGGATATTTCTAGCTTCAACTATTTCTCCAACTACTGTATAAAATAAATAATTACAAATCAGAGGCACTGGCCTTGGGAGGGGATGGTGGAACATTGAAGTTGTTTGAGTTGAATTTTAACTTTGGAGGGAGAACTATGGTAAATATTTAAGGGTACATATAACACTTCATTACGCTGGATTCTATACAGCCAATTATCCAGAAATATTTTCCACACTTGAAAGTGGAACAGGTACTGCAATTCTTGGGTTCGTAGAATATCAGTTCAGATGAATACTCTCTCTATGTTACTCTACTTGTTTCATAATCTACCGCTCTGCATCCCAACCAAAATCCTGAAATTCATGCAAAATAAGATTTCAGTTTTATCTGGGGTCGAAAGAAACCCAGGGTTAAAAAAGTGTGATCACTGCCATTAAGTTGGAGGGAGGTTTAGCCCTTCTTGTACTAAGGAAATACTACGCAGAAGCTCAATTGAGTCACCTACCAACATACACAGGAACCGGGGGTGGGGGGGGATAAAATGGGTGAAAATTGAATCAGCAGATATCCTACTACAGACTATCGATGCACTCCTGGGTATCTCAATAGAGAGAAGACCAAGGAAGGCGTACATGCACTATCATGCACTTGATGAATTATCAAATTCTCTTTGGATATCTGTAGGGTTGCCACACTTTTTTATAATATGGGATCCTCCCCCGCCCCCCACCATAATAAAGAAACACAATCCCATCCGCACAATACACACACACAATCCCCCCCCCCCCAACACCACAACACACACTTCCTCCCACCATAGCACACATTTTTTATGTGAATGCATGAATGCGAAAGTTGGGCCCGACTTCCGGATGGGCCCAACTTCCGACGTCAACCGGTGGGGAGGCTCTGCTGCAGCAGTTGGGGCGTTGCAGCTAACAGAGACTGGCAACCAGACTCTGTCTGGGCCCAATGTCCAGCGCTGGCCGGTCGGGCCCTCTGAAGCTGCTGGGCCTGGGCCTCAAGGGAGTTATGAGATAAATACAGCATGCTGCACTCTGAGTTGTTTATGTACAATCAAATCAAACATTTAATTTCCTCTAAATTCAAATAATTGAAAGGCAAACAGCTTACCTCCATTGAGAGGTTGTGCACTGGACAGGAGCATCAGAAGGGTCTGGTCTCAGTTTGTACATCATTCTAAATTCTAGGAAAGCAAGAAAACATGATTATGTGACACTGTGGGAAAAAGATATTGGGTCAGAATTTTCTGACGAGGACTGGGCTGATATATGTGAGGCTGCCGCACGTGCATTCATCTGCACGACTATCAAGGAAAATAGGTAGAAAATCTCAGGAGATGAAACTTAACCCAGGTTAGATGAGCACATATCTATAAAGGAGCAATTGTATATTTTGGAGATGGTGTGGACACAGAGGCACTCTTTTCCATATATTTTGGACAGGTCTACATTTTTTGGTCAAAATTAGAGAACAGGCCTAACAGGTTGTGGGGTTTGATATACCAAATGATCCTTTGATAAAGGTCCTCGGCAAGCCAGTCACAGATATTCCCTATAAGACTAACAAACTAATTGACCATCTACTGACAGCAGAACATTGCTCCATAGCATTACAAACAGATCACTCCACCTCCACTCCGAATCTTTACAGACAAAGTGAGACATGTATTAGAGATGGAGAAACATTCAGCAATTTTAAATAACTCTATGTATAAATTTAAAAATATGTCTCCCATGAATAACAGCCTTTCCTGATAACTAGACTATCCCTCATAGCAGCAATTAGCGTACTTGTGATTATTTAAGAGTTTGTTCTACAACACTCAGAATGATGGACCAATATCCCATGTATATATTTGATATATGTCAAGCTCTAGACTTGGAGACGCTACCTTAGAAATGTTTGAAACTAATGTAATGATTGTTTATTGTATTTTTTGCTTGTCTTGTTTCTTCTACACCCCAACCCCCCCCCCCCCCACTTTTAAGCTCTGTATCCATATCCAAACTGAACTTTACATAATAAAAAAGCCTGTTTGAAAAAAAACCCTCATCTCTTGTAAAGTCAATGTGATGTTACTCACCCCTCATTAATGCTGCTTTGAACAACTGCATCCTTTTTGCCTCAATGATGTATGTTCCTCTTATTTGCCCACAACTAAAGCAGCATGTTTTGTATTTACTATGAAGCATTTCCTCAATTTGGAAACCTGCTCAAGTTATGTTACATTTTGAAACAAATGATAAACCGGGTAAAGATGGTTAGGTGTCTCAGCGCAATCTCACTGTATCCCACCGTCTCTTTTAAGAGGGACTGAACACATGGTTCCATCCAATGATAGAATGTCTATTTAAGACTGCTCCAGTTATCCAGCCATTCAATAATGTTATCGTTGTCTATGCAGTGTCTATCAATAATAGGTTTGTCTGCAAAAAGTTTATGTGATTACAATATGTAAGAATTTATTTTAGTCGAATGAAGCGTGTTTTTTATTTTGTTTTATTTAACGTAGTCATATTTTTCCTTACATTTGTTAAACCCACAGACAGAGTTATTCTGTAACTAACAAGAAAAGACTGCAGGATTTCTCCACCTGACCTCCACATGCTCCGACGCTGTAAGGAAGGGATTGTTCTATCTTTTGTCTTGTTCTTTAATGGGTAGTAAAACTGATGCTTCTTTTTTAGTGTTAAGCACAAGGGTTGAAATTCCTGAAATGTGCATATCAAAGCCTCTGCTGAATAACCCCTTTTACTATTGCATTATAGGTTTAAAAGCACGAACAACACAACTGTAACTACCTACAGTACAAATAAAGAGGTTCACTTTTAGAGCATCCTTGCACAGTTTCTGGTGTTAAAATGGATTGCAACGCTTAAGTCTTACAAGTATCTCCAAACGCCACTAAAGCATAGTTATTAATTGCTAGATGAGGACCAGGAAATGTATTGCAAAAAATAGCCCACAAGGATAGAAAAAACTGCAGTTGCAGTGTCTGTTGCAGTATAATTTGAAATACTTGGTAATAATTATATCATCATTGTTTCTTGGATAAGGTCGGATACAGTAATATAAATGATTTTGTGAAGCATGTGTTGCTATGCTTAATGTTTCTTATTTTGTCTGTTGCAATGCCGTAGCTTTGCGGGGAACTTTGATTTGTTTCTATCTGTGGACACTGATAATAGTTTGACCACAACTCTTTGTGTGTGTTTTGACCTCATAGAAAACATTTTTTTTTTTTTTTTGTAAATAATGATGCAAAATGGCTACATTAGCGTCACCCATGCACTTTACACGTTAGCATTATTCCTGTTGGATTGACTCATTTTCACATAATTTAAAAAAAATGCACCTGCACGGCCACCTCTTCATAAGCCCATTTTTTTTAACACGCCGTCAACAATATTTAGGTGTAGCTCATCTTTTATAAATGTGCTGTACCAATAGGGAATCCTAATAAAAGCAAACAGAGCTAGAGTTTGAAAGGGCTTTCCCCATCAATGTTTATGAAAGCGTATATAGTACATTGTAGCCAAAACCATGTGCTTCTTGGAACACGCCGGTTGGATACTCCCCTAGTGAACAATTTGTGTATTTTCTGCAGGATTAAGACTGATTATTCCCAGGAGGGATTGCTCATTTATGTATGTGTGTAGGAAGACACACGTTCTTCTAAACCAGCAACACATGCTCAAGCTGCACATCCCCACTGGAAATGAACATATTTCAGTGTGAAGAACATATAGGTTAAGTACTTGTAATGATTTTCTCTGTAGGGACCTGAGACCGAAAACACATCGGGGTAGCCTAATAATTGCAGATGTTGGTTCTTTGCTCTTCCCTCTGATGTCTTCTTACCCCCTTCAGAGACTATTATACTCTCTCCTTTCTGTTACTTCTGTGACTTAGGCCCCTACTCCGTATACTGTGAAGCGGCTTCCCTGGGTTGGAGAAGATATCAGCTCCAATCATATGAATGGAACATGTTCTCTAGCACTATGAAGTGGCTTCACGGGATATTGAATGAGAGGTCAAGGGGGTTCGGGATATACAAAAAGCAATATTTCAGGCATAATAACATTCTCACACTTTTACTATTTTATGTATATATTCTCTTCTTAGTATATGCTGTTTGATGATACTTTACATCCATATACAAAGCATAATATTAATGTTCAGGGTCAGATCTACCAAAATGTTTATTACATTTGAGGGTGTCTGAAATCATGTGCAGCCCCCTCTGTTACTTGTTACATTTTGTTTAACTCTACTAGACCTCTAAAGTAAGATATCTCTATTCCCAAGTATATCTTTTCTGCCGCAGGTGGAATGTTTTACCGAACCCCCACACCCCTTCTGGCCACATGTCTCTGTTATTCTATTTTCAATGGTGGGCAACTCAAGCCCTCAAGGGCCACCAACAGGTCAGGTTTTCAGGATATCCCTGCTTCCGCACAGGTAGCTCAGTCTTTGACTAAGCCACTGATTGAGCCATATGTGCTGAAGCAGGGATATCCTGAAAACCTGACCTGTTGGTGGCCCTTGAGGGCTGCTATTCTATTCGTTTTAATGTTCTCTGTTTATATTTGTATTCTGTTGTGTCTGTTCATTGCTTCCCATGTCTTTATTCTGTCATTTTATTTTCCACACTCATTGCACCCTGATGACCCTCTTCATTACCCTTAGACTCTCTTAATTGACCCATCATTGAGCTCTTTTCAATGCCAGTCTTTTCTTTCCCCAAACCCTTTTTTGTTGTCATTTCCATGCTTTCTTTTGTCTCCTTTTGTTTCCCCATTGGTCACATCTCAATGTAGAGTCTTTTTGTTGTCATTGAACGGCACGGAGTTGCAGGATATTGGGTTGTTTGTGATACCTTCTATTTAAGAAACATAAAAATACTTGGATTGCAAGCTCTTTGGGGAAGGGTGTCCTCTTCCTAACATTTACTTTTATGTTTCAAGCTCTTATATCCATTATGTATTAGCTTTTGTGTCCTTTTCTTGCACCTATTACTGTTGTGAAGCAATGTGTACGTGGATGGAGAAAAACAAATACAGATCTGCATACATACTGTACACACGTATTTACAGTGAGTGTGTTTCTCGGAGGGGGGCACATTTCACATTACTCACAAATTTGTAAACTATTTTGAGGGTTAATTTAAAAAGAAATGACACTAAAATGTGTGCATACTTGTGTAAGGGTGTGTTAGATACCATGTGTGTGCGCGCGGAGGGAGTACGGCAGGTTCCGCGACGGCACGGTAGTACAGTGTGCCGCCATGTTGTTGCGCAATATTGCAAAGGACACTGACGGGGTGAAGAGGTCGCGCATGCTCAATGGGAGCGCGCGAACGACAGGCCAATAAGGGAAAGGCTCTGATAATGGACCACAACTCCCGCGAGCTCTGGAACAGTCACCTGACGCTAGGAGCCAATGAGAGGGCAGGAATTAAGGAAGGAGGAACAGGAAGCGTGGGGGAGAGACCACGCTAGGCAGAGGAGATCGGGACAGAGCGAGAGGAGGTAGTGTGAGTGCAGGGGGTCCGTGACCCGCCTGCATAGGCCAGCTATTACCCTCAGGCCCATAGGAGGTTTCCCTGAGTCACAGTAGGCTGCTGTACTGCAGTGATGCACGATAGTGGAAGGAATTGTCACCTTAGTTAGGGACAGCGCACAGAGTTGTGGACGGTCACAGTCATCTGGGATCAGACGGCTGGACACCGCGACATCTGGAGGTCAAGGGCGGAGGCAACGGACCCTTTGTGAAGAGGCACCGGTCACCGCCGTGACCGGAAGGTACAATTGTAAAAGCAAGTGCACCAACACCGGTCATCAGGCGCTGATCCCGCCTTAGGAATAACTTTGTAGTGACACTAGCAAGTGGCTAGCAGACTGAGCATATTACCTAATACCTTACAAGGACAACACTCTATAAGAGCGTGGCGGAGCCACTGTTATACTGGACAAATTCTCTAGGGATGTGGCTGAGCCACGGTAGTATAAGGACTCTAACGTTATAATATACATATATATGCAAGTTATGTGTGATGTTATATAGAGAATAAGATATGGTTGCCTATGCAAAGTAAACTTGGTTGCACGCACTGTTGGTATGTTTCTTGCCCAGGGCAATCTTACATAACGGGGATCCTGGGCAAGTGGAGGCGCTGTGCTAGAACCGTTACCCCAGGCTCCCAGCTAGCGGAGGCTCAGATCTCCTGGAGCCGCAGGTTGAGTACAGTACCAGTAGTCCCTTAGGAAGGTGTCAGAAAAAGGGCTACATTTGGAGGCGCTGCTGAGAGATCAGACCTGGGGTGCCCCATATTTTTTTCTCAATTGTGCAACAATTTTATTTCATCATGTCTGTGCCCTCGCCGCTCGAGGTGCGCAAGTGGGCCCAGCGGCATGAGATTCCCCTGACACGTGCTTTTAGCCTGGGACATGTTCCCGCCGTTCTCTCCCTCGGCACTGTGACTGACCGTGTCAGGAAACTTCCGCTCATGGACACTGCCCGAGTGCAAGATCACTATTACGATCAGGACCAGTTGTGGCGCAAAATATTATATGTCACTGAGCAGGACATATGCCCCGAAGCTCTGCCCTTGGTACTACTGCTACCTGAGGCCCCCGGCATACACTGTCCAATAGTGCAAGTGGACCCCAACGAGCCACTGGCTGCTTCCACCCCACAGAGGGGGGTATCCCAACTCGTTAGGTGCCGTTACTAGCGGCTCTGACCGCACCCCTGAAAACAGTTTGCACCCTCGATGGCCTGCTGCAATGGGCCTGGGCACTTCGTTCACCCCTTCCGTCATGAGGCCCGCACTAAGTAGAATCAGTATGTCACGACTAGATGCCTACTCCCCAGCAGGGGGTAGCCTACTGGATAATGCCTCTATCCCTGTGCTTGCAGAAGCCATCTACCACTCCACACAGGCCAACCAATACCGGAAGTTAAAGGCGTTCTCAGGTGACAAACCCACGCCTCAGGGAGAAGTTGGATTTGAAGAGTGGCTGAATCACACGGAACAGGTACTGCCTGAATGGTCCTGCACTGACGCCGTCCGGAGGCAGTGTATCGTTGAATGTCTCCGACCCCCAGCGTCCCACATGGTGCATTGCTATCGGGACGATCACCCGGACGCTGATGCGGCGGGACTCATTTACTGCCTTACCAAGACCTATGGAGCCCCTATGGACGCCTATGCCCTGATGGCCAAGTTTCATGCTCTGGCTCAGAAAGAGGGAGAAATGGTGTCCGACTTCCTTAGACGTCTGCATCTGGATCTGTGGACTCTGATGAGAAAGGGCGTGGTACCGAAGGTGGATGCCGACGGATTGCGCACTACCCAGCTACTGAGGGGGCTCCTGCCCCTGCATCCGGTGTCCGTACGTGTCAGCGGCTGCCTAGTACCCGGACAAGCCTTGGCGTTTAATGACCTAATGGACCGAGTCCAAGAGCATGAGACTGTGCTGCTGGGGCGTGACTTAACCCCAGGGAAGAAGGCGTCAGGTGGGAACAAGGACACCAAAAAGTCAGAAGCTAAAGCCGAGGCATCAGAGAGCGGGGACCCCGACAAAGAGGTTTCGGGGCGCCGACAGCTGCCCGGCACCGCCCTGTGTCTGGGCGAAACTCACCTCCCGCGCGAAATGATACCTACCTCAGTCAAATCCAGTGTTATACTTGCGGGAAGATGGGACACCTTCGGGTGCGCTGTCCCTCCCTACGGAGAACGGCGTCTCGACCGGCTCAGTCTATGCCGTGTACTCCCCAGGACGGTGGAGCCGTGGCCCAGCCTTCAACGAGTAATCGGATCGGACCCGCTGCCATTGTTCGGGTAGTAATTGAAGGTATCTATGCTTCGGCATTGATGGATACGGGATCTCAGGTGACCATAATGTATCGGCCCTTCTACGACCAACACTTACACCGGCTGCCGCTGTTATCCGCTGATTCTTTACGGTTGAGAGGGTTGAGCCACGAAGATTATCCCATCGATGGAGTGGTGAAGGTACATCTGGACATTCCCCAGCTGAACACAGGTAAGCACCACCCCATGGAAGTGGAAGCCTTAGTGTGTCCCGAGCCACAAGACCACCCCAGTGCCCCGATAATCATGGGGACCAACACCGACATTGTGCAATCGGTGATCCGCATGTACTTACAAGAAGCGGGCGAAGCCCCGCTGCTGGCCCTCGCTACGTGTCCGGCACTACAAGAGGCTTGCGGTAAAATCGCGACTGAAGAGGAGCATGGAATGTTGTACAGTCAAGAGTGGGGACTGACTCAGATCCCTCCCGGGGAAGGGAGAATGATGATCGCGGCCTGCCACTACCCGGATAGACGTCCGGAAGATCAGCTCTTCTCCTTGGAAAGCACGACACGGGATGATCAGCGGCTTGGCTACGAACTATTAGCTTCCGTAAAGGAATGGCCGGGAAAAATTCCGAACAGAACCTGGGTGTATGTGCAAAACATCTCCCCTTACCCCATGTGCATTGATCGTCGGCAGCTGCTGGGCAGAATATATCCGGTGATACCCGAAAAGAAGGCTTTGGAGGGACGGCCGGCGGCCACCACCCATGCCGTAACCCCCCTGTTGGCCTTTGACTTCGGAGACTCGCCGCTAATGGAAGACTGGAGGAAAAGACTGCAGACCAAGCTAGGAGAACGACGAGGGGTGTTCCGGGAGCGCTCCCGCCGCCTAGCTCCCGAGATGTGGAAGAGGTGCGGAGGTTAATAGCCGAAATGGAGAAAGCTGGTATTGTTCAAGGATCACGCAGTCCATACGCCTCTCCCATCGTGGTAGTCCGTAAGAAGAATGGGACGGTACGTCTATGCGTAGATTACAGAACATTGAACAGCCGTACGGTACCTGACCAGTATACTCTACCGCGCATTGAGGACCATCTGAACGCCTTGACAGGAAGTAAATGGTTCAGTGTACTAGATTTGCGGTCAGGATACTATCAAGTGCCAATGGATCTGGAAGACCAGGAGAGGACAGCCTTCATCTGTCCGCTAGGGTTCTACCAGTACACACGCATGCCACAAGGGATCTGCGGGGCCCCTGCCACCTTTCAGAGGTTGATGGAACAGACCCTGGGAGACATGAACCCGCAAGAATGCCTAGTGTACTTGGATGACATTATAGTGTTTGGGAAAACCTTGGAGGAGCACGAGGAGCGGTTAATGAAGGTATTGGATCGACTTCAGAAGGAGGGACTCAAACTGTCCCTGGACAAATGCAAATTTTGTCGCACGTCCGTGACATACGTGGGCCACATCGTATCAGCTGAAGGGATTTCCACCGACCAAGGGAAGATAGAGGCTGTAGTGAATTGGCCCAGGCCCAGTAACATCCAAGAACTGCGATCCTTCCTGGGGTTCTGTGGCTATTACCGGCGTTTCGTGGAGGGCTACTCAAGCAAAGCTAAACTCCTGAATAACCTGTTAAAGATCTATCCTGAGGATACGGGTCGGAAAAGTGTCACGGCACAAACACCCTTTGGAGAAAAGTGGACCCCGGCTTGTGAGCAAGCGTTCTTGAAACTGAAAGCCAGTGTAACGCAGGCCCCAGTACTGGCCTATGCTGACCCTGAGCGCGAGTACGTGCTACACGTGGATGCCAGTTTTAGCGGACTAAGAGCAGTGTTGCACCAGAAACACGACACCGGGCTCCGCCCCGTGGCGTACGCGAGTCGAAGCTTGACCCCAAGCGAACAGAACTACCCTGTCCACAAGCTGGAGTTCCTAGCCCTCAAATGGGCAGTAGTGGACAAGTTACACGATTACTTGTATGGGGTACAGTTTGAAGTGCGGACAGACAATAATCCCATGACATACATTAACACGTCCGCCAAACTAGATGCGACCGGTCACCGGTGTTTGGCGGCACTGGCCAACTACCGTTTCAACCTCAAGTATAAACCAGGGCTCACCAACGTGGGGGCCGATGCTTTGTCACGAAGACCGGGGCTCCCACCTGTCCTGGATGAGGAGGTGTGGGAAGAGATTCCGGGGCCTGGTATACGTGCTCTATGCTCCACAGCCGCAGTAGTCGACAATCAGATCGAATTTTCGGAACTAAGAGTAGCCGATTCATTAGGGTGTCAATCCCGTGCTGTCCCTCGAGCTTACCGAAGCGGGGAAGGAATGAATATTACAGAAGACAAGATTATCTCCTGGAACAAGCTAGTGCAGTATCAAATTCAAGACCCAGTGATAGAATTAGCCCGCCAAGCCCTGCAGCAAGGAAACCCTTCTATTCTTAAGCAAGCCCCCAGAGAGTTGGTGAAACTCTTGTTAAATGAGTTCGGAAAATTTGAACTGGACAATTGCCTCCTGTATCGGGTCATACCCTACCATAATCATCCCGACCGGCGACAGCTATTCCTGCCCAAGACTCGGAATATGGTCCTCAGGGCCCTACACGATGATCATGGCCATCTAGGTGTCGACAAAACATTCGGGTTAATTCGGGACCGGTTCTACTGGCCGAAGATGAGAGAATCCGTGGAGGTTCATTGCCGACAGTGTACCCGCTGCATACAGAGGAAGACTCTACCCACTTGCGCTGCCACCATGGCGCATTTAAAAAGCTCCGGCACCATGGATTTGGTGTGCATGGACTTCTTATGAATCGAGCCAGACTCCAGGGGCATCAGTAATGTACTAGTGATCACGGACCATTACACAAGATACGCCCAAGCATTCCCCACCAAAGATCAACGGGCAGTGACTGTGGCTAGAGTATTATGGGAAAAATACTTCATTCACTATGGATTACCGAATAGACTACATTCGGATCAAGGCCGAGACTTCGAGAGCACTCTCATTAGAGAACTGTTGAAGTTGTTAAATATAGCTAAGTCACGAACGACTCCGTACCACCCGGAAGGGGATGCTATGCCTGAACGGTTCAACCGCACGCTACTTGACATGCTGGGGACACTAACTGTCTCTCAGAAGACGAAGTGGAGCAAGCATGTGGAGACACTGGTGCACGCATATAACTGTACTCGCCACGAGTCTACAGGGTACACCCCCTACTTTATGATGTTTGGAAGGGAAGCGAGACTGCCTGTGGATGTGCGGATATCTACCGATGGGGTATCCAACAGGACGCATTTCCGATATGTACAGAGACTGCAAGACAGTCTACAGCAGGCGTATAAATTAGCGGAAAAAACGGCGGCGCAATTAAATGCGGGCAACAAGAGGCGCTATGACCACAAGGTGAGACATAAAGAGATTCGTCCGGGGGATGCTGTCCTTCTACGTAATTTAGGCGTTCCTGGGAAACACAAATTGGCTGATCGGTGGAGAGATGGGGTGTATGAGGTAGAATCACAGATGCCTGGCCTCCCGGTGTACCGCATCAAGGATTCAGAAGGCCGGGTAAAGGTATGGCATAGGAATCATCTGCTCCCCATACCGCAAGTAGGGGACAACGAACTGGAAGTGCCCACGGTTGCAATATATGGAGAAGATGAGAATACAGAGGCTGGCCCAAAGACTGTAATAAATGCCACCTCTGAGAATCCGATGGAGGGAACCTCTCAAAGGGGCCTTCCGACCGTGGGGGCATCTCCCGAAGGAGCTACGGGTAAAGAGCCCCTTGGTCCAACGACAGATACGCTGACTCCAGTGAGCCAGCCGTTAGACCCGCAGAGCCCATGCTTTGTGCCACACAAAGACTTTGTAGATCTATTGAACCCCTCAAGGGCAGAATTGGAAATGCCAACTGAGACTTGCTACTCTCCAAAGGAGGCAGCTGAAGAACAACCTCGTCGAAGCCAAAGAACAGGTCAACCTCCAATGAGGATGGCTTACGATCAATTCGGGGCACCCCATTATGAGGCTCAGCAGTGGGCTCGCCGCAGAGTACAGTCGGTAGTGGTAATGTTCACTGAACTGTGCAATTTAATCTAGAGCCTAAGTTATATGTACTGTGTTGCGTTGATCTGTGTATAAAGTTATGTAGATGTAGCCCAAGCGGGGACGTTGGATTCTGCGGGGGGGAGAATGTAAGGGTGTGTTAGATACCATGTGTGTGCGCGCGGAGGGAGTACGGCAGGTTCCGCGACGGCACAGTAGTACAGGGTGCCGCCATGTTGTTGCGCAATATTGCAAAGGACACTGACGGGGTGAAGAGGTCGCGCATGCACAATGGGAGCGCGCGAACGACAGGCCAATAAGGGAAAGGCTCTGATAATGGACCACAACTCCCGCGAGCTCTGGAACAGTCACCTGACGCTAGGAGCCAATGAGAGGGCTGGAATTAAGGAAGGAGGAACAGGAAGCGTGGGGGAGAGACCACGCTAGGCAGACGAGATCGGGACAGAGCGAGAGGAGGTAGTGTGAGTGCAGGGGGTCCGTGACCCGCCTGCATAGGCCAGCTATTACCCTCAGGCCCATAGGAGGTTTCCCTGAGTCACAGTAGGCTGCTGTACTGCAGGGACGCCCGATAGTGGAAGGAATTGTCACCTGAGTTAGGGACAGCGCACAGAGTTGTGGACGGTCACAGTCATCTGGGATCAGACGGCTGGACACCGTGACATCTGGAGGTCAAGGGCGGAGGCAACGGACCCTTTGCGAAGAGGCACCGGTCACCGCCGTGACCGGAAGGTACAATTGTAAAAGCAAGTGCACCAACACCGGTCATCAGGCGCTGATCCCGCCTTAGGAATAACTTTGTAGTGACACTAGTAAGTGGCTAGCGGACTGAGCATATTACCTAATACCTTACAAGGACAACACTCTATAAGAGCGTGGCGGAGCCACTGTTATACTGGACAAATTCTCTAGGGATGTGGCTGAGCCACGGTAGTATAAGGACTCTAACGTTATAATATACATATATATGCAAGTTATGTGTGATGTTATATAGAGAATAAGATATGGTTGCCTATGCAAAGTAAACTTAGTTGCACGCACTGTTGGTATGTTTCTTGCCCAGGGCAATCTTACATAACGGGGATCCTGGGCAAGTGGAGGCGCTGCGCTAGAACCGTTACCCCAGGCTCCCAGCTAGCGGAGGCTCAGATCTCCTGGAGCCGCAGGTTGAGTACAGTACCAGTAGTCCCTTAGGAAGGTGTCAGAAAAAGGGCTACACTTGTGAGAGTAAATCGATGGGATTTTGCCCCTAAATTCAGGGTGTCTCTCGCTGATTTTTCTGTTAAATATTTCACATTTGTTTTTCATATTACTGTTGGGTTTATTACTTTTTTTTTTTACCTCAAAACCGATGCGTCCCTCCTTAGGAAATATTTTACAATTTGTGGTGGATTCTTGACTTTTAAATCTAAATATTAATCTATAATAAAAGGTCCCACATAATTATTCCCTGAATTGCCAATTTTTACATGTATTTTTAAAGGCAGAGATGATTTTTAAAGGCAGAGATGTTACTTTTGAAGCTTTGCGTTAAACATTTGTGCCCAAGGGCAGCTGATGGTCACTGACTCAGACACAGGTACCTAGAATCAAAACCCATCAGCAGTCCTAGGGCTCGTACATCCCCCTGGAGTAGCGTGTACCAGATACCGACTCGCCTGTATTCACCTGAACTGTAAATATACACCTACAGTATGTATGTATCTTTGTCATTTCATACAATGTATCTGTACCACTGATCTGAGTTGAGAACTCCTGGTCCCCCCTTCACCTCTCACCCCCTTCTTTATTTTCTCTGTACATCCTTCCACCATACCCCACCCCCTTTATTCCGTGTGAACTCATTGTTGTAGGTTTACAGAATCTCTCCCTCTGTGCCCCCCCACATGTCTTTCTCTCCCTCCGTGCCCCCATGTCTGTCTCTCCCTCTGTTTCCCCATGTCTGTCTGTCCCTTAATGCCCTCCCCATGTCTGTCTGTCTCTCAGTGCCCCCCCCCCCACGTCTGTCCCTCCGTCAGTGCCCCCCCCACACCTGTTAGTTTCTCCCTCTGTACCCCCCATGTCTCAGTCTTCCTCCATCAGGGCTCCTCTTGTCTGCCTCTCTCATCTTTCTACACCTCATGTCTCAGGCTGTCTCCCCTTCTCAGTACCTCTGAGCCCATCTCTGTCTTTGCTGTTGTCCTCTCTTCTCCTCTGTCCTGTCCTTTGCCTCCTCTAATTGACTTCTCTTATCCTGTCCCTCCCCCGAACTCTTCTTTCTCCTCAAAAGAATAAACAACCCTCTGAGTCAGGGGCATCTGTGCTTGAGCATGGGACATCAGCACTTGCGAAAAGCTGCCCATGTGCTAATGTAAGTGTTACAGGTGCTCCCCCACCCTCTGGGAGATTTCACTGTTACTTGTACTCTCGCTGTGCTGTACCTGTGAGGCTTACAGGATTGCTGAGTGTCCGCCGATGTTAGTGGGGAAGATAGGACAGTCTTTCAAGAAATAGAGCTCTCACCTCGTACATGGGTGCAGCACCTCCATTCCCAGCAGGCCCCATAAGTGCTGGGTGCAGTCCCTGCAGGAAAAAACATTTTGCACTCCCCCTGATAAACTGCAGTCACAGGAAGGAGTATAAAAGCAGCAACTGGTCTTTGTTGTAGCATACAACAGATACACTCTCCTTAGGGTCCCTGGACTCAACTCCAGGGCTTAAGGCCCCAAAGGTCTATCCTTTGCTCTCCTACTCCGTGGTGGAGTAAGGGGTAGTTTCCTACTCCCTTGCGGAAGGGGAAGGAAAGTGACCAGAGCCCTGGCTCCACAATTTCAACAACCACAACATTTGGATCTGCAGTCCCTTTTGTACCCAGGGGTGGGTCCTAGGTCAGAGCCCCTGATTGGGCAGCACACAGGCCTCAGGCCCACATCCCAGCCACTCAAGGGAGTTGTTTACTGCAGTGGAACCCAGATTAACCCTAACACTGCCTGCACTGGTACCAGGGCTTATGTGTTAGGCAGGGCAGATTAGTAGCCAAGAGGATACATGGCTACACAAGCATTAATCTCAATGACCATTTAAAAATTACAGTTTATCACATATGCCAATATGTTCAAAAAATTCCCTCCATCTCTAAACCCTTATCAGCTCCAGCGCTGATTCCATCCGCATCTCTCTCCAAACTAGCTCTCCTTCACACATCTCAGCGCACTCCCAGTTTATAGCCAAACTCTGCCTTAAAGTAGCAAAACATTCAATATACATTGTTTTTTTAATATAAATTTGTTCCTTAGTATTAGATAATACTTACTGCATTAAAAAAAAAAAATGTCAACTCAATACCATTTGTAATTAATTTTACAGGAGCAGTCCAAGCGGACAGTTTTAAAAAAAAGTTTGAAGCAGCGAATCCCAGGAGCTGAACGACATTGATTTCGGCCCCGTGACCCTCGGCTTCTCGAAATACTTACCCGCGAATGGGGTGCCAGTAGCAGCTCCAGATGGGCAGTGCGGGGATATCAAAATGTCAAGAAAAGGGAAAACACCCTTTTGGGCCATAGTGCCAAGCACTGACCATCTGCAAGACCAAGTAGTTCTCATGACATTTTTGCATCATAATCTCCTAGAATTACGGAATATCACATTTTTTCCAAGAGTGCTTTGTAATCCTTTGGAACTTTAGTTGCTTATGCTTAAATGTTATTGTTATTAATAATCTGGTAACACCTTCAGGTATTTGATTGAGCTCAATCTAAGGTTTAGGTACAGTATATAAAATTCAATACCAATGTTCGTATTCATTTAATTGCATTGTTGTTTTTTTTATATTACATTTTTATGACAAACTGCATACATTTTTCTTTAGAAATCTCGGTCCTACCAGTATTGCTTCTTTTATCTAATCAGATCCCCAATTATGCGCCAGGGTGTTTTCCCTTTTCTTGCACTTTTATAGGGGGCTGAGATTCCCCCTTCTTCACCTACTGTAGGCTGCAGCAAAATTCTAATTTCTAAGTATAGTTCACTAAGAAATTCACTATAAACACTGTCGCTAATATATTAGCGCCTTAATTATTTTCCATTTTCATATTGAAATGTCAGCTTAAATGTCCCGCGTCATGCTGGCCAATAGGAAGTTGTGACGTCATCCCTTGCGGCTTCCTATTGGCCCACATGACCAGGACCTTTAACAGTATCGAGATATCGGTAAGTATCTCGGGAAGCAAGGGGTCCCCGAAGCTTAAATGAACTCAGTTCAGCTCCGGAGACCCCCTATTTCAATCCTATAAAAAATGTAAAAAAACCATGCAGCTTGGAGTGCTGCTATAACTGAGCATCCTGTGGTTGCTATAACAGATTTAGCACACCTCCCCAGCGGTGCAAGATATTTGGCAACAGATGATCACAAACAGGATAGTTTTCAGTGTTCCCAGCAGGAAACAGTGCCTGAGCGGCGAGCTGTAACAATAGACAATGTTACCTTAGTAATATAAGGTGACGTTGTGTTTGAAGCATTCCACTGACTGAACGATTGATTTAGTGTCAGCCATTACATGAACCCACAGAGCAGGATACTCGGTGATCGATCACAGACGAGTGGATCGACCGGCAGCTTAGGTAATTCATTTTCATTAAAAGTAATCAAATGCTGCATATATTAAAACAACAAAAACATTTTAAAAAGTGCAGCGAGTAATGCTGCGTTAGTAGGTCAGCTTGTTTCAGATTGCTTACAAATACAGCACCTAGAAGTATTATTGAGGGGCAAGGAAACTTTGGGCTGAGCTCAGATAGGGCCCTCCCTCTCAGCAGTCCGTTGAGGGGGTGAGAGGACCCAGGAGAGGGAGATAAAGATAACAGAGTTTATGCGTATGTGAACTCACATCATATTTTCGTCTCAGTCAATCATTTAAAAAAAATTAAATAATAATAAATGACCCAAACTAATGTCATGTGGATGGTTCCATCACCCTCACAATTGCTATGCTGCTAACATTTAATTTTAACATAATATAATAAGTCTGCACTGGATTTCACGTGTGCAGTTTCTAAAAATGATGTAACCTCTCTCTACAAATTTTCACGCAGGAAAAGTTATGAATGTTGTGTCACTTGAATCCTACTCTATAATTATAGCTGGCTAGTTTTATTTATCCTGTTAGAGAGATGGTGGAGTTTTGATGCCTCCCACAAGTAGATTACACACTGGCTTCATACTGTACATAATCTCTTATATTGCATGTAATGTGTGACATTACCACCATGGGAAACAGAAAACTGCCCCAGAGAACGTTGGAAGCGGTCTTCATGCATAATGGAATCAACAGAACATCGAATAAGACAGCACAGTATCTCCAAATTACTGTAGCTTCAATGTAACGTACAGTAGCATCATTTTATTATATATCGTTAACGTTCTTTTTTAATGCTCATGAGAATCGTCTAAATGACATTTCTGCCCCAAGAGGTTATTGTTTTAATATATTGCATCAGTACCTGTTTAATTTGTTGTTACCCATTCTACTACACAATGGATAATGTTGCCACCTTATAAATAAATGCTGGTAATAATAATAATAATAATAATAATAATAATAATAATAGTATTAATAATTCAAATGTATATACAATTTTAAATAGGTGATGAAAAAAACAATGTTAGTTTAAAAGAGAACAGCAGGCACTTTTAGCCTAAAGTGAAAGTAAGAGCTCTTAGAAATAAGCTCCTTATGTTTCCCGGGGGGCAGCAAGAAGTCAGGACACATTAACCCTGCAGTTGTAGTAGTTCCCTGTGGAGGAAATGTATATGTGTGCAGCTTATGTATGTTAAATAGACCTTTAAATTATTCTTTGACCTAAAAATTGCCCTTGACAATTGTATTATGCGGGGGAAAGGAGTACTGTACTTGTATAGCATAATAACTATTAATCAGTGTTATAACCACAATACAGTACGGGAACTGCTCCGTATACATGTACATGTGATGTACCTCTGTCCTCAAACGTTGTTTTTTAGTTGATGCCAGATTTTCTTGATAGTCATTTGTTTGGCTAAATATTTTTATGCCAATGAATTTATCAACATTGTAATGGAATAATAAACCTTTGACTATATTTGTAGAAATGTTTTAGGATAGTACAAAAACAAATCATTAAAGATATGTATGTCTCTAACAAGTAACCACATGGCTATAAACATTAAAAGTAGCTGATTGTTACATTATAATGTCCGCATTACTGCAGCTCTGTATGCACCAAAAAAGTAATATACCGTAAAAGGCAAAACAGTAAAAATAGCTTAACTGCCAAACAGCTTTGGTTCTAGCAGTTTTTCTATCATCTCTTTTTCGGTGTAAATGTGGCAACCTGTTGCGTAAAATTAACAAATATATGTTGGCTACAACTAAATGTCACAATGGTGTTTAGATAATATGGTCGTTCTTTTCTGAAACACTGTGGTGGTTGTGAACAAGTGGAAATTGAGTCTTTAACAGCAATCCCAATCCACTAGAAGGGATTTAAGATCAGTAGCCTCCCTTCATTCTTAATTCCTTTATCCGTGCTGCCAAATCCTTAACTGTCTACCCACCCCACAGCTGGCTGTCTCTTAAGTGTATTCACATTCCCCCATAAAATCTCTGTGGATTGTTTTAAATTTAAAATCCTATTAGTCTTAAATTAATTGCCATTTCTTGGGGAGCATCGGGTTGGAACTGCAGGCTGAGACCTGCAATAATTAACTGGGAAAAGGTTACTGAAGAGAAAAGATGCAGATCTCATGCTGGGCTTTAGTCTGGGGATCTATTTCCTCCTCCTCTTCTCCTTACAGCTTTTATTATCTTATCAAGCCTATCCTCCTTAGCTGACCATTTCTTTCTCTGTCAGGCAAAGGACGAAGGGGCTTTGAACCCTGAAATGTAATTCTTCACATCATTCATGAGGCTGATTAAGTTCATTCTACAGGAAATCAAATGGACCTACAGTAACTAGGCATAATGTTTAACACTTGAAAAAAATGACCAGGGCCACAGCACAAAAATACATATTTAGAAGAGTTTATTTGATGGCAACACAATATTTGTGAAGAAGATAAATGCCAGGTTTGTAGTTTCTGCTTATGACATTAACAAGTACCCAAATCAGTGACATTAACAAGGACTCAAATCAGTGACATTAACAAGGACCCAAATCAGTGACATATGGGGATCTGTCCCCAAAAATTGAATTTTAATGTAAGTGCTGACTTTTCCCAGTAAGACTGTTGAAATCAGACACTGAATCAGTGAGACTCAAAAAACTAGTGATAGAGGTCACTACAGTATGTTGTGAAGAATACAACACGCAATGATGGTAGTATTCACTTTGTGAGGGCTAGACCGTGGCATACCACCAGATTTGAGTCTGAAGGTGAATAAGCAAAAAAGGGGATATGCTCGGCTCAACAGTATTACATCTCAACAATAGCAGTCTCACTTGTAAATATCCTAAATAGTTACACTGGATTTATTAATGTTTAGAATTTAGGTGGTTTGTTCAAAGTTTAATTGTGACGGTAGGTGGCTTAGGTTGGGATCTTATACGTTAATGACAACAAACACAGGAATTCTGCTCATGTTAGGTCATGCGATCTTCTAGGATTTCATTAAATTATTCCATAGAATCACAGCAAATGAATGTCATTCTTTTAAGAATCTTTGAAATGTTTGAATCGTTTTCTCTATTCTTTGCAAGTCATGGGTATTTCAACCGTTACACATATAGTATTGCCATTGGTTCTATCTCCTCTCTTTTTTTGTTGTACATGCATTTCTTACTTGTGGGCCTTAGCCGAGAATTTTATTAATATATTAAGTTGCTAAGATATATTGTAATAATATATTATGATTGGATTTTTTCGGAGAGTTACCAGGAATGGGGACCAATGTTAGCTTACTGGAGGAACCTTCATTATATATCGTACAGTGTTGCACTGTTGGTCCATCCAGCTCTTAAGGGGTTAATCATAGAAAGGTGTTAAGGTGTTAATCATGCATCATATGTGAGAAGATCTCCAAATGGAAGTGTCAGAGCCGGACTGTCTCTGTCCTGAAACTGGAACTTAAACTTCCCAGACAAAGTTATTTTTAGGATCTATGTATAACCCCCTCTATATGGAAAAAGTGACAGAGCTATTATCCCATTGTATTTGCTCACACACACACAAAAATCTTAATTAAGGTATACAACCAAAGCAGAAGCATCCATTAATAAAGAATAATTATGAGGTTGGATTAGTGAGATTATCAGAAACAGGTGGAGTCTATCTCATTGTCTGCTTTTGGTCTAGATGAGGTAACACTTTCCTACTGTATCAGTCAAAAGTTCCAATCTGCAGGGAGCCTGAGGTTTAGAGTGTGAAATCCCAAATGTATCAGGCCAAACAGGGGCGTCTCTTAGATAGAAACTAGTGAAGACTCACCCTTTCATTTCTATTGGCCATCAACTAGGCTTTACTGTAACAGACGTTGACTCCTGCTGGTTTCAACTTCTAATTTGAAATAACAGAGCTGTGAATTAGGGACCTGTTGCTTATCCATGATGAGAAAATGAGAAATAGCACCCTTCCAACATATGTTCTCAACAACTTCAAAGAAACAACATGGAACATCACAGTTACTGTACATTGGAAAAACTATACTTTTAGGTACATCAGAAACAATAAAACTAAGAATGCACCCAGATGGATAGGTCTTGTTAAACTGGCTTGAAGACATATGGAAGCATGCTTTTGGTACACTTATGGCAATTACATATATGGAATGTCACACCTGCAGAAGAAGAACAAGGCAAGTTGTAAGATGTAAAACAGTTATGGCAAACAGTTTGTATTGCTGCCACATTTTCTATTTTTTTTTACTCAATATTTGTTATAGCTACATATGTAAAACCACTGAGATATTGCTATGAAAATAAAAATGCCTCTATTAAATATTACACTGTATTCGGATCAACCTACTTAACAATCCTAACACAGTTAGCGTGGAATGTCTTATTTGCGATTAAACTGAATAGTAAAACAAGTTCTTAACAATTATCATACAGTATGTACAGTACAAATCGTTTGTTACCATTGGACAGTTTTCATCTAATTACAGTATTGGTTGCTTTACTGCAGATGCAATGGCATTAGAAAATGTTAAAGCTTTACTTTGTTTGTGGGAAATGCATTACTTGTATGTTATTGCTTCCATTAAAGAGCAGAAGCAGTCAGCGTTGTGCAATTAGATAGCAAAATACTGAGGTTCTCATAACGAGTTCTTGTGCTATAGCGGGTTCTATAACTACTGCCTCATCTGTATGCAGAAGACAACAGATAGTCTAAGTGAGGGGCTTATAAAACATAAGAGTAACGCTACTGTATGCATAACAATAATAACCAACCATAACATCTCCTTCCTGCCATTACCATATTTATTTAGTCCTACAATGGTCGTAAAACAACGGAAACACTATAAACCATGCAAGCATCAACATGGGCAAGGCTAGTTACTCACGATATTAAAGATGTCTCACAGTAAGGGAAATAACTTAAAATTACTGCTTCTACAGTATGTTGAGATATTGTCTTGATAAAGGGTTGACTTAGCCCTAAATGATGCATTTTGCCCAGGTTTGACAACAAGCAGATTGAGTCCAGGTTTTTCTCACATAAGAGAGACATTCTGTGCATTCACGGTCTACCACACTTGTTGCTATATCAATGATTGTCCAGTTTGCTGCCACATACACGGATCACTCAAATTGAACATAATTTATCTACTACTTTGGGACTTAATTGATCTAATTCTTTGGGACTGTTTGATTCTTCAGAACTAATACTGCCCAGAAACTGAATGAACCTTCAGGGCTCATATTGCCCTACAGACTATCATTGTCATACTTGCATACTTTTATACGTTCTTTGAAGTGGAGTCTGAATGGACTTTATGTCGTGCACCTTGAACCTTATTGCTTCCTTTATACTCATAAGAGTGCTGAAGGGGATCTCATTTGTTTCATTATAATATCAACATGAGTAACTGGCAGTTTTTTTCTCTGTTGACCATTCCTTAAGCTTTCTGCACAGCTCTTGATATATAACATTTGTCTTTGTACCAATAAGTTGGGAATTTTAAACTAAAGGTGGTTTCTTCCCTAAATATTATAGTATCAAGGCACCTTGGAGCTAAAGTCTTTAAGTCTTATTTGTTTTAGAGAGAGCATTTTCAGGGAAACAAAGCAAGTAAGGATACAAATCATGTGAATCATAAAATCATAAAATAGTCAGTAATGTCATTGCTGATGCTAGGAATGGAATAGAAGGAACATTAGCAGAAATCCCATGACATAAGCCACGACATCATGGCGCCCCTGAGGGCCAGAACACCATGGTAGCTTTGTCATGGGGCATACAAATGGTTAAAAAAAATAATATATATATATATATATATATATACATATACACACACACTAAAAATAAAATGTTGCCTGGTGCATTCCAAAAGCAAAAAATGGTATATAAGGGCTATAAAATGTGGGGTGCCAGCAGAAAGACTGAGATCACAAATAGTCTAAAACAATATAGAAAAGAGAAAAATCTGCAGCACTCACCAAGATGTTGTTGTCAAAAATGATATTTATTCGCAATAAAAAAAAACAAGGTAGATAATACACACTTACCTTTACGTGAATTTTATTCTTTATGTCTTGTAAGTGTGTATTATCTACCTTACATTTATTTAAATAAATTTTATTTCATCTGCATCATAAGATAATGCACTAGGGGAGTGCGCTTTTTTCTTTTATATATATATATATATGTATATATATATATATATATATATATACACATGTAGAGGTATCACATGTATGTACATATGGAAGATACCACATTGTACCGCACTCAAATGAAGCTAAAGGATTTACTGAAAAAACAGGCACAACTAGACAGCGATATCATCTTCCTCAGCAAATGCAAGAAGGAGCATCTGATCCCGAAAGGACTCGTCCTCAAAAACCCACTTGCCACCACATACAACACAAAATTCTCCCAACAACTGTGCACCATGAACTCAGAAAGATTAAGGAACCATCTGATCAGCATCTGTTACAGCAACAGGAGAAAGACATTGTAACATCGCCGGAAGAAGAGATCTGTGTATCTCGAAAGCTCGCACAAATAAAAGCATTTCTTTAGCCACAGAACGGTATCATCTATTTATTTCTTGATTATATATATATATATATATATATATATATATATATATATATATATATATATATATACATTTAATCAACCCCACACTGATGAGACCCATTAAGGTCGAAACAGCTGTCTGTAGGTGGTTTTCTGGGTATGCACCTTAACCCTGGCTGTGCTCAAAGCTGTGACCATGCAGCAAGCTTAAGCCTATAAGGACCATGTTAAAAATGGTTTTTGAAGCAAAAAGTGGCACTGTGTGCTCATTTGCATGTCATTTCCCAGAATCCCTTGCTGCAGTGGAAGTGCTGTGTGCTGGGTGATAATGGGGAAAGGCGGGGTTGCAGATCTGCCTAAGACATGCAGATGAGCATATAGTTGTATTTACATTTGCATATATATATATATGAAAAAAAGACGGTGCAACACAGCGCTACAGGACAATCGTGAATTATTGACCTAATTAATTATAAGGTGAAATTGGCAGCCAGACCAAAACTAACAGTACAGTCAGTCAAAAAAGCATGTAGAAAAAAAGGAATATCGGCGCCAAAAATTGAAATCCAAACCATAACAGTGTGCAGTCTAACTGAAGTCCTTATATAGGTGGATGGTATGGATGTGAGCTGACAATTCTCATCAGATTGCAGTGTAATATAAAAGGGAAAAAAAGAGAAAAGAAACAAATTATGGTGCAGTATGTCAATGCAATCATAAAAACATAACGGACTGACAACACACAACAAACAGAACAGATGAGAACAACACTAGCAAGGCTAAATAATGATTAAAAAAGCTATTTATTAAACAACTACTATAGCTGGGTGTGGGAGGGTGGCTGGCACACACCAATCCGGAGGGGAAAAATTGTAACCCTACTCACACGATGTCAGATGGGTACAGGCAGTGTAGCTGGATTCACATGGATGTTAAGCCAATAATGGCGACCGCAGCTCACTCGCGGGTGTCTCCACGTGGAGGGGATGGTAGGGTGGAGCGCACGAGTCACTCAAACTCCAGGGCTTCCGGGCGGATGCGACGTCACGTCCTTAGGAACTCCCGATGTCCCTCTCTCACTTCTCGTCCCCCACGGCTCATCCCTTGAAGAAGTGCGCGCATGCGCATGAAACGCGTCGGGAAGATTCTGTGTATCTTAGAAGCTGATTTCTGGTCTGAAAGGACGTTGCACTGCAGCAGTTTGAGCCGTGGGGGACGAGAAGTGAGAGAGGGACATCAATGAGAATTGTCAGCTCACATCCATACCATCCACCTATATAAGGACTTCAGTTGGACTGCACACTGTTATTGGCGCCGATATTCCTTTTTTTCTACATATATATATATATATATATATATATATATATATATATATGTCTTTATCTTTATTTATATAGCGCCATTAATGTACATAGCGCTTCACAGCAGTAATACATGTGACAATCATATAGATAACAAATAATATAATTAAAACATAAAGGGGAGAAGTACTTCAGACATAAAAGTAACATTTAAGAAAAGGAGTCCCTGCTCCGAAGTGCTTACAATCTAATTGGTTGGTAGGAAGAACGTACAGAGACATTAGAAGTGCGTTCTGGTAAGTGCGTCTGCAAGGGGCCAAGGTTTATATGTGCGGTGCAAAACTAACTCATAGAGCTCTTCATATGCTTCCTTAAACAGGTGTATTTTGAGTTTGGTCTTAAAGGTGGATAGTCAGGTATTGAGGGGGAGGGCATTCCAGAGGTATGGGGCAGTCAGTGAGAAAAGTTTAAGGCGGGAGAGAGCTTTAGATACAAAAGGGCTAGAGAGAAGACATCCTTGAGCAGAACACGAGTTGGGATGGTGTATAGCGAGAAATTAGGGCTGAGATGTAAGGAATAGCAGAAGAGTGTAAAGCTTTAAAAGTGAGGAGGAAAATTGAGTGTGTGATACAGGATTTGAAAGGTTCTGGCAGCAGCATCTAGGATAGATTGTAGGGGAGACAGGTGAGAGGCAGGAAGGCCGGACAGCAGGATATATATGATACAATATATGAAACACAGATCTTCTATGCCAATACAAGAAAATATGTGTTTATATGCAAAATATAACCAATATCTGAACACTTTTCACAATTTATAGGGAGTATAAAATGTCAGAATAGATTATCTAAAATCAGCTCACTATTGGCACTGGTCATTATTATCCTACAGATTATTTGATCTTGTTAAAGCCTTTTTATTAACATGCTCATCATTTTAGCATAGAATTCGCATCCAAATGCCATAATATAGGACAAAAGGGTAAAAACAGATAATAGGGGTTCATTGTATGGCTGGCTCAAAAAAAGATCTAAGCACCAATCCACACTGTTGTTATCTTATTTATTTCAATGGAAAGCTGCAACATCAATAGTAGACAGAGTTGCGACTTGCTTCATAATCCTGCTGCTATATACAGTGCTGTGCCTGGAGGTTGGGGGACCACTGAAAAGCTCTGAGAGACCACCCGTTCATGTAGGACTAACAAAAAAAATTCTGCTATGGATTGATCCTCTAATTAATTTCACTCGTACATGAATTCAAGCACTCATACACACAATACACTCTTACATGCATGCACACATAGATACATACATACCTGTACATACACTGATAAACAGAGCGAATGAACCCACATGAGACTATCAAAGATTTTTTGAATCTCACAAAACTTGGAAAGTCTGGACTTTGAGTGCCCACTGTGGATATACCAGGGTACCCAATAGGCCATTCCTAGTCTGCATAATACAGCATACATTTTAATTAAATAGGACTTTAAGTATACTCCATGGAATTTATTTCCTACAAAAATAGCATTCTTTATTAAGCATGTCTTTCATTATATAATTTATCCATTATGAAACCCATGACTATTATGGTATTATGGACAAAGTTAAGCTGGTCACTAAAATGTCACTGTTCTGTAAAAAAAACTATAGTAGTCTATATTAAATGATACCCCTACAGTACCTCAAATAAAGACTAAAAAACTACAGTGACCTCCTGTGGCTGCCTTAAAGAATACTATTCTCTTACAGGAAGAATGCAAGAGTGAATGCCAGAATGGTAAATTAAACCCCAGTGATTATAATATATAATAAAAAGAGTTAGCAAATTGTTGAACGTGTCTTGTTGAAATGTAAACCAAAATGTTGTTGGAGTTTTGATGACTGGGTCCCAGTGGAGTGAGTAGAAAAAAGAGTTGAATTTCTATACATATAGCTAATTTGCTACAAGAATTTAAAGCTTTTCACTGACACGTTTCAACTTTGCAAAATTCACCTTTATCAAATAAATAAAACAGAGTTATGTTTAGTAGAGTTCACATTGACTTATATACCAAACAAAACACTCATCTATACAACAAATTGGGAGAGACCTGCTGACACACCTGGGTTATCTGGGAAATATTCTAAGTGAAATCATTTGTACATACTTTGTAAATTCAAATTAGCTTATATCCAAGGTATCTCAGGGTTACCTTTTATTGGACCAACAAGAAGTTGATATGTTACAAGCTTTAGAACCTCTCAGGGTCCTTTATTAATGAACGACCCTGAGAGGTTGGATGGCTTGTAACATACAACTACTTGTTGGCTCAATACAAGATATCATATCACCTACTCCCTCTCCCTCCTTCGTTCCTACATGGAAGAAAGGACCAACACGACTGCCCACCCTTCTTTGTCTCATTACATACAGAATTCAGTAACTTGGAAGTCCTCTTCATAGGTTACACAAACAAATGGTTTAATGGACATATCAAATAGATGGGCATAAAAACCCTACTACTGTAGCCACTGAACCTTCGGAAGAGATCTAAAGTAAAATGTGACTATCATTTAGCAAGCTACAGACGATATTGGTGGTTTTGTTACAAAAAAGTTAGAAGACTGATCTTTGCCTGTAAATAACGTAATGGACTCATGCATGAAGCAAAGTAAACACTAACCACTGTATTTAAGTAGTCTCTGAACTGGGACTGATCTTTTGTCACATAAGATAGCATAATATTCCGTCATGCTATGTTATAAATCTGATAGTGTATATGTGTAGCCCATATTATCCCCCCCCCGGTCGCAGATTGGACCTCTAGGGTGTAGTGAGGGCTGGCTACATGCATGTTGGTGGTGCATACCTGTGAGGAACAGGAGGGCCTGAGTCTCCCGCGTTGGTATTGGGGATAACAGGGACAGGCTTCTGGGGTACATGCCTCCATCGTTTTAGCAGTCCTTGTGGTGCAGCGTTCCATCTCTATAAGCCCCAGGGATATGGGGTGGGACCTTACAGAGAAACCCTGGTCCCAGTATGAATGATCCAGATCTCACACAGTCTTTATATAAAAGCAGCAATCTCTCTTTATTGTCCTTAACACAGCACTCAAGCAGCAGTTCATATGCAGCAGTGCTTCCAATTGTAATAGGTCTATTCCTCCACTCCTCTCCTCCAGGCTGTACCCTAGCAGGATGGGCTGTTTGGGGCTTCAATACCCCAACCCCCACCTCCAGGATGTACTCTCTGGGTGAGGATAGATCTCCCCCCCTCACCCCCTAAGCAGGGCGAGGGGCATTGGTCCACAGCACTACAGTGCTATCAGCTCTACTCAAGGTGCTGAGCATCTCCTCTCCTGTCTCTTTCAAACTCCCAAACCATCTCTCTCTCTATCTCTGCTTCAGCACTCTCTGCTCCCAGGACAGAACTACTTGTCACTTACAGGAACAGGCAGAACTAACTTTAGACAGCCCCTCCCCTCATGATGTCAGCAGGACCTCCCCCTCTGTCTCAGGCCAGCAGACAGAGTCAGGGGCCTGCCTCTATCACTCAAGGCAGGCCTTGGTGTGGGGAAAAACCCATGATCATTACTACTGGCGGCCTGCCCTTAACAGGACTTACACAGTAGGAGAAAGATATATAGCCCCCATTTCTTACCGGGGCTACACTCTCCCTCAGGTGGAATCCAATGGTCCCCACTTGGACCTAACTTTAGCAGCACCACCCTGCGGTGAAAAAACCTGGGAAACAACACTTTGCAGGTATGACATTACTTGAAACATTCACCAGGTGGTATTCAACAGTACGGTTACTCCCAACGGGGAGAACCCTTAATGATAATGTTTTGGGTCAGGCTTCCGTACTTCCTCCCATTGTGGTCAGTTATGGAAATGTAGTAGGGTTGCACCGACCCAGACTCCGGACGGTATATCACAATGTGCATGCATATGCACCGACCCACACTCCAGGCCTGGACTACCTCACTGATCTTATCTTTGTTCTGGTAGCCTGCTTTACCGAACTTTGTTTTCAAATATTCTTGCACGGCCTCCCTGAGCCAACTATCTCTGTTCTCCTCTATTTCCCTCATTATGGGTTCAGGTACATAAGGGTACTCATACCCATGGGACTGCCTATACCTGGACACTATGGCTCTGTCTGCTCTGCTCAATCTGGGCAGCTTTCTAGGACCCGCCCTGCTTGGCAGTATCCAAAACTCCGGTTCTGCAGGGGCAATGTCATCATACAATATACTAGGCCCCTTAGGCATGAGGAGTTTTTGCTCTATCTCCTGGTATCTGTGCTCTAACTCATCCACCACCTCCTGGGGAGTATAGGCACCTACCGCCCACCAATGATCAACTATGTTGTTCCTGATTAACAGGAACCTGGTGCGGTCCATACCCTTGTGGTAACCAGTGAACAGGGGTGCCCACCACTTGTCACGGTGCTCGTACTCGGACACTGCACTAGAGGTACCTGTCTTTGACTCAGCTGGGGATGCGAGCAACTCAGTAGACGCCTCAGTAGAGTGCGAGCAACTGCGTCTACCTTGTGCGTTGATATAGATGGTGGGGTTCATTTTGGAAACCACCTTGCTTACAGGCCCTGCCTCCGCAGTAGTGTGGGACCCTCGGGTCCTTCCTCTAGGCATAGGAGAAAATGATATAGGGTTAGGCACACGTATAACATTGGCATATGGTACTTCCCCATCAGATCCCTCGTCACTTAGTTCCCAATCCCTGAAATCCTTGGAGTACTTGGGGTTCATACTTAACTTATCCCTGCTAGGTCCCGGTGTCATGACTCATGACTGGGCAGGGGCAGTGGCTGGGGCAAGGGCGCTAGGGGCTGGGGCAATGTCCGTTTCTATGTCCAGCAAGCGGGTGATACCGCGACCACTGGACACTTTCTTGCCTGCCCTCTCCGGTGTGCTTCGTGCTCCTCTGCGAATGCCGTGGCGGGCAAGGTTGGCCAGTGCAGCCGCCATGGCGGCTCCTCGGGCCGCAAAGATGGCCGCCGGTCCTCCGTGCCAGCCGGAACCGGAAGTGTCGTCATCGTTGCCGCCCGCGGAATCTCCATCCGCTCCGTGGTCACGCACCGGAAGTGCGTTGAAGACTGGAAGGGGCGGTGGTGGATCATCCGGTCCGCAGACGGGTAAGTAGGCCGCAAGCCTCTCCTTCTCGCCCTCTGCAGGATCCTTCTTCACCTGGCGGGAGTAAGGGGGTGGTGGAGTCTCCTTACCGCTCCGCTGCCGGCTGATGACCTCTGGTTCCTCCGGAGCCGTCTCGGATCCCGTCTCCGCCGCACTGGGAGTCACCACGCCCGTGGGACTTCTACGGGCCTCAGGTCGCACCAGCGCTCGCCGTCGGTGGGTGTCCGGACTCGTCTGCTCCCTCTCTCCGGTAAGTGGGCCGCCATCAGCTGGGGTGGTTCGCCGGTGATGAAACGGCATCTTCTTCCTCCGAAGACGACTTGGTCGGATCCTCCGCTAGGGAGTCACCTGGGTCTACTGGCGGCCTGCCCTTAACAGGACTTACACCAGTAGGAGAAAGATATATAGCCCCCATTCCTTACCGGGGCTACACTTGTTTAAAATTAATATAAAAGTTGGCCCATCCTAACACACACATGAATCGTGGAGGAATGCACTTGTCTAAATAGCTATTTTAATAGATCAACATTTTCGTTGTAGCTGTTTAAGTCAAATTGGAGGTACCATGTACAAATTAAGTGGTTAAATACAGCAGCATATAGTATATACTTTTTGAAGTGAAACTTCTTTGGGCACACCTACTGTATGTGTGCAGTACATGGAGTTGATGGTGACAGAAGTGACGTCACTGCTGGCAGAAGAGGCCATCAGTGTTGCCAGCTTCCACCAAGAGGAGTCACCGGAGAGGAGGAATGCAGTGCTGGACACACAAACCCAGAGTATATACCTCTGCCCTGTGTCTGTACACTATTAGTTATCGCAAGAAAATCAGGTGTTCGTAAGAGTCAGTTTTTAAATATAGTTATTAGTTAGAAACTCCAAAATTACATTTTATAACAAAATGTTAATGGTTAAAATTTAACAAATGTACATGTATTCATTTATGGATAACATTTAAACAGCACAGAATCAATCATTAGCATGAAGGATTAATATATGTATATACATATAGATCGATAGATATAGATAGATATATAGATGTAGATGTATCTGTACCGTGTTAGCTGAGCGGAATAATAAAAAATGAATAGACGATACTGTTCTGTGGATAACGAAATGCTTTTATTTGTGCTAGTTTCGAGATACACTGATCTCTTTATTTTCTCCAAAATAAAGGATTGTATTTTTGCCTGTAAACGTTGCTTTGATTTTGTGTGCATGGTCAGTATTCTGTTTTATCCGAAGCATCACAAGCCGGTTTCTAAACCCAATCAGCAGCTTTTAGCAACAAACGAAACGATAGAATCAATATATTCAACATTCTGAATTTGGAAAAACTGTAACACGTTCTGTATCCGTCACCGAAACACAATAAGTTAAATACAATTTCTTCCATTTCCACCATTTTCTTATCATTGCCACCTAGAGGTCAAAGTAAATCTACAGATTATTGTTGTTCAGTGTTGTTTATTACTGTGGTTACCAATTTATTTGCAATATTTAATTTCTGTGAAACGTCTCAAGCTAATTGTCTGGAAATGTAGTGCAAGTGGCAAAATAATACATTTAATGTTTTGTATCAAGAATCCGGTCGATGAGATGTACTGTTAAAATTTATTATAACTTCAAAAGAGACATAGTATATGGCTCGGCACCTCAAACCCACCTTAGCAAACTTGACACCCTCTACAATTCAATTTGTCGTTTTGTTCTCCAATGCAACTACAACACACATCACTGCGAAATGCTCAAAGAACTAGATTGGTCAACACTAGAGTCTAGGCGCAAAGTTCACCTTTCCTGTCTTGGCTTTAAATTCTTCATGGGCAAGCTACCCAGCTACTGTACCTGAACAAGCTCCTCACCCCTACCACTTGCAGCACTTATCACCTGAGATCAGACTCCAAAAGACTGTTCATGGTCCCAAGGCTCAACAAAGTATCTGGACGTTCCTCCTTCTCCTACCGTGCACCCCAAAACTGGAACAACCTACCAGAGACCCTCACATCCACCACCAGTTTAAGTTCTTTCAAATCTAAGGCTGTCTCACATTATAACCTGGTCTGTAACTGTTTCATACGCTCATAATATATATTTTCTTTAACTGTGCACGCAATGTCTTGTATATAATGTATACCCTGCTCATTTATGTAACTGTAGTTGTAACCATGTATTATTTGTTTTACTCTGTGCCCAGGACATACTGTACTTGAAAACGAGAGGTAACTCTCAATGTATTACTTCCTGGTAAAATATTTTATAAATAAAACAAAAATAATTATTCCAAGATGGGGGCTGCACCCATTTGGTTGAAATTTCCGGCAGATCTAATTTTGGATGGCAGAAAGGTACACCCAAAGCGTCCTCAGTTTAGTTGAGGTCTTTGTTTCGCTCACTCATCTAATAAGGTTAATATCAACTGAAGTATTGTGTTAAACAAAGGATGGGTTGTTGTGTTTGTCTTTTCTTCCATGTAGTAAAGAAATAAATGAGGGAGAAGGAATAGGTACTGTAGTATGATACCTTTTTTTAGATCAAGCTTACAAGCTTTCACACCCCTCATCAGGTATGGACCTGATGAAGGACCCTGTGAGGTTAAAAAACGTGCTTACTATTTGAGTAATTGTTGCTTGCACGCTACTAAAAAATAAATGTATGAGGTGGAGTCCCATTATCTAATATTTGGCATTAGTATGAGAAGGAGTGGCTCAGTGAGTAAAGACACTGAATGGCACTGAGTTTGAAGAAGGGAAACCTGGTTCAATTCCTGGTGTCAGCTCTTTGTGACCTTGGGCAAATCACCTTATCTCCCTGTGCCTCAGGCACCAAAAAAAAAAATTGTAAGTTCCACAGGGCAGAGACCTGCACCTGCAAAATGTCTCTGTTAAGCGCTGCGTACAACTAGCAGTGCTATACAAGAACATGCTATTATTATTGGTTGGGCTTCCAATTCATTACTAAACCTCTAAATGTTATAGCAAGGAATCAATGTATTGAAATGCCTTGTGTCACAGTAGAGTTTAAAGTATTTAAATGAGGAATGGGCACTTTGACTCATGTTTTGGACGTGGTTTTGGTTCTAAAATTTTTTCTGATTTTGTTCTGGTTTGACAAAACTCAATTTGTTTGGTTTTGTATCTAGCCCCTCTTCCCCCCCCTAATCGCAGATCAGGTCCCCTAAGGTGTTCTGGGGTCTGGCTAGATGTCTCTGTGTGGTGCATACCTGCTGGCAACAGGAGGGCCTGAGTCTCCCGCGATGACATGGGGGATAACAGGAACAGGTTACTGGGGTGGATGCCTTCATTCTGGTTCAATGGTGCAGCGCCTCCATCTATAGTAAGCCCCAGGGATGAGAGATTCCTGCCTCACACATGGATTATCTTTTACAAGCAGCAGTCTCTTTATTCTCTTGGGCAGCAGCAGCAGCCGACAGGTACAGTTGATGCACAGTCCACTAACTGTTCTCCCTCTGGATGTTCCCTGCCACCACTCTGGACCACAGGCGTCCAGAGTGGGGCTAGCTCTTCCCTCACCCCCTAAGCAGGGTGAGAGGTATTTGGTCCACCTCACTAACTATAGCTAGATCAGCTCTACTCATGAGCTGATCACTCCTCTCCTCATTTACTCACTATCACTACTGTCAGACTGACAGAACAACAGACTAAATAGGAAATGCACTGCTCTTTTATGATCTCAGCAGGCACCGCCCCTGTGTCTCTTGCTTTGACACAGGGTCAGGTGACCTGCCTTCACCATTCAGGGCTAGTGCTTGAAGTGGGGGAAACCCATGATAACTCCTGGCAACCTGCCCTTACCAGGGATTATACCAGGAAGAGGATAGAACTATAGCCCCATTTCTTACCAGGGCTACACTCTCCCTCAGGTGGAATCCAATGGTCCCCACTTGGACCTAATTTGCTGGACCATCCTGCAGGTGAACAATCTGTGAACATACAAAACATAGTTAATCAATATTGTGTACACTAGACTGTAACACCCATGATGGCGACATAACACAGGGGAAATTCCCAACATGGAGAACCCTAACTCAATAGTAATGACGGGGATCAGGCTTTTCACTTCCCGCCCGTTGTGATCCACAATTTTAACAAAGAAGGGTTGTACAGGCCCATTCTCCGGTCTGTACAGAATATGCATAAATATATTCCTACCTGTACTCCAAGCCTTTATAACAGAACATATTTTGTCTTCCCTTATGTAGGCAGTGCTACCAAACTTAATTCTTAAGTGCTCAAGAACTGCATCCCTGAGCCAGGTATCTCTCTGGTCCTCGATCTCCTGCATTATCGGCTCTGGCACGTATGGAAACTCATATCCATGAGATTGCCGGTATCTCGCCGCTATGGCTCTGTCTGCCCTACTTAACTTAATAAGGTTCCGGTTCCCAGCCTTTCCTGGCAGTACCCAGAACTTTGGCTCCTCAGGCGCAATATCATCGTACAGAATAGATGAGCCTTTGGGGGTAATCACTTTTTGCATAATTTCTCTCCACCTGTTATCTAACTCGTCGGCAACCTCCTGTGGAGAATAGGTGCCTACGTCCTACCAATGATCTACAGTATCTTTCTTTATTAGTACAAATCTGGTGCGGTCCATCCCCTCATGATACCCTGTGAATAACGGTGCCCACCATTTATCTCGGTTCTCATATGAGGATGACACACTCATACCTTCCCCAGACTCTGCTCTGGAGGATACACCGGATGTCGTTGCCTCTGTAGAGTGCGAGCTTTTACGCCTCCCCCTAATGACATTCTTATAGATCGTGGGGTTCATCTTAGGTGGTTTGGGACTTATGGGACCCGCTTTTGCAGTAGACTGGGACCCTCGGGCCCTACCTCTAGGAACAGGATTAAACACAGTGGGGTTAGATACATGCACAACACTTGACATTGGTATCTCCCCATCAGAACCCTCATCACTCAATCCTGCCAATCAGTTGAAAACTTGGGCGTCTTATCCAGCTTACTCCCACTAGGACCCAGTGGCACGACACGTGACGGGGCAGGGGCAGTGGCCGGGGCAAGGGTGCTAGGGGCGGTGACCATGGGATCGCCATAGTCCATTACAGTGTCTCTGAGTCCGGCGATGCCACGACCGGTAGGTATTTTATTACTGTCTCTTGCGGCAGCACTTCATACTCCCCAATTGGCTACTTGGGCCTTAAACTCCTCAAACCCATGTTCCAGCCCAGCTCTCTTTAGTGAAGCAATCAAAGCTTCCGGGCCTCTGCGTCAGTCTGACCCGGAAGTGACGTCATCACTGGTCGTCGTGGAATCTCCATCCGCTCCTTGGTCTCGCACCGGAAGGGCGTTGAGGACCGTAAGGGGCAGTGGTGGACCATCAGGGTCGCAGACGGGCAGGTAGGCCTCAAGCCCTTCTCTCTCCACAGGTTCTTCCTTCACCTGGTGGGAATAAGGGGGTGTTGGTGTCCTCTTACCACTCCTCTGTCTTGCGATGCTCGTTGGTTCCTCCGGAGCCGTCTCAGATCCCATCTCCGCCGCACTGGGAGTCGCCACGGCCGTGCGACTTCTACACGGTTCAGGCCGCACCAGCGCTCGCCGTAGGGGGGTCTCCGGACTCGTCTGCTCCATCTCTAGGGTAAGTGGAACTTCTTCTTTACAGCTGGGGTGGTCCGCCGGCCGGCGCATCACCACCGATAACAGGCTGTCTCTCTCATCCAACGAGGACTGCAACGGCTCCTCCACTGGGGAATCACCTCGAGTCCTTGCGGCACCGCCAGAGGGTATAGGTATGAAACGGGCACACTCCGGTACCTCCACTGCGGTCGCGCTTTCCTCCGTCGGAACATCTCTTCGTGGTTGGGCCTGGGTCCCTACCGCAGGGGTGCATATGGGACCAGGGCAGCCTTCGCATCCGCTTCCTCCATCTCGATCAGCGTCGCTGGAGAGGCATCTCGCGGGGTCATTATTGTAGGGCATAGCTCGATAGGCCAGAGGTAGAACGTGCCACACTGTTGGCCCCATGCCGTAGTACTTGGGGCCGGGCCGGATGACCTGCATTGGACGCACAGGCACCGCAGATATTCTCGGCCATCAACCTCCACAACCAGGAGGCCTCCTGGAAACTGATAAGTGGTTACGCTTAAGTCAGCCATCTTTTGCGCAGGGGTTAATTCGCTCAGCTTGCTGGTTTTGCACTTAGCTCCTTCTCCTTCACCAGTCAAGCAGAAGTGAAGTTCCTCAGCCTCACTTCCTGTCCCTCCTTCCGCTGGGGAGAACTGTTGGGATTGGTTCTCAGTGTCGCCATTTTGGATCGGCTGCAACCCGCGTTGCAGTGAATGATGCAGCTGTCACCATTTTAACCTCCTCTATGCCCCGCAGAGCACATGTATCTCTCGCCACCATCTTTAGTGAGCCCTCTAAGCCCACGATAGTGCTACTCTCAGTGACTATAGTGCAACTCGTTCCTAGACACTTACTACACTTAATGGTGCTCTAATCAATGAATATAACGCATGGAATACCCCAGACTAGTCAGAACTCTCTCCTTGTACACCGCATTCGCTGACGTTCATTACAAGCACTCTGTTGTGTATTTTCTGGATACTGGCTAGTGTACTTGGCATTTCCTAAGTACTGGCGTCAACCTATTTTTGGCCACTCATAGTGCAGACCCTATGCTGAAGTCCCTGAGCTAGTTAACAGGCTACCCCCACAGGAATCCTACACTATCTGCCTCAAGGCGACTAGAACAGCTATAGCCTCTTTATCCAAATTTACATCACCCTCCTAGGGTACCTAGGGTGTACTGTGTGAGAGGACTGTCTCTCCTGATTACCCCTAGTCTGCAAAAATGCCCATCCTTCTGCAGCGCTTGCTCTGAAAGTGTACATGTTACTTTCAGCTCTGCTTCGCTGAAAACCTGTCCTGTTTATCTCAGCAGCGCCTCCAACTCTATAGTAAGCCCCGGGAATGCAGGGTGGAATCCTTACCACAGAGATTCCCCACAGGGATGAGAGATTCCAGTCTCACACACGCATTATCTTTTACAAGCAGCAGTCTCTTTATTCTCTTGGGCAGCAGCAGCAGCCGACAGGTACAGTTGATGCACAGTCCACTAACTGTTCTCCCTCTGGATGTTCCATGCCACCACAGGCATCCAGAGTGGGGCTAGCTCTTCCCTCACCCCCTACGCAGGGTGAGAGGTATTTGGTTCACCTCACTACTGTAACTATAGCTAGATCAGCTCTACTCATGAGCTGATCACTCCTCTCCTCACTAACTCACTATCACTACTGTCAGACTGACAGAACAACTAAATTGGAAATGCACTGCTCTTTTATAATCTCAGCAGGCACCATCCCTGTGTCTCTTGCTTTGACACAGGGTCAGGTGACCTGCCTCCAGCATTCAGGGCAAGTGCTTGAAGTGGGGGAAACCCGTGATAACTCCTGGCAACCTGCCCTTACCAGGGATTATACCAGGAGGAGGATAGAACTATAGCCCCATTTCTTACCAGGGCTACATGTAATATTACCAAATTATGGCAAACACTCATAATAAACAGGAAAATCTTTAAATAGTCTTAAAGGATGAAACAATACCCCAAATAAGTGTAAAATCATAAGCAGAATTAGGAGACAAATAATATAACTGGAAAACTTTAAAAAAAAAAAAAAAAAGCTATGGTGAGAAACATATAGAGATGGGCTCTTGGCGTTCTGGTTTTGGTTCTAAGTAATTGTCTGTTTGTTTTTGGTTCCATAAAACAATGTTTTTAATCTAGTCTTATATTTAGTTTTTGTGTATATTATTCAGGTAGGTTCTGATTTCACACATTGTGCTCATCTCCAATTTAATTAGGACCTGCATTTTCTTATACTGTGCTTTAGTCACTCAAACAGCCCACAGTAACTGAGAGAATATTTTTCTCAGATTCTGTAGGGGGGGGGGGGGGGGGGAGGGGGAAGGGGATTATTCCTGAACCGAACCCCTCTGTGTGTAGCTCCAGCGTTCCCCAGATTTTCATCTTTTAGTTGCTGGTGATATTCATGTAAAAGTAAAGATGACCAACCGGGTTGTTGAATAGAAAGCTGCAATCTCATCCCCCGGTGATGTCATGGCTGCAGGCCCGTGGAATATTTAGCAGCCATTTTGATTTACTGAATGGGAAGCATATTACCTGTGACTAAAAATGTAACTATGTTGAAAACCGTGAGGTCCCCAGAGCTAAAAATAGCGTGGTTCAACCCTGGAGGACCCCTTGGTTCAAATCCTTAAAAAATACGCTTCCAATATTTTCCTTCTTAATTCATTTCTAAACAGATGAGTCAACATCTTATGCTAACATTATGTGGCTGTTTTTTACTAAAGATTCTAACATCCAAATCATTAATGGCAACAGAAAAAAGCATTTGTTCAGGTCTGTATTAAGGTATGCAACTATGGCAAATACATGGAATCTCTTTAGCTTAGTATGCTTTAAAACTGTCAAAGCATACTCCACATAGGTATGTTGCAGGTTTTCATTCTTTCCTTTGTTTAAAAGTGAGGATATTATCCCATGTATTGTTTCTTTTCTAAAGCATGACATGTTTGCTACACAGAGCTTGGAACCTGAACATGGCTCCTACATGCTCAAGCAGGTCTCCCATTGAGTGTGCAGTCCAAGCTTTTGCGTAATATTTGCTAACTTTATTCTGGGCCAAGATGAAAATGATCCCAAAAGTATAAAGTAAACCACTTCTAACTGAAAAATCTATTTTATGCCCTGGGGTGTCACATTCCTACCTTTTTGGGCAACAAATCAGATGCTAAGTAAATCTAAAATGACTAATTTGCACACTTTTATTTGGTGTAATACTCTAAAAATATATCAGATACATCATTTGGCAGTATAGAATAGCATTTATATGTTTGGCATGTAACACAAACATCTACTTTTATCATAAAAAGGGAAATTGCCCCCAAATTAAAGCACCAGTAGTGCAGAGGGCAGTAATACACAGGTAGCTACAGATGAGACAGATTTAGTACTTGTTTAGCTGTTCTCATTCCTTGAAGAATGTGGTGGTTTTTCTCCTACAGACAATCTTGTGCTTATATGGGAAATTACACATGTAGTGGATGAGGCACTGGGTACTGGTGAACAGCATATTAAAAATGTTCAAAACCCATACTACTTGTGAGTGTTCTTTTAATCAATCAGCCTTCCTCCTTTCCAGGAAAAGAGTGGGTTCTTTGCTAATTGTGGTACCTTAGACCAGCGGTGCGCAAACTGGGGGTCGCGCCCCCCCAGGGAGGGCGTGGGATTTTCTGAGGGGGGCGCGCGGTTGCAGGGCCCCGGCGCTTTTCCCCCAAGCATGTAAATTAAATGCCGGGGAAGGCGCGAGGCCTCTGCAACTTCACTTACCTGCTCTCAGCCGGCTCTTCCCTGACGTGTCGCCATGACAACACAGCATCAAATGACACTGCAGGGTCAAATGTCAATGCGTCACGTGACGTTGTGACCTCATTTGATGCGTGGAGCCCGAGAGCAGGTAAGGAGGGGGGCGTAGGCAAGGGGGAGCGAACTGAAAAGTTTGCGCACCCCTGCCTTAGACCCATCACCTGCAGCAAGATCCTTCTTTAAACAGCAGTAGTCAGTGCTGATCAATATTTTAGTTCGTTTGTTTACATAGTGGGATATTCTAGTAGCTGCGAGTTTGGCCTTGTAAAACCACACGGTTTGACATGGTCATAAATCATGGATTAAAACTAGCCAAAAAGCCTATTCTCTATTACAATTTGTGAGGAGGAATGGGCCGTCACTTTAATAGTGTTTCAAGTTGTATATATATATATATATATATATATATATATATGGCTTTTGTCACTTTTTTTACTCACCATAACTTAACTCAGTATTATGGTTGGCCTATCCTTTAGCTTCTTTGCATACCCAGTTAATCAACCCCACACTGATGAGACCCATTAAGGTCAAAACAGCTGTCTGTGGCTGGTTTTCTGGGTATGCACCTTAACCCTGGCTGTGCTCAAAGCTGTGACCATGCAGCAAGCTTAAGCCTATAGGGAACCATGTTAAAAATGGTTTTTGAAGCAAAAAGTGGCACTGTGTGCTCATTTGCATGTCATTTCCCAAAATCCCTTGCTGCAGTGGAAGTGCTGTGTGCTGGGTGATGATGGGGAAAGGCGGGGTTGCAGACCTGCCTACGACATGCAGATGAGCATACAGTTATATTTATATTTATATAAAGCTCGCACAAATAAAAGCATTTCGTTAGCCACAGAACGGTATCATCTATTTATTTTTTGATTATTGAAGCTCGGCTAACACTGTACTGATACCTCTACATATATATGTAGAGGTATCAGTACAGTGTTAGCCGAGCTTCAATAATCAAAAAATAAATAGATGATACAGTTCTGTGGCTAACAAAATGCTTTTATTTGTGCGAGCTTTCGAGATACACTGATCTCTTCTTCCGGCGATGTTACAATGAATGAAGCAAGAAAAATCTATACTATAAACAGTGTCTATTGGAATGTTATCTGTGCTGGTCCTTCCCCCGGTGTGGATGTGTTTTATGGCTGGAGGTGTCAAAAGGTTCTTGAAAGCAAGTGATGAAAGAGTGTGTATGTGTATCAGTGTGAATTAACATGAATGGAGAGCCCACAGTATATACAGTGCTATACAAAAGGTGTGTGTGGAGTGGGAGCGGATATAAATGGTGTGGGTGGGTGTGGAAATGTGAGAGTTAGTAGCATAACTAAAAGTGTGTGTGGATACTATGTGGTCCCTATTGGTGTATAGGGATGGAAAAACAAGGAGTATAAGTATGTGTGAGAGACAGCTGTGTGTGCATACATATAGCACAGTATGTACAGACAGGCCTATAGCGCTCATGGGAAGAGTTCACTTGTGTCAGTAATGACTCATAAAATTTCGATCTCTGTTTAGGCCACTGCTAAGTGTCCCGAACAGTTGCATAAATTTGTATTCATGCAACCGTCTCTCTTTCGGTGTTTTAAGATTACCTTTGAGTATGGCAACCCTCAGATCGTTCATCTTATGGCCAGAGTCAGAGAAATGTTCGCCAACAGGACTGTCTCTTGTTCCGCGTGTGATGCTGTGGCGGTGCAGGTTCATTCTCTTGTTTAGCCCCTGCCCTGTCTCACCTATGTAGGAGCAGCCCCCTGGGCATTTCATGCACATGATGAGGTACACGACATTGCTGGAGGAACAGGTGAACCTTCCTCTGATTTTGTATTCCCGATTCCTGTGTGGTATTTGTATTGTGTCCGCTGTGTAGAGCATTGCGCAGGTTTTGCATCTTGGGTCCTGGCATGGTTTTGTCCGCATTTAGTTGTACTGCTGAATACTTTACTCCTCACCATAATATTCTTGAGATTATGGGGTTGTCTGTATGATAATAAGGGTGCTTCAGGGAAGACCTGTTGCAGTCTTGTATCTTCCTGGAGGATGGGTTGTAGTTTCCTGGCGATCTTGCGTAGGGCTCCTAGGTGTGGGTTATATGTGACCACCAAAGGTAGCCTGTCGCTTGTCTCCTTCTGTTTGTATTCAAGGAGATCAATTCTTGGTATTCTGGTGGCTTTGTGAATTTGCTGGTCTACAATTCTGTGGTTGTACCCACGGTTTATAAAGTCTGATCTCAAGGCTTTAATCCGCTGGTCTCTGTCTGCTGTGTCGGAGCATATCCGGTTGTATCGTATGGCTTGACTGTAGATGGTTGCATGTTTCGTGTGTGTCGCGTGGAAGCTGTTGTCCCTCAAATAGCTGGCTCTGTCTGTAGGTTTGCGGTATACAGAAGTCTGTAGTTGGTTGTTCTTTATAGTAATGGTGGTGTCTAGGAAATGTACTTCACCCGGAGAATGGGTGAGTTTGAGGTTGATGGTCGGGTGGAACGTGTTGAAGTTGTCATAGAACTGTAGGAGGTCCTGTTCGCCAGAGGTCCAAATCAGGAGGATGTCATCGATGTAGCGAAGGTATGTAAGGGGTTTCAAGTGACAGGTGGAAAGAAAGTCACTTTCCAGTTTTGCGCAGAACAGATTGGCATACTGTGGCGCCATCCGAGTACCCATAGCGGTCCCGGTTGTCTGGAGGTATGTGTCATTTCCAAATGTGAAGTAGTTATGGGTCAGAATAAATTCGATGCATTTAGTCACTGTCTCTGTGAGTGGCTCCTGCGGTCCCAGAAAGTATCTGCAGGCTGAAATCCCATCCTCGTGGGGGATGTTTGTATAAAGTGACTCTACATCCATAGTTGCTAGTAGTGTTCCTGTTGGGAGTGGGCCAATGGCATTCAGTTTGTTTAGCAGGTCGGTGGTATCCTGGATATAGCTAGGTGTGTTCCTGACAAGTGGTTTTAGAATGCCCTCCACCCAGCCAGAAATATTCTCGGTAAGTGTGCCAGATCCAGAGATAATAGGGCGCCCAGGGTTACCCTCTTTGTGAATTTTAGGGAGCATGTAGAATGTACCAGGTTTTGGGTTAGCTGGTATCAGGTCCAGAATCTGTTCTCTTGTGCGGATCGGGAGTGTTTTAATGATCCTGTTGAGTTCTCGCATGTATTCTTTAGTTGGATCCTCCTGCAGTTGGGTGTAATACTTTGAATCAGAGAGTTGCCTGTGTGCTTACCGCAGGTAGTCTGTGGTGTTCATTATGACCACTGCTCCTCCCTTGTCCGCAGGTTTGATTGTTATGTTGTGGTTGGCCTTTAGCGATTCTATGGCTTTCCTCTCCAACAGTGTCAGATTATATGTTTGTTTCCTTACTTTGTCCAAGATGGTGGTTTTGGCGCTGTGTCTGAAGCTTTCAATGTACCGGTCCAATGTGGGGTTGCGCCCAGTTTGTGGGATCCAGTTGGATTTTTGCTTCTCCCTGCTCATGTGCAGCGGCTCTCCTTCTGCAGTGTTGGCATAATCTTGGTTGTGTCTTTTGTGGAAGAACTCCTTAAGACGCAGCCTTCTGAAGAATTCTTCCAGGTCACTGCACAGCTCAATCTTGTCCATAGACTTGGTAGGGCAGAATGTGAGACCCTTTGGTAATACTGAGGACTCTGCTTGATTAGGTGTGTTATCTGAGAGGTTAACAGTGCAGTCCTGCTGTTGGTGACTGTCAATGTTTGTATTATTAGTTGTTGTGCTGGCTGCTGCCGAGTATCTTATTCTTAGCCTCAGTCTGTGCAGTTTCTTTTCCTTATTGCTAATTAGACCCTTCAAGAGTTTTTCATGGAATGTTTGGAGTCCTCTCCATGTGTCTGAGTGAATTTCTCCTGTCTCCAGAATGCAGTCTATCATCTCTTTTGTCTTTCTCCTGTTGCTGTAACAGATGCTGATCAGATGGTTCCTTAATCTTTCTGAGTTCCTGGTGCACAGTTGTTGGGAGAATTTTGTGTTGTATGTGGAGGCAAGTGGGTTTTTGAGGACGAGTCCTTTCGGGATCAGGTGCTCCTTCTTGCATTTGCTGAGGAAGATGATATCGCTGTCTAGTTGTGCCTGTTTTTTCAGTAAATCCTTTAGCTTCATTTGAGTGCGGTACAATGTGGTATCTTCCATATGTAACGGATTTTCTGGCCTAGCCTGACCCACCCAATCTCACATTGGCCCCTGTGGTATAACCAGTCCCCATTACATGTTCGTGTCTGGTGGTGCACCTGTTGGCAACAGGACACCTGAGTCTCCCGCATGATGTTGTGTGGGGATTGCCAACCCAGACAGGCAGCTGAGGTAGTGTGTGCGAGTCCTACCTATATCCAGTGCAGCGCCTCCACCTCATCAGGATCCCAGCGTCTGCTTGTGGATGGTCCTGGTGAGGAACTCCTCTGTGGTGCACTCCTCTGTGTAATCACTCCACACTTACGGGTGGTTTAACAGGATCATCTTTATTGACTTGAGGGTATGGTTTAACAGGATCATCTTTATTGACTTGCGGCGGGCCAGCTGCCCCTCACAGTGGGTGTACTTAGCCTCTCATGTTCACCGCACTTCCCTTTGAAAGGTGTCCTTTCCCCAATTTGGTGGATTCCCTATCTCCCTCAGGGAGATAGTCCCTGTGCCAGGTCCCTGGTCACAGTCTTATAAGCTGTCTCCTCCCAAGCCTGCACTCAGACTTGCTCCTTGTCTCATAGTCTCTTACATAACCTTCCAACAGCTTAGCAACAACCTCTGAACTCCCTTACAACAACTAACTTTTTGAGCAGTGCTGTGCCTTATGTATCCTCTGGGGGCTGGCACAACTCTGACATCACTAAACATGGATTCAGAGCATGTGACCACTCCCATCCATACATAGGGCACCTCACCAGGGTGTGAGGGCAAACCTCCATATTTACTGCTGGCATGCCCATAACTTACCAGGCCTTACTGTCAGCAAGGGAGATGACTGTAGCCATTTTACAGCATGGTTACATTCTCCCCCTGGTGAATCCCACCGTGCCCGGCTGGGACCTATATTTAAAGTACCTTTCTTCAGGAAGCACTGTAAAATGACATACATAATTAGTCACAACATTACAGTACATATCTTCATCATAACATAATAACAGATACATCCTAATGTATAACAACCAGGATTACTCCCTGATGGAGTATCCATTAGTGGTACTACCATACCCTCTAAAGGTGGCCTGCGCACAGCATGGTCCACTGGGCTTAGAGCAGCAATGCTATAACCTTCTGGGTGACATACTGGACACCCACAATCAGCCCATGACTCTGGCCTGTATGCTAGTGGACTGAGAGGATCATGCCCATACACTTCCTTAAGGCATTTCCTGGAAATGTAAGCTATCCTTTCTGCTGTCTCAGTATACCAATTTTCATCTGATACTTCACGATCCCAATTTTCTATGGAACTATCAGAATCCCAATTTTCTATGGAACTATCAGAATCCCAATTTTCTTCCTCCTCATCAGTTCTATATCCCCTATCCTCATCAGTGGAACCCATCTCAAACTCAATTTCTCCCTCCCTTGGATGGTGGAAATAAAGTAACAGCTTTTGGCGATCCCTGGCAATTCTTGCCGACACTGGAGGTACATAGGGTGTTCCCCGGGCAATAGGCACAACACGAGCAACTTTACCCAAATCCCCAGACATCCCACTGGTATGAGTGTGCATACCATAACGATTGACTTCCCCGTTAGCCACAGGCTTGATTACAGTAGGAGTCACCCCAGGAGACTTCACATAGGTAAACACTTCCCTCCCCGATCTCTCCTCAGAAGTAAAGCAATCACCCCAGTCCAGGCTCTCCCCAGTCCATTCATCAGCGCTGCCCTGTGACTCCCCAGACCACCCTTGGCTCAATCGGGACCCCGAGGGAGACGTGACAGGGGCAGGGGCTTTAACTATGGCCGGGGGTTGGGCATAGGGAAATACTGCCGGCATACGCGGGGCTACGACCCGCAACTGTTCGCTACCTTGCCCGGTACCATCGGACTGGCACTCCGGTTCACTCGTGTCCTTGTTCCATCCGGTTCCACTGTGCCCACCAGAAATGATGTCCTGGATCTCGCGGGATTCGCCGCCGCCATCTTGCGTTGGGCTCCCAACCGGAACCTCTTCCTCCAGAACGACATCCGCCGCCGGACATGATGGTTCTGCTCTCCGCTCCGCTCGGGCCTGGGCTAGGCCTTCCTCCGCCGTTGCCACCACCGGCGCCTGGGGAGGGTAAGGATGTATCTCACCGCTCCGTCAGCTCGGGGTGGTTCTTCCTCCGCCATCGACTCCGCCAGTCACCATGGCCGTGGGACTCCGCCGCTTCGGTTGTCTCCGCACAGGCGATCTCGGCACCTCGAGACTCCGCTCCGCTGCGACACAGGTAAGTGCTGGTTCTTTTGCAGCACCGCTGTAGTGGTCCGCCGGTAGGCGCATCACCACCATCGTTGGGGTCGCTTGTTCCTCGTCCGAGGAGCCGAACTCCGACTCGGGGAGTGGCACTCCCGTTGGGGACCGACGGTGAGGTTCCGGATTCTCACCGCGGTTGCAGGCCCCTTTCTCTCTAGGCTTCGTTGCAATCATTAGGAGCGATCCCCATTCTCCGGGATCAACAGGTTCGGTGCAGGCCGCACGCGGGGCTTCAGCCATTAGCATGGCTGTGTCTGCTCCCGCCTCCTTGGTCTGCCCTGGTACGAAGGGCTGCATGGCCCCTAGGTAGTGGATGCCACATTGGGGACACCTAGCCGTTGTGCTAGCTTCTCCGCCGGGTAACCTGCACTGCATGCACAGGCACCGCAATGTCTCTTTGTCCCCAGCCTTGACTACCAGGAAGCCTCCTGGCAATGAATAGGGATATACCCCAATGTCCATCTCGCTCTTTGTAGTGCTGGTTATGGGAGACACTTTGCACAGTGGTTTCTCCTGTTCACCAGCTCCTCGAAACTGTGGGACAGGAAGCTCACATCCAGCTCCTCCCTCAGACAACTCGGGTCTTGCCTGGCAGAGGTAGAGACCCCTCCCCCTGGTGAATATTTGGGGAGGGTCCCACAGATTCACGTTATGGCCCATAATTGGCTCTGAGCCTGTCACAGTCCTGGAGGGCGCAGCCACAGCTTTCGCGCCACTACCCCCAACAGGGCGGGGTTCTCTCTTTGGCGCCAATCCCGGCCAACTGTCTGCAACTTTTGCAAATGCAGAATTCTCTTCAGCAAGCCCACGCGGTCTCCCAGGAAAGCGGGAGCCGCCATCTTGGTTTGCTTTTCCAATCACTTCAGCTACCGAGGTAGCTCTTTGTATAGCGCTCACCGGCTGGCAAGCAGATCCTTCGTTTTCACCACACATTACGACAATGTCTTCAACACTGTCCTCCAGGGTAGTACCCTGCGATCCTAGGCAGGACCAAAACGGTGCGGCCACAGCCTTAGCACCACTCCACAGCAAGCTCGTGAAAGCCATTTCCTTTGCATGCTCTTCACCCGCACACATGCCATGTGCGCTCTTTCCATTATCCTCCGTCCGCCATCTTGGACCTTCCGCACCGAGCGGATCCTCCATTCTAGCGGTCGCCATTCTTTCACTGTACTTAGAATTATTATACAGGGAGCTCCTCTCTGCGGGGCAGCTACCACATCGGTACAATAAAGATTACCTTGATGCACCACCATGTGTACTTAATGTAGGCTGGACTCGTGTTTGCACTACCTCAGGCTAGGCTCACTCTATCTGTGTCTGCTGTATCTCCTTCCTCCCAGTCTGTGCTCCCTTCGGTAAGTGGTCTGGAATGGGCTAGAGTACTCTGGGGCTTCCATGCAGTACTTGGGCGTTTACCTACTGTTGGCTAGCCTAGCGCAGACCCTCTCCAGAATTCCTTACCACGTTAACAGGCTATCCCTTTAGGCATCCTACCAACTAGCACTGCCTCAAGGTGACTAGGACAGCTATAGACCGGCTCCAAACCCCCAACTCCTTTCAGGCCCCTAGGTCGTCCCTGCGAACTGACAAACTCCATCAGCCCCCTGACTACCCCTAGGTCCGTCCCAACGCAGCACAAAGTGGCAGCAGACACTCTCCCTGTTTCCCAGTGTGCCTAGCAAAAGCCTGTCCTGTTGACAGGTATCTCAGCAGCGCCTCCAATTGTAACGGATTTTCTGGCCTACCTGACCCACCCAATCTCACATTGGCCCCTGTGGTATAACCAGTCCCCATTACATGGTCGTGTCTGGTGGTGCACCTGTTGGCAACAGGACTCCTGAGTCTCCCGCATGATGTTGTGTGGGGATTGCCAACCCAGACAGGCAGCTGAGGTAGTGTGTGCGAGTCCTACCTATATCCAGTGCAGCGCCTCCACCTCATCAGGATCCCAGCGTCCGCTTGTGGATGGTCCTGGTGAGGAACTCCTCTGTGGTGCACTCCTCTGTGTAATCACTCCACACTTACACACGAGGGTATGGTTTAACAGGATCATCTTTATTGACTTGCGGCGGGCCAGCTGCCCCTCACAGTGGGTGTACTTAGCCTCTCATGTTCATCGCACTTCCCTTTGAAAGGTGTCCTTTCCCCAATTTGGTGGATTCCCTATCTCCCTCAGGGAGATAGTCCCTGTGCCAGGTCCCTGGTCACAGTCTTATAAACTGTCTCCTCCCAAGCCTGCACTCAGACTTGCTCCTTGTCTCATAGTCTCTTACATAACCTTCCAACAGCTTAGCAACAACCTCTGAACTCCCTTCCAACAACTAACTTTTTGAGCAGTGCTGTGCCTTATGAATCCTCTGGGGGCTGGCACAACTCTGACATCACTAATCATGGATTCAGAGCATGTGACCACTCCCATCCATACATAGGGTACCTCACCAGGGTGTGAGGGCAAACCTCCATAATTACTGCTGGCATGCCCATAACTTACCAGGCCTTACTGTCAGCAGGGGAGATGACTGTAGCCATTTTACAGCATGGTTACACATATTTTCATGTAGAGGTATCAGTACCGTGTTAGCCGAGCTTCAATAATCAAAAAATAAATAGATGATACCGTTCTGTGGCTAACGAAATGCTTTTATTTGTGCGAGCTTTCGAGATACACTGATCTCTTCTTCCGGCGATGTTACATATGTGTGTGTTTGTGTGTGTGTGTGTGTGTGTGTGTCCTCAAACCTCCCGCCAAATTACAAATTACATAGGGAGAAACACTCGTGCTGAAAAAGGAGTAGAAATTACATACCTGGGATGTATGCTAATGAGACATGTAAAGTATACTTAAATGAGTCCCACTCCACACCTAAAATATTTCCAATATTTTTCAATTTCAATGCTCTAAATCAGGTGCTGGGAAACGCCACGGTCACATATCTTCCAGATGTCTCAGTTGTGCTCCTTTTTTGCAGAAGGTTACTTCAGAGCTTGTCATATACAGTATGGACCTTGCGTTACTGGTCCATGCCTTTGTGTCTACACGGATGCACTACATTATATGCAAGACTACTGGTGCGCCTGATGCGAAGACTCCAGCTTGTGCAGAACGCTGCAGCTCGGATGCTGAGATGTGTTTCTTGCTTTGAGCATATCACTCCCATCTTTTGCAATCTGCACTGGCTTCCAGTGATCTTTTGGATTTGGTTCAAGTTGACCGTAATAGCCTTTTAAACCTTGCACGGTCAAGGGCCTGCCAATCTGCAGTCTCGTTTGAAGCTGTGTAGGGATACTGGCTATAATCTCAGGTCCCCAGGGGTGTCCGCCTTTCCATGCCAAGGGTACTGCACCCTATGCTGGGTGGGTGGGCCTTCTCATGTACAGCTTTCGAGGTCTGGAACTCACTAACGCCAAAGCTCAGGTGCATATCTACTGTACCACTCTTTTGGGCTTGGTGTAAGACTTTCCTCTTTTCCTGCTAATAAACAATTGCTTATCATTTTACTGTATTTAACTGTAAAGTATTGTGATGCTCCCTTAAGTGGATGCGTGTTTTTACTCAAAAAATGAATGATGGTGTTGAATGCTGAAGTGGTCTATTTTTAAAGGAAGCTTTGGGTAGGGGGCTACAGGTGTGATCAGTAGAGCTCAAAAGTGTGCTGTGACAATAGAATTTCCCAGCCTCTGGTTTAGTTCAATGCAAGAGCTACTGCCCTGAATAACAGCTATTGTGGGTTCTACTTCTGTTGGACCTGACACCAGTATCCCATTCATCACAAAGGCCCTTAGACTTGGTCTGATGTGGGCTGGGACTTATTTAAATATACTTTGCATGTCTCATTAGCATATATCCCAGGTACCTCATGTGTGCTCCCTTTTACACTTAATGAAGCTACTAGAATTCAGCTAGTTGTCAAAAAATACAAATTTGGTCATTCCGTCGGAATTTGCAGATCCGGAGTCAAACCGCTTCTAAAAAATCCTTTTCCGCATGGTCTGGACACGTGAGAAGGTATTAGAGAATAGCAAAACAAGTAAATACTGTAAGAGCGGAAAGGGCCCTTTCTGCACAGATTGGCCCAACTCAGAGCTACTACAAAATACCCCATAGTATGTTAAATTTAGTTGACTGAGATACTTATGATATTTTTTAATTAATATTGATCCAGAGGAAGGCAAACAACCTAATTATCTAATTAGCTAATTATTTCTCATAAGGGGACAAAATAAATTCCTGCCTGACTCCAGTAATGACAATCAGATTTCGTCGATATGTTTAACTTATTTGATATATCTCTGTATACCTTTTGTGCATTGTATGCACAGTTAAAGATAATATATATTATAGGCGTATATAACAGTTACAGACCAGATTAAAATGTAAAACAGCTTTAGTTTTAAAAGAACTTAGACTGGTGGTGGAAGTGAGAGTCTGCGGTAGACTGTTCCAGTTTTGGGGTGCACAGTAAGAGAAAGAGGAAGGCCGGATACTTTGTTGAACCTTGGGACCATGAAGAGTCTTTTGGAGTCAGATCTCGTATTAGCCACCCCATTCTCTATCTACATTTAACATTATCTGAACCGGGTCTGGAAGCCCTAGTGCTGAACTGTGCTATTTCCAAATCCAGGGACCCCTACAGATACAGCAAGACTTGCACTTCCCGTGACCATGAGAAGGTGCGAGATCATGAATGCGTGAACACTTTGTTGTGCACGGGCGAGCCTCAATGCGTCTGCGGCCTGGCCACGGCCAGCCGTAATTATTGCAATTATGTGAAAGCAATTCACTACGTGTAGCTGGCAGGTGGTGCACCGAATATCTTCGCCTATGATACTCAGCAGCCGCGGGCGGAATGCAGATTGCTAATACATGCCGGGGATTTACAGCTGGTGTTTTGCAGTATGAGAATAGTAAGTATGCTATATCTGTACTACTGTACTTAAAACACACACATGAACACGTCACTCGCCAAACAAACGACAACAAAAAGAGCTACCTGGTGCATGAGGGAAAAAAGCATAGAACACACAGATCAATGATCACTGAGGATCACAAAAAGCCCCCAATAATTGCAATCTGAATAGGTGACACTAACAATAATAGTGACAGCTCAATGAAAGCCAAAATAGCCTAACCCCTAAATGGGGTCAACCGCTAAGGTCACACTAGAGTACATGAAAATAATAAAGTTTTATTAAACCAATAATTAATTAAAACCCGACGAAAAACCATAAAAATGCATAGATAAAATCCCCATGCGTTGGATGAAGGCAAGCAAGGTAAGTAGTGTGTTATAATGCTTAAATAGCACAAACAACAACAATAGTGCTGTAATCAGGCGTACAGTCACATATAAGCTGTGCACAAGGCTGTGCAAACAAAAGTACAACATGCAGAGCCTTCGGCAGAAAGGCAATGCTTATGGCTACCAGCAGGATCAAAACAGGTCATACAATAAGGTGAGTATACAACCTGTAAGCATACAATGTATGTATGCATGTGAACAGCTGCAGCCCAGGAGAGTACCCGGAGCAAACCTTGCCTCCAGACAGCACTGCGTCATCGTCAACGTGCTGACGTCAACTTAGTGTACGACCTGTTTTGATCCTGCTGGATGTGCAGCAACGTGTATCATACACACATATAAATTACAGACGTTAATCGTACATACAATTAAACATTAAAATGATTTACACATTATGTATTCCGCCCATAATTCAAAAACAAACACAGGATTATTAAGACACACAATTAATAAAATACACTAACTAGCAACTTGGAAAAGATATTCTAATCAACCTATACTGACCTGATTCAGCCATAATATTAACTATTGGCTATACCTGAACAGAGGATGCAGAGGAAAAATCGAACTAGTAGAACAGAATGACAAGTGCCTCAAAAAAAATATATATATAAAGAACAGACCTAGCCATCCTTTAAAAATGAGGCTAAATCAAATTCTATATTTAAACCTCTTGGGGTCAATGTTTTCAGGGTGTAGATCCAGAAGCTTTCACGTCTGGATATTAAATTTATCTTGTCTCCCCCTCTCCAGTTTTGTTTAGGGCATTCAATGCCCTTACAGACCAATCCTTCTGGATTTTGATTATGTTTAATTTTGAAGTGGTTTGAGACACTGTGTCTCTAAACCTCTTTTGATATTGTATATATGTTCTGCAAAGCGTCGTTTCAACGGTCTACCTGTTCACCCCACATATTGTAGCCCACAAGGGCACTCTAACAGGTAGACCGTGAACAGACTCCTGCAGTTTATGAATGATTTAATTGGAAATGTTGCTCCTGTATTGTTTGACTTGAAGTCTCTACATTTAGAGCTAAACCTACAACCAATACACTTACCACACGTGAAGAAACCATTCAATTCCTTCAACCATGTAGTATTGCGTTCTTTGGTTATATTTAGTGGACAACTAGGAGATAGCTTTAGTTTTAAATTATCCGCCTTTTTGAATACTATCTGTGGACACTTAGGTAATATCGTACTGATTAGTATGTCACCCTGTAGAATTCCCCAGTGTTTTTTTTAATTATTTGAGTGATTTTATTAGCCATTCCATTATACTTGGTGATAAATGGAATAAATTCAACCCCTTCCAATTTGTTTTTATTTTCCTTATTATTCATAAGGATTAGATCCTCCCTATTGGTGTTTTTCACTGCTTCTAATGCTCTCATTACCTTAGTGTGACTATATTCTCTGTCCATAAATTTATCCCTTAGATCATCAGCCTGTGTATTAAATACTTCTACTTGGGAGCAGTTACGTTTCGGTCTTAGAAACTGGCCTTTAGGGATATTATTAATCCATCTCAGATTATGATGGCTTGATGCTAGAAGGTAGGTATTAGCATCCACCTTTTTAAAGAAGGTTTTAGTTTCAATTAATCCCTTCTCTATGAACAAAGTTAAGTCTAGAAAGTCAATGGTGAGTGGACTAGTTTTAAATGTAAATTTTAAATTTAAATTGTTGGTATTGAGGTACTGTTGTAATTTACCTAAATCCTCCTCATTTCCTCCCCAGATACACAGCACGTCGTCAATATAACGCTTCCACAGCACCAGGTCTGCCCCAAATGGGTTGTGGACCGGATATAATCTTCCTCCCACATACCCATAAAAATGTAGGCATAACTAGGGGCGAACCTGGTGCCCATGGCGGTGCCGCATATCTGGAGATAGAAATTATTGTTCGCCCCTAGTTATGCCAACATTTTTATGGGTATGTGGGAGGAAGATTATATCCGGTCCACAACCCATTTGGGGCGGACCTGGTGCTGTGGAAGCGTTATATTGACGACGTGCTGTGTATCTGGGGAGGTTTTAGGTAAATTCCGAGAGTACCTCAATACCAACAATTTAAATTTAAAATTTACATTTAAAACTAGTCCACTCACCATTGACTTTCTAGACTTAACTTTGTTCATAGAGAAGGGATTAATTGAAACTAAAACCTTCTTCAAAAAGGTGGATGCTAATACCTACCTTCTAGCATCAAGCCATCATAATCCGTGATGGATTAATAATATCCCTAAAGGCCAGTTTCTAAGAACGAAACGTAACTGCTCCCAAGTAGAAGTATTTAATACACAGGCTGTTGATCTAAGGGATACATTTATTGACAGAGAATATAGTCACACTAAGGTAATTAGAGCATTAGAAGCAGTGAAAAACACCATTAGGGAGGATCTAATCCTTATGAATAATAAGGAAAATAAAAACAAATTGGAAGGGGTTGAATTTATTGGTTATAGATTTAGCTCTAAATGTAGAGACTTCAAGTCAAACAATACAGGAGCAACATTTCCAATTAAATCATTCATAACCTGCAGGAGTCTGTTCACGGTCTACCTGTTAGAGTGCCCTTGTGAGCTACAATATGTGGGGCGAACAGGTAGACCGTTGAAACGACGTTTGCAGAACATATATACAATATCAAAAGAGGTTTAGAGACACACAGTGTCTCAAACCACTTCAAAATTAAGCATAATCAAAATCCAGAAGGTATGGTCCGTAAGGGCATTGAATGCCCTAAACAAAACTGGAGAGGGGGAGACAAGATAAATTTAATATCCAGACGTGAAAGCTTCTGGATCTACACCCTGAAAACATTGACCCCAAAAGGTTTAAATATAGAATTCGATTTAGCCTCATTTTTAAAGGATGGCTAGGTCTGTTCTTTATATATATATATATTTTTGAGGCACTTGTCATTCTGTTCCACTAGTTCGATTTTTCCTCTGCATCCTCTGTTCAGGTATAGCCAATAGTTAATATTATGGCTGAATCAGGTCAGTATCGGTTGATTAGAATATCTTTTCCAAGTTGCTAGTTAGTGTATTTTATTAATTGTGTGCCTTAATAATCCTGTGTTTGTTTTTGAATTATGGGCGGAATACATAATGTGTAAATCATTTTAATGTTTAATTGTTATGTACGATTAACGTCTGTAATTTATATGTGTGTATGATACACGTTGCTGCACATCCAGTAGTTCCATGTTGGAATTAGCTGTCCAATAGGAGCCGTGTGGGCAGCTCTGTATGTGCTTAAATAGCACGTATTTCCATTGTAACTTCATTACCCCTGAAGAAGTGACGTCAGCAGTCACGAAACGCGCGTAGGGTGGAGTTTCAGCAGGACGTGGTACGGCGTGCGTGTGCGTTTAGAGGGGAAGGGGCGCTATAGCAGTGACGTCATCGGAGGTGGACCTGGCGCTCCGAGTCGCGGCCATGAAGAGGAGGTTAACGCAAGATCCCATTTCCATATGCACCGCTCTATCATCCTCTCACGCTAGCGGACGGCACATTGTATCCTGATTATAGGGCCGGTCAGCATGTGAGTGTACTTCTGTAAGTCCTTATTTGTTTTATTAAATTTTATATGGTATCATACCATTGGTTTTTCTATTCTATTCCGTTTTTATGCATACATTCGCAACTGTGTGGAGAGGGTTAACACCATCTGGCAATCTGTGGATATCCAGCCTGCACACCGGAGCGAATGTTAAAGATACCTTTCAAGGCCCTGGATTTTCTACTTTTAAGTAAGTAGCCAGCAGCGGTGTGGGTGTGAACGATTCATCAGAGGTTACTGCGCAATGGTCGTTTTTGTTTAGTATATTTACATATTAAGAACCACCATTCAAGCAACCCTGAGAAATCGAATTACGAACCCACGAATCATACCTACATTCAGAGAATTGGGACTTCCATTTGTATCAAGTTTATATTACCTGATAGTGCACCAATATAAAATTCATTTATTTCATTTTATTATTTTTCTCTCTTTGTTACTATTTGTATGAGCCTTGTGGATAGGTTTGTTGTTAATCATTAGGCAGCCACTCCCTCATTCCTCATCATATGTCTGTGGGATTCCCTTACATTTGGTATATTCTTTTATAGAAGGTATATTGAGTTCACGTCACTATCATTCATTATCTTGTATTGTATAGTTTAGGTTGTTAATAGGTTGAGCGCTTAAGTATATGTTTAGTTATTCTCTATTTTTTTATCACATTGGTTTAATAAAACTTTATTATTTTCATGTACTTTAGTGTGACCTTAGCGGTTGACCCCATTTAGGGGTAAGGCTATTTAGGCTTTCATTGAGCTGGCACTATTATTGTTAGTGTCACCTATTCAGAGTGCAATTATTGGGGGCTTTTTGTGATCCTCTGTGATCATTGATCTGTGTGTTCTACTGTACTTAAACCTGATCATTTTTGTTCATTTCTTGCATATGGCAGATGGCACACTGTACACATTACATTACAGTATCTGTGTCCTTGCATACCAACTTCACACGTGTTTCTATACAAGATACACCGTAGAAATGTCTCACTTTAAACATTGCCTTTCTAGTGTTTAGTGACCTTGTACTTAGCAGGTTCACAATACTGAAGACTCAAACCACTATGGATTAAGTAAATTAATGTCAGTCCGTTTGTACATGGCATGAAACATGGCACTTACTATATGTGAGACCAAACCTGCCTGCAGTTATGCTTCTATAATATATTCTGCCATTCAGGATAGAAAGATAATAGGACAACTCTATCTGAGATCTATGAGTATATCGCTATGAAGTACCCATCCTACAAAAAAAAGGCCACAATTTAAGCATTAATGATTGCTTTCAATCTGCAGCAGTCAATAGAAAAGCAGTGACATTATCATGATGCTTCTATTGGGAGCCTCCGGCAAACAGACATCCTAATATATCAGGAAGATGGTCCTGTAACTAGGGCCGTTCACCAAGATCAGATGTTTAAAAAAAAATTAATATAATGATTTCTAAGCTGAACTCGGTCTTACTATGGTTTTACTCTAGTGCGGGGGTAGCCAAATCCGGTCCTCAAGACCTACTGTACTAACAGGTTTTCAGGCTATTCCTGCTTCAACAGAGGTGGCTCAATCAGTGGTTCAGTATAAGGCTGAGTCCATACAGACTTCAGCCGTGCGGAGGCGCGCGGAGGCTGAGGGAAAGCGGGTGCTTCCCCTGGCCTTAGACCGCGCGCCGTCCGGGGGCGTGTCAGGGGGGGGGGGGGGGCTGTGACGTCACGGAGCTGGTTCGCCCTCATTGGGCGAACCGCTCACGTGACCGGCCCTGTGCTCCAGCAAGCTCACAAACGTAACATTTGTTAAGACACACGCTTCCGCAAGTGTGCGGAAGCGTGCGCGAGCCCCTGCTAAAGCCGCTCTCATTGCGGCTGCAGGGGCTCACTGCTGAGTAGCAGCGCGCCTCAGCATGGGTCAGCGCCTTAGGCGCTGACCATGCCCGAGGCCTAAGACTGACCCACCTGTGCTGAAGCAGGGATAGCCTAAAATTCTGGCCTGTTGGTAACTCTTGAGGACTGGAGTTGGCTACCCCTGCACTAGTGAAAGTTACTCTATGTTTGTATTTATATTAAAATAAAGCACATTTTTTTCAAATGTATACCTCCCATTGATGTTTCCCCCGTCAGTAACATAATTACATTTCATGGAGAACAAATCAGAAATGCATCATTGTTTTATGTCAATTCTTAATTAAAAGGCAGATAGTGGGGGGAAAAAAAAAACCAACTGGAAAAAAGAATGACATAATGACACAAGTGAAAGAAAGACAGGCGGATAGGACAGGAAGGGCTTAATAAGAGCTAGTTTGTTTATTTTCTAACTCCCGGCTTACCACGCACATAAATCATTACACTAGCTTTACAGCTGAATTTTAATAGCAATTGATCTAGTTATAACTTGGGTAATGTAATGTGAGAAAGTAAAAGGGGCAGGGAAACCGCTGCTGATTTAGGCTGTACATTAGGCTGTACATTTGACCCAACGTTTTATTTAAAAAAAATAATAATAATCTGAGTTTTACTAAATTAAAGCAGAAAGAAAGTAGAGAGGACGGGTAACTCCGTGGTAGAGAGTGGTGGTTTCATTATTGTTTTACAAACATGTTTTACATTCTTCGGTTCTGTGGTACCAAGGACAGACACATCATTTTCTGGCAGAGGATGGCGTTTTAGAATTGGCAATTACCAAATACCTCAAAAACTGCCTAAACATTTCATACATTGAAAGGCAATTCAAGTAGGCAACTTATACCAGGAAATTGTTGAAAATGTGTATAATGTTACTGCCAACTTTACCACTAATTAGCAAAAATGTCCAAGGGATCATCAATCATTTGGAGACAGTAATTAGTTATGTTCAAAATGATTTATGAATATCTGAATTTGAGATGGCTCTTCTGTGGTATAATAATTAGTATTGAGTGTACAAGAATACAATTAGGAGACAGATTAACATTATTGTCCCATCTTTTCCTCGGAGGGCAGTATATAGAACAGTATTTGCACATTATCTGTAATGGTAAAAATATTATTATAAAAAGCAATTATTATATCAAAGGGATAAAGGAAAACATAGGCAATATACAGTAGAATCTTTTACATGCTTCACTGCTCCCTCCACAATGATATGGCAAAGCGTGGCAGTTATACTTACAGTATACACAAATGAATGTGTTCAAGACATTCATCACACAAAGCTACAGTACACAGCTCGATTGAATCACAATGACTACAGGGAAATGTGCATTGTTTTATAAGAGGGAAATACTTTACTTTATAGCAGTGGTTGGTAATGCTCGCCTCGCGGACACACCAGGAGGGATATGTATCAAAGTGTCCCTGCTGCAAAGCCATTGGAAAGTGGAGCAAAAACCATACATGTACCAGGAAAGGAAAACAACCCCATTTAATGCAATGTTTTTTTTTTCCATGATACATCTGGCCCAGTGTTTTTGCACCACTTGTGCCCTGGTTTTGCATCTAGAACACATTGATCAATAGACCCCCAGATTTTAGGATTGGCAAATAAGAAAAGGCACTTACTGTATGTAACCCCCTTTCCCCTGTGTCAGGGCGACTACGTGTGCTGCTAATACCTGCGCGGCAAACAGGAGGCCTGATCCTCCGCCACGGGGAGCCTGGGGTGTGTATATAAATATCCACTAACAGTCCCTCCACCTCGGAAGGATCCTCACACAGTAGGATAGACCCTCCTAAGACAATATGCCCAGTAATACACACACAAAGTATGGGTAACAGTATTTACTGGAAGCTACTAAACAATAACCATGAACACACACACAATATTCCCACAGAACTTGGGTGCAGGAGCACCAGTGTCCCAGTGTCCAGGCCACAAAGGTCTATCCCGCCCCCAAGTGTGAGACAGCGCTGCCCCCCGATTTGTTGGTGCACTTGTAGAAAATACCTGCCTGAAACTCCAGCCCTGGGGGTCACTGAGAAAGGCCAAGTAAACGGTCAGTCTGTTCCACCGAAGATCCACGTGGGGTGGCCTCCAGCTGGAGCAGCCCACCTTTAGATAGTCTCTGAAATGATGGCCTTGTCTGGTCCCAGATGCAGGCCACGCACACCACGTGCGTCTGTCACCGGTACAAGGGTACTAGCACTAACAGGCTAAGGGGAGCGTCCATATCTGAGGGGCATTCCCTATAGCACCACAAGCTATAGATGGTCGGGGCCTAGCTGGGACCGGAAGGGGAATACTTTGGCCTAGTTAAGCGGAGCACCTCTCCCTGGACCTTACCTATCCCCTTGCTGTCCTACTTCCGACTGGCGTGGCTCTCCTAGCGCGCCAAATGTATCTCTTTATCTCCAGGTCATCCTCGCAGCCCTATTGGCTAGATTCCCCCATGTGGTGCTGCAGCCCCTGTGCATTATGGGACTTGTAGTACCCGCAGAGCCCTTTAAGAGTAATGACCGCTGCTATGCACCGTCTTGCGCGTGCGCCAGGTCTCGCGCATGCGCATTGACATAAAGATGGCAGCGCCCTGCGACGGGAGCCGCCGCAGGTCTCCGGCGACCCGCTCGCCTAACCGCAACCACCCTGCACCAGAGGTAAGAGGCAGGGAACATCGAGGGACCGGGGAACCAGAGGGAACCGGGTTACATGTAGATGATATAGAAATAGTTCTGCTTGGTTACACTTAATATGTGGTACTTCTGCATCTTCCCTAGGAGAGGGTTTAAAAACAGTGCCTTACACAGCAGTTGGTTTATACATAAAATACTTGTGTTTAATTTTCCTTATTTTTGTTAAACCCATTTTGTTTTGCCCAAAATGTGGGATTTTCACTTTTATTTAAAAAAACTACCACATCAGTTCTAAATAAGCCCCCTTTTCTGATTTCTTTGCACTGTAAGAGGCTGTTTAAGGAAACATAAATGTACTGAAGAGTGCAAGTGGTGGCCCTAATAACATTTACTGAAGGTGTAATGGATAAACCTGACTCTTTGCACATTTGAATCTAGCTCTATATAAATCTTGTTACCCTAAGGTTGCATAAACGTTTGGCTAATAAAGTAAATGTTGCAGAAAAATCCCAAAAAGGCTAATTTAAATAAGATTAACTGCTAGCTCAGTGTGAGTTTATTTCTGTCTTGGGAGCAATGGGGAAAAATCATATCATCTGGGTTTTTTTTTTTAGCAGTCATTCAGCCTGCCTTATTTAACTGAGTATGCAGATGACTACAGTATAGTGCAATTGAACTGTAAGGAACCTTCACCCTCACCCAGCAAACAATTCTTCATTTTTTAATATGGCAAATGCCACCTAAGTGATACAGCATGAGTCATCAACAGAATATATGACACTTTAAAAATGACGTGCCTAAGAGAGCTACCATTGGTGTTTACTGCTGTTCTAAATCCCTTCGGTATTTTAAAACAGTAAGAATTGAAATGCTACAATTGGCGCATTATTAAAGTTCTTTATATGTGCGCGTTATTCTTCTTACTCTTGGGTTTTAAGTTAGAGCGTGAACTGAATAAAGGTGAGTGAAACCTCTACAGGTTTGGCAGCATGAATTAGTTTTTAAAGCAACAGTCCCACCTGTTTGGTTTTCCGCAACATCTGAAGACCCCCTGGTTTCTGAGCGACTGTTTTTTTTTGTCTACTGGGCAGATATAACTACCTGGTGGACACAAAATGGCCAAGTGAGAGCCCGGGATCAGGAGAGGACGTCCCGGCTTTCTAGAGACCCCGGTGGCCATGTTTGTTGTTTTTCACGACTCTGCAACAAATGTAAACTCCTTTTCAGCAGGCCGTTGAGGGACCACAGATGAGCTGGAGGTGGACCTCCAGGTTGGGGAAAGCTATAAAAAAAATATTTTTGGGGGCAGATTGCGGATTTCATGGGAATGGTTTCTGGCCGTAGTGGAGCATCAATGTTAAGATTATGCAACAATTGTTTGTCCAGTGCTTGCTTGTGTAATAATAAGATATGTATGCAATTGGTGTACAGTATAAGGACCGCTCTGTACAGATGAAGTCTCCGGTTCGGACCCGCTCTCCAGGGATGCTCCGTGGGCAGTCCGCTGGCTGCCCGCAGGGGAATTTGTGTCTCCCTGCGCGCACGGTTTGGGTGGCAATGTGTGTTTTCATTGTGTACCATCAATTGCTGCATTAACTAGCCTGGGCTGTGCTGCTTTTCTTTTGTGTGATGTTGAACCATTTTTATCAGCACTAGCTGCTCTGATGTAACTCACATTTCCTCATCAGCATGCCCCACTTATTTCTATGACTCTTTATACTACAATACATTGATCATCATCATTGAGAAAGACAGCACTCCACAGTACATGTTCCAAAAGTATACACAGGAGCAGAAGGCGGTCATTGCATTTTTACAGGTAAACATAACTAATGGTTTAAGCAAGATATTTCTTTAACGCTTTCACATATAAAGCGCTCCATTCTTTGCATCATTTTATAAGCCCTTCTTTCAGCAAAAATGTTAGATACATTCAATACCCCTGTACTCTGAGCTGTATTAAAAGAAAATATATATATATGTGGCCAGGCCCCCCCCTGGGTCCCCCTTGCTGCCCTTACCTGGGATACGGCTGCGGCTGGCAGCGGAGGCAGGGCAGAGGTAGCGGCAGGTGGAAAAGGTACAGGAGCCTACGGGCAGTTGGAAGAGATGATTGGGTCACCGTAGGTCCGCGGCGGCTCCCATTGCAGGGCGCCGCCATCTTGGAAATCTGTGCGCATGCGCAGTAGGTTTCGCGCATGCGCAATGGGCCTAAAAGTGCGGCAGCCATTACAGAAGGCGTGCACATGTGCAGTGAGCAGCGCAAGCGACGGCTATTAAGAGAATAACACCGCAGGGGAACTACAGCCCCCAAAAAGGCCACAGCGGCTGTTAGTCAGGTGGCTAAGCTTAACCAATCGTGTGGCTGGATTCCCGCTTCCACAATGGATATATTTGGCGCGCCAGAGACCACTCCAGTAGGGGCTGGGACACGGAAGGGTGAGAGTATAGGTGCAGGGTGTCAGTAAACCACAGCACTAGGCCAGAGACCCCCTTATAGGCCCCAGCTAGGCCCTGACTCCCTGTAAGTTTGTGGCTGCTACAGGGACAGGCCCTTAGATAGGGACACTGCCCCAATTGGCGACGATACTGGCATCTTATGCCCCATACCACAGCCTGTAACTTGAGAAGCAGGGGGTCCCTGAGGTTGAAATCAAAGCGATTCAGCTCAGGAGACCCCCTGCTCATGCACACTATTAATAAAAATGACATTAAATGAGCTTCATTACCATAGCAGATAGCAACTACGGTAACGAATGTGTTACATTTTTTATTATGGTTTTATTACTAGTGTATTGTAGCAGGGGGTCTCCGGAGCAGAACCTTGTTGATTTGAGGTCCGGTGACCCCCTACCTCCCTAGATACAGGCCCCGTTATGGGCGCAGGGAAAAAAGATTGCATTCCCCTGGCTTAGTGCATAGGTCCCATACTCGGAATACTGTGAGTGCGCAAATGTAAATGCAAAGAAATTGTATCTGCTGTTACAGATATGGAAATTTAATGGATATACACCATATAAATAATAGTGGATGTTAATGTAAAGGGATCAAAGTAAACAAATGGCAATTTTCTTAGTCTCCTATTATCAGTAGTTTTGTTATTTGTTACAGAAATCAATGGACTGAATAACAGTTAAATATTTTCTAAAAAATTTGGAAAAGTAATGCCGAAATTAAAATTGCGAGTACAGTATATTGCACATCATTTGTCCACATAAACAATCTCATTTGTTGACCCTGTTGATATTTGTTGATAAGGTGACACTGTGTCATTTGCATGACATTTCCCAGAATCCCTGGCTGCAGTGGATGCATTGTATGCTAAGAGATAATAGTGAAAAGCAGGGTTGCAGACCTGTCTGAGACATACGAATGTACTCACAAATGATATTTGAATTTGCATATTTATATTGAAACTGATTAAATGATTGCACTTTCACTAGTTTATATGTGGGTTTCCCTAAATGTGTATTTCAATGTATTTTTAAACAATACAATGGCTACTCTGAAAAAGTACAAAAGATTAGGAAAATGCTCTAGAGGAGGAATGTGTGTCCAATATATTTTTAGATCCTTTTACACCAACTGAAAGATCATGTGAGCCCCTGCTGTGGGATGAGCCACGGAACTGTGATTAGGTCAGTGTCTTTGCTTCTTCGTATTGAACAAGTCATCTGAGAAAAGATAGCAGACTGTAGGATTAAAGTCAAATCATTTTAGACTGGAAAAGGATTAAAGCCTCTTGTACCTTTCCTTCCTTCATGGCCCCAGTGCTATGTATTGTGAGATTATTGACCTTCAGTCATGACCACCTATTGCTCCACTCATCGCTTGGATTAGAAGACAGTCGGGATCCCTTTTTGATGCCAAGTATAATGCTATTAACATCATAACCTTAAGTAAGTTAATCATTGGTGTGTATGTGATTTGTCCACAACAATGTAACACTTATATATAAAATAATTCTCCATGTAGTTTTCACTTTCAGTATGGCGATGGAATACTACAAATTTGAATTGTTTTAGCAATAAAAAGGAGGAAACTCAATAGCTGAATACTGTACCAATTGCTAAAGTTACATTTAGGGCGAAATGACATTTAAAAAGGTTATTTTGTTTTTTAGGTAATAACACTACAGAATTCAATTAATAATTGAATACACGATTGGATAATTCAAGCACAAGGGGTCACGTAAATAGTGAAGAAGGATACTTCTATAGAATGGGCCATAACGTGTCCAATGGTACAGCACCACTTAGTCAATATGTCTCTAAGGGAAAGATACTCTAAGGACTTTTGTGGGTTAATGCAGCGGTGCGCAAACTGTGAGAGATTAGCAGAGGCGCCGCGCGTTCCCGAAGGCACTTAAATTAAGTGCCGGGGAAGCGGTGAAGGCCTCTGTAAACCTTACTTACCGTGGTTCAGCCGGCATCTGGAGACGGGTCGCCATGGCAACGCAGCGTCAAATGATGCTGTGGGGTCATGTAATGTCGCGCTGCTATGGCAACGTGACATCGTGACGCCCAGATGCCGGCAACAATGGTAAGGAGGAGGGAGGGGGGCGCGTGGAGAGCAGGACAGCCGGCAGGGGGGCGCAGGGCAAAAAGATTGCGCTCCCCTGGGTTAATGTACCTGAAACGTCAATTTCCATTCAAGTCAATGTAAGTTAACGCCGGATCAGGTGCATTATCCTGTATTGTGATCACTTTAAATAATATACTCATTATGTCAACTTAATTTTCACTAGCTTAAGGAACAAGAATAATTACAACAATTATGTTTTTCAAGACCACAAGACATGCTAAAAGTTCTAGGGGCTTTATAGGTCCAGGCAAAGTGTAGATTTGTTCTAGGATGTGATTAGACCAGGGGTGCTCAACACCAGCCCTCAAACCCCAAACAGGTCAGGTTTTCAGAATATCCCAGCTTCAGCGCAGGTGGCTCAATCAGTCCCTGCTTCAGCACAGGTGGCTCAATCAGAGGCGCAGTCTTTCACTGAGCCTTTGATTGAGCCACCTGTGCTGAAGCTGGGATATTCTGAAAACCTGACCTGTTGGGGGGTTGGGCGGGGTGTAAGGACTGAAGTTGAGCATCTCTGAATTAGACTATCACTGATGGGAGGCACATTTCTCTTTTTCAAATGCCCTGCTTTGCATTATCACCAGTTTAATAACTTTTACTTTGAGGCGTCATCTTCTTGTTGTCTGCTATATTTTTCTAGTTCATTCTGTTACGTCTGTAACAGATACACCAAATAGTTTTGTTTAGTACATCAAATGTCGGGTCCTTATAAATATAGTACAGTAGCTCCATTCAGACTATTGTTAATGTGCCACACCCTTAACATATATACTTGCTCCAAGTCTGATAGTTTAATGTTCTGGGAGGTCGTTTTTATTGAGCACTACTAGGTGAAACATTTGTGTACATGAAATCCCTTGTTAGAACAGGTTGCTATGTGATGGTATAAGAATTGCTTGAGGACAACTCCATCAGGAGGCTCTCACAGTCACCCTGCAGACCCAAAACAAACCTTCTGTGGAAAGAATTTTTTTTTTTTTTATCATTCACTGAGACATCTCACAGGCTGCCCTGCTTTCTGCTGTGAGAGAGAACTTAGGAATTTGAACTCTCATTTAGCCCATCATTTACCTTTTATATAAAGACAAGTGCACAAATAAAGGAGGCCTATTCCCTTCAAGAAAGTCTAGAGATTACATAATGCCTTTATGTTGTTGTAACTCCTTGTAAAGTGGTTTGTACTTCCAGCCTCTTGATCCACCCGCCCCCACCATTGTGGCTATTTCCACAAGTAGATGTAACAAATGTACACATAAAAGATGGCTTTTTCCCTATATATTTTCCCCTGAGTCAGTTTTGACTAGGTTAAAGACCCTAGGTAGAGATCAATGTCAAGAGGTGTATGTGATTGTACTAGTTAAATGTACTGTATCTCACTTTTAAATTAAAACAGATGGACGAACATGTCAGAATTTTTACTGGCTTGATGGGTGCAGTCTGATCCATACAATGAAATCCTGAGGTGGATTGCGTCCTCTCAAGTCCGTGTGGAATCCTCAGAATCCACCAGTGAGCTTTGGTGGAATCTGCTACTGGAATCCGTTCCGCAGATTACGCTGAGTCCAAAACTGATTGAGGAGCCCCTGTACAATCTCCTCTTTCTCCTATTCCTTGGTTAACCTTTTGCAAATATGACATCATGATGCTTTCTCTACCCTAATTATGTATCGTAAAAAATGTGGCCGCGAATGTGACTATTTCCAATATTCATCATGGCCAATGGCATTAAATCATTAATGACAGTGTATCTCAGTGTAATATGACTATTACGTAATAGAGCATTCTACATTACCGGCTCAGTTTATTGACCATTTTTATTTGGTTGCAGTATCAGTACTGCCCGTGTCCCCATTGCCTGGATGTTCACGTGACTTAAGATAATTTTGTATACTTTTGTTACACAATCAAGATACGGATAACATTGACAGATCATTCCATCTACTTAAGGCACAGTCGCTTGATTTTGGCAGGTGGATTCTATTCACCATATACACTGACAATGCTCTTCCATAAAACACTAAACCAGCCAGATGTAAGTACTGTCCATAACAAGATAGTTACATAGTAAATGAGGTTGAAAAAAGACATACATCTATCAAGTTCAACCTATGCTAAATTTAGATGACTGATACTTTATCCTATATCCGTACTTACAGTATATTGGTCCAGAGGAAGGCAAACAAAACCCCCCCAGTGAAATATCATCTAATGATATCTCATAAGGGGAAAAATAAATTCCTTCCTCACTCCGATCAGATTACTCCCTGGATCAACATCCTTCCCATGTTTACTTATTTGTTACATCCCTGTATACCTTTATTTTCTAAAAAGTAGTCCCAAGATGTCCAATTATTTTTTTTAACATATATTGTATCTGCCATCATAAACAGTAAAGTTCAATGTAAAACGGTGCTCAATTGTATCCCACAGGTATCCACAGTATGCAGCGCAAATGACAACCTTCCTTAAGCATCTATATAAGGTCAATAAATGAGAGGGGCAACTATTATCAGGGCTAATGCCCATTACCTGTTGAACACCCTCTAAGAACGGTCTGGCAGATTCATGGTGTGCAGCATCCATTGTAGAAAAAGATTCCGGGAAGCAGCTGTGTTGAAAACGGAGCACGACCGACTGATGCAAAAATAAGGAACAAGAAGGTTAACTCCCTTTTTAGCTCATAAGGACATTGACAGGTAAAAAAACGTACCACGCGTTTCGTGCGCAAGCACTTTATCAAAGTGATAACATTGATAAAGTGCTTGCGCACACAAAACGCGTAGGTGCGTTTTTTTTCCATATTTTTTTATTAGGCATTTAGATAATACAGTTTATCAGACATTTTAACATCGCCTAACATTTTTCCAGGTAACAGTTTTTTTTTTTTTTTTGGGGGGGGGGGGGGGAAACAGGGTGGCAACCTCAGTTGTCGGGAGGGAAAAAAGGGGGAAAGGTGGTGTCTTCCGAGAGTGAAGACCTAGGGGGGAGGGGTGTGGGGAAGTGGGTGGGAGAGAGAGAGGGGGGGGGAGTAGGGTGAGAGGGGCAGCCCATTTGACTGGTAGGTAGAACTCTGAGTGGGGTCGTCACTGAGTCCCATATGGGGGGGGGGAGAGTAGGCCTCTATCTTGTTGGGTTTGGGTGGCGGTCTCTGGAGAGGAGGAACCAAGGTTCCCAGATAGCTTCGTAAGCGGGGATTTTATGCCTCACGGTGGCGGTAAGCCTTTCCATGATCATTACCTCGCTAATTCGCTTTTTAATCGTGTTCAGTGCCGGGACTGTTGTTTTCCTCCAGGAGGCCGCAATACAGCATCTCGCCGCGGTAAGAATGAAGGATATTAATTTCCTGGTGGGCCGAACAATATTCGGCATGGGTGCGGCCAACAGGAAGGTCAGTGGTTCAATAGGAACTTCTAGGTCGGTGACCTCTTTTATCAGAATTTGGACCTTGGTCCAGTATTTCACAATTTCTGGACAGGTCCACCAGATGTGGACCATGTCCCCTCTATTACCACAGCCTCTCCAACATTGGTCTGAAGCCAGAGGGTAGATCTGGTTTAATCGTGCTGGGGTAAGATACCAGCCTAACATGATCTTATAAATGTTCTCCTTAATTGTAGTGCATAGGGAAGTTTCTGAGGCTGCCTGCCAGATTTCCTCCCAAGTCTCTCTTTCTATATTAATGTTCAGGTCAGCTGCCCATCTGAGCATGTAATCATGCTGTGTGGGAGTCGTTGTGTGCATAAGCACGTTATATATATCTGAGATTAGACCCTTCTGGTAGGTCTTGGCCTGACACAGGTTTTCAAATGTAGTGAGAGTGGGGTATTCTGGAAGAGGGCAGGTAGTTCGCACAAAGTTTCTAATTTGGAGGTATTTGAAAGTGTCCAATTCTTTGAGTTTAAATTTGGTCCTCAGTTCTTGGTAGCTCAGGAGCTTCCCCAGGCTCAGTAGATCGACAATCGCCTCTATACCCCGTGTGTTAAAGTGGGCGAACAGTTTAGATCCACATCCCGGAGGGAATTTGGGGTTATTAACGAGTGGGGTGAGTTGGGAATTATTAGAGGAGAGGTTATATTTATATTTACATCTGGACCAGATGTCCCACGTAAATCGTGAGGTCTGTAATTCAAGATTGTGTAAATGGCCATCTCCTCTGTCCAGGCTCCAGAGGCAGGCTTGCAGAGAAGGCTGTTTGGCACATTGAGTCTCCATTTTAACCCAGCAACAGCGAGTCGGGTCTGAGTTCCACATTACCACCTGCTTAAGCTGTGCAGCTAGATAGTATTTATAAAGATCGGGTACCCCCATCCCTCCTCTGGATCTAGTGGTCATCAGGACCGATCTGGCGACTCTGGGCCTCTTACCCTGCCAAATGAAGGGGAGTAATCTATTCTGTATATATTTGAGATCGGTGGCCGGAACCTGGATCGGGAGTGTCTGAAAAAGGTACAACATTCTTGGGAGTATATTCATCTTGGTAGAGATCATCCTCCCGATCCATGAGATCTGATAACCTTCCCACCGATCTAGATCTTTTTTGATCTGTTCCCACAGTGTCGGGTAGTTATCCCGATATAGGTCCCGATAGTGCCTTGATACATTAATTCCCAGATATTTAATGCACGAAGGGCACCATCGATAGGAGAAATTTAGTTTAAGGAGCTTAACTACGGGGTCAGGGAGGTTAAGATTGAGGGCCTCTGATTTGTCGCTGTTTATTTTATAACCTGATACCTTCCCAAATTCCGTCAGTTCCCTCTGGAGGTTGGGGAGGGAAGTGAGGGGCCTGGTCAAGGTCAGGATGATATCATCAGCGAATAGGGAGATTTTGTAGTGTTCGTTGGCAATGGGGATACCTTGGATGTTTGGGTTTTGTCTGATTCTAGTCGCCAGTGGTTCAATCGTGAGAGCGAAGAGGAGAGGGGAGAGGGGGCACCCCTGACGGGTTCCATTTCTAATGTGGATCCGCTCGGGTCCTCCTCCTGTTAGTCTTACAGAGGCAGACGGATTCTGATAGAGCGCCTGAACCCCTCTCAGGAATGAGTCCCTGAACCCGAATTTTTTCAATGTATTGTCTAGAAATAGCCAGTCAATTCTGTCAAATGCCTTCTCTGCGTCGAGGCTTAGTAACATTGCTTTTGAGTCTGAGAGGTGGGCATAATCCACTAAATTTATGATTTTACGGGTATTATCCGAAGCCTGACGACCCAGGACAAACCCGACCTGGTCTATGTGCACTAATCTCGGGAGTATTGGATTAAGTCTGTTCGCCAGTATTTTACTATACAGTTTTAGGTCATTGTTCAACAGTGAGATTGGTCTATAACTTCCACACTGGGTGGAGTCCTTCCCGTCTTTGAGTATTAGGGCCAGATTGGCGGACGACATTGAAGATGGGATAGGATTACCTTCTAGAAAAGAGTTGAACAAGTGTAATAGGTGGGTGGACAAGATGGGGAGAAATTTCTTGTAATATGCATTTGTGAAGCCATCAGGGCCCGGTGCTTTTGAGAGTTTTGAGGCCTTGACGGCCGTTCCTAATTCTTCCGCCGTTATTGTGGCATTTAATATAAGGTTTTCCTCCTCTGTTAGCGAGGGGAGGTCGCAGTCGGCTAGGTAGTCAAAAGCAGCCGTTTGCTCCTTCGAGCCTGGGGTTGCAGAGTGGGCTCGTAGGTTGTATAATTTAGTGTAGAATTTAGTAAATTCCTCTGCAATTTTTGTTTCGTTATATAAGAGTTCACCAGCACTACTCCGGATCGCCGTTATTTGTGACCTTTTTTGTATGCCTCGTAGCTTGCTAGCAAGAAGTCTATCAGCCTTGTTCCCTTTATCATAATACCTCTGACCCGTCCATTTAAGAGCTTTTTCTACGTTTTCCAATTGTATTATTTTTAAGTCATTTCTAGCAGAAGTCAGCTGTTTATAAATTTTCCGGGAGGGGTTAGTTTTGTGTTGCTGTTCTAAGCTGATTATTTTGTCTGTTAGCTCTTTGGTTTGCTTGAGTTTAATTTTTTTCCGATGGGAGGCAATCGAGATGAAATGTCCTCTGATTGTCGCCTTATGGGCTTCCCATAGGACTGCTGGGGATGAGACTGAGCCTGAGTTTATACGAAAATATTCCTTAAGGGATTTTTTGAGCTCCCTTACTGTCTCAGAGTGATTCAATAAGGAGTCATTAAGTTTCCAGCAGTATGAGATCATTTTTACGAATGGGATGGATAGGGTCATGGTGATGGGAGCATGATCTGACCACGTGATTGGGCCGATATCTGATTCTGTGGCGGCTTCTAGTATGTTCTTGGTAGCAAGGAAGTAATCTATACGGGAATAGGTCTGGTGAGGGGCCGAGTAAAAGGTGTAATCCCTTTGCCCCTGATGCTGTGTTCTCCAAATGTCTATAAGAGAAAAGTCCCCCATAATGTCCTTGAATTTTTTCCCCAGTCTTTGTGACTGGGTGGAGTGTTGTCGTCCTGGTAGGCTCGATTTGTCTTCTCTGGGGTTGAGAGCCATATTTAAGTCGCCTGCTATAAGCAGCGAGGATAAGTATTGTGGGTCAATTTCTTCCAGAACTTTTTTTAGGAATTCTGTCTGGTTCTCATTTGGGGCATATAGGTTAATAAGGGCGATTGTCGAACCTGAAAGTGAGCCATAGACTACAATAAATCTTCCCTCTGGGTCTGCCTGGACTTTTGTTAAATTGAATGGGGTGCCCTGACGGATCAGAATGGCAACCCCTCTGCGCTTACTACTATATGAAGAGAAATAGCTCCACGGATACGCACGTTGGAATGTTTTAGGCGGCTCCTGAGACGTGAAGTGCGTCTCCTGGAGGAAAACAACATCTCCCCCTGATCTCTTGATCTCCTGTAGGGCCAGGCGCCTCTTTCTAGTATTATGGAGGCCCTTAACATTTAGGGATACAAACTTTAATGCTGTTTGGTGGGACATTATGGGTATTGTTCACTTTCGTTACGTGTGGACTGTGAGCTAAGGGTAGGGGTGGGTTGTCAAATGGGCAGGAGGGTTGGGGTGGGTAGGGAACCGCTGGGTTAGAGACAGCGGGTGGAAAAGGGGAGGAGGGTAGACCCGGATGGGGTCTAAAAGGTGTGTAACCGGTCTGACCTAAAGGCCGGTTGGAGTGGTTTAAGACCCTTGGGGGCGGGTCTGACAACAGTCTCCAGCAAAGGCGGGCCAAGGGGAGACCCTTAGTTATGTGAGGATATGCTCGAATTTACTTACTCTGATGCATCGTACCTGGGGAGGTTCGTGGGGTATCCAGCGCCGGCACGGCTAGTAGGGTCCGTTGGGCCTCGGCCTCTCTTTCCCATTGTGCGCGAACATGCTCAGGAGTAGGGATCGTCCTTTGATTCCCCTTTCAGTGGGGTGTGGGTGTGGTGGGGGGGTTATATGGGAGGAGGGGGAGTAGGTGAGGGATGGTACAGAACTGGGGGTGAGTGCTAACTGGAGGAGGGAACTAAGGAGGGGGGGGGTAGGAAGAGGAGGGCAGAGGAGGGTTGGGAGGGGGGGGGGAATTTGGGGGTGGGAGGAAGGGGGAGTAGATCACCATCTCGACCTGCGAGATTATCATATCAGTCAAAATGAGGCATAGCAGTTATTCAGTACATGTACAGAAACAGGCAGGTTAGGAATAGGCACATTGACAGAAAACTGTAGTCTCTTGGGTTCCTTCGGAGTGGTGGGGGTCAGGGGTTTCTCAACCTGGAGATGAACCTTGGGGGGGGGGGGGAATGGGGGTCAATGGGGGGGAGGGGGAGGGGGTGGTTTCGCAAAACCTTCCCACTTAGTGTTTTGGTGGGACAACAGAAAACTTATAATACATTTAGGATATATAACACAGAACAGATTAAATACAGGTTAGACATTTGCAGCGCGCGCACGCGGGTATGGGGACTAGCCCCCTGTTAGTGTGAGAGTGGAGCATGTTGCTTTTGAGAGGTTTTCCGCTTTGTGAGGGAGGGGGGGCCTGAGTAAGCTAAGGGCGCAAAGGGAGGCCAACCATCTCTCTTTCTGTCTGTACTAGGGGACATTGTTGCAGGGGTAATTTCTGTTTGTGCGGGGGGGGAGGGAGGGGTGAGGGGGGGAGGGTTGGTGGGTGAAGGGGTGGGGGGGGGGTGAGGACCTCGGTGGTGGGGGGGGAAGATCTGGGGCGGGGTATTAGTGAATTGAGCTCCATTCTATTGGGCCTGTGTAGATTGTGCAGAGTGCAGTTGATTAGTCATTAGGGGTTCGTCAGAGTTTGAAACTCCCGCCCTCTCGCTGCTCCGTGCGGCTAGGGCTGCCGTTCACTCCTCCCTACTCTGAGTAGTTGGGATCGGGATGTGCGGGGGGGTGGGGTAAGTTGTTGGCGGTGGGGGTGCGGGGGGGGGGGGGCTGAGAAGGTGGAGGGGGGAGAGAGTGGGAGGGGATGGGGAGGGAGGAGGGGGGGGTGATGTGGTCAGGGGAGGTAGGGGAAGAGGGAGGGGGGGGTGATGTGGACAGGGGAGGTAGGGGTAGAGGGAGAGAGGGGGGGGGAGGGGGATAGAGGGGATTCCAACGGATGGGCTTATCCTTGGGGGTTCGGGGTGGTGGCGGGGAGTCGGGGGCTCCACTTGATGTGAATGCTGTTGTGGGGAAGCGCAACCGTAGGACAGGGGGGGGGGACAGTACTAACCTTGGGGCTTGCGAGGGGAGGTGGACGGGACATGTTGTGGGACATTTGTACCAGCCCTGTCTGTCGGTGTTTGGCCGCTGGGGTTCTGTTTCGCGTTGCGTGGGTTTTTGCAGTTGTGGGGGGGGGGGGGGAGGGGAAGGGTGATCGGGCGACTTGAGCCGGGGTATACAACATGGCGCCACCCCCCCCCGGCCGGGGGGGGGGGAGCGCTGAGTCAATCCTGGCCGGGAGAGGTAGTGGGGGAGATCTTCTAGGGGGTGCCGCCGGGGAAGTCCAGCCTTCTGTGCCGGATGACGTCATCACGCCCCGACGCCGCCGCCACCGCCATATGCAGGTAATGCAGGCGTCGCTGACGTGAGCCCGTCACGCAGCGCGGTGACGTCAGTCGGAGCTCGTCTGGATTCGGCGGGGTTCGTCTCGGTGGTGTGGGGCCTCCATGGACGCCATCTTGGTAAGCAAGGCAGCTGAGCGACCGCTGATCGGTGAAGGACCACGAGGAGAAGCATGGGCACTCCGGCCGCCATCTTGGGGGAACTGCGGAGCTGATGTCGGCGGTCAGCCAGGTGAGGATCGTGGACCACTGCGGGGCTCCGGAGTCAGCTGTTCGCCGTCTTATGGCTGGTGTATCCCTGGAGAGATCTCAGGGGCTGGCTGCAAGTCTGTTGCTGGGTTAGAGGACCGGTGAGGCCTGGGTCGAGGGGGAGGACCGCGTGGTGAGGTAGGGATGTGTCCGACGCCATTTTGAGGGCTGTTTTTATGTTTTTTAATGTTTTGTGGGGAGGATGGAGGTATTGGTGATTGGTTCTGTGCGGCCCCTTATTTTTCCCGGGATTGCCTCTGACCCGCGATTCTCTCAGAGGCTCTCACAGGTACGTCGTCTCTCTCCCGGGTCCGGTTACCGGCAGAGTGGGTAGGCTGGAAGGAATCGTCTGGGAGGCCCAGGGCTTTGGCAAAGGGTGCCATGTCCTCGGGGTGCCTAATAGTTAGGTATTTGCCCTTGTGGGGGACCACCAATTTGAAGGGGAATCCCCATTTGTATGTTATCCCTTTTTCTCTCAGGAGCAGTGTTAAAGGGCGAAGAGCCTTGCGTCTGTCCACAGTTAGTTTAGAAAGGTCGTTATAGACCTGTAGTTGCTCGCCTCGGAACGCGATCGTGTTTCTCTCCCTGCTGACACCGATCAGCTTATCTTTGGTAGAATAGCTGTGCAGTCGCACGACCGCGTCCCGCCGGCGATTGGGATCCTCGGAGCGCGGACCCAGAGCTCTATGCGCTCTGTCGATTTCCAGGTCTCTTGGCTCGAGGTCTGGGCACAGGAGAAGGAAAAAATCCACCAGGTAGGCCCGCAGGTGCGCCGGTAGGACCGCCTCGGGGATGCCGCGGATGCGAAGGTTCTGGCGGCGATCCCTGTTTTCCTGGTCCTCCAGGCCATCCCGCAGGGTATTGATTTCGTGGCCCAAGCGGATGATTTCGTCGTCCGCCTCTGACTGATGGTTTAGGGCCTCGTCGAGTCTGGATTCTAACGTGGTGGTGCGCTCCTGGAGTCCATTAATATCCTGCCGGATTTCGGCCACCGCCTCCTTAATATTTGTTTGGAGTGAGCGCTGTAGTTTGGCATGTAGTTCCTCCAAGTATGCCTTCGTAATTCCACCCTCTGCGGGTGGGGGGGACTCGGCGGGGTGTGCTGGGTCCGAGGGGCCTTGTGTGCCTCGTGGGCCTGGAGTCTGGGGGCCATCTTGCCGCTTTCCACCTGCCTCTGTAGGCCTCTTTGCAGGGGTAAAGAAGTTGTTAACTCCATGAGTCGGGGGATTTTTCCCCTTATTTGCCATCCTGCCGGGTTTAGGAACCTTTTAGGGGCTTTTTATAAGTTTTTGGTCGGGCTAAAACTCTTTAAAAAGTAAGTTTATGCTGAAGGGTCTCAGGAGCTCTTCCTCTACCCGACCGTCCTGGATGCCGTCATAGACACGCCCCCCGTAGGTGCATTTTTTTACCTGTCAATGTCCGTATGATTGAAATATTTTTTTTTATGGGAGTTACCTTTCTTAATCCTTATTTTTGCATCAGTCGATCGTGCTCCATTTTCTACACAGCTGCTTTCCGGATTATCTGCCATCACAGTCTCCATGGGTTATGAATTCCACAGTTTAACTGTCCTTACTGTAACACGCTGTCAGCACCGCCGGTCCTAACAGGGACACAAACACAGCTGTCAGCTGGGTATCTCTTCTCTCCGTGTACCGCTGCTGCGAACGCTAGTTCGCAGCAACGGCGTGCAGTGATGGCTTAGAAAAAAACGCCGTCTGGTGCCAGGATCCCAGTGCAGCCACTAAACAGTAGGGCAATATATCAGGGTTTACCTTCTCCCTCCCTTCCTGTCCGATCACTGTTTATCATCAGACCAGGGATAGTCAATTGGCACTTACAGGTCCCCTCTGACTCACCGGCAACACAAATCATTTGTTTTTGCTACAGCCTTCTGCATTAGTATTTAAAGCGACAGTAACATAATACAATTTACTATACAGACATGCATTTTGAGCACTAACTAGCTCTCACCACAGCCAGAGACAGCCTCTCTGCCTAATTACAATAGACATATTGAAGTAGTGGCTGCTTTTAGTCACTTAGGCACAGCTGGTTCACGCTCATTATCAGTAACCAAAACTGTCAAATTCACGCTGCCTATCCCACTATTGTCCAGACATTCGGTATAGTCGGATGATACTGTCATCTTTAGACCACCGTTTGTTCTTGTAGCAAGAGACTCATTCACTATTAGCACATCCCTTAGGTTCCATAGCCTGACCTGATGGCATTGAGCTTTTTCTGCATGTCACGGTGTCGTCATTTTGTTATGTTGTGTCCCTATATTTTACTGACTAGTCCATAGGACCCCATTAAAGATGTTTTAACTCCACTCATAATCTCATAGGCAGGTTAATCATAACTGATTCAGGACTAGTACTCACCGTGGTCCTCCATACAACTACAATGAGGTCTATATACAGAATATCATCTTGCCTTGGCCCACAACCTGAGTTCGCCATTCAGTAGTGAGTGCATCTAATGGGTCGCTTTTTACCACAGCCTACTCTCCCTCTCAGGAATCACCCTCTGGCTCTGGTTACCCTTTCCCTGTTCGGTTCCTTAAGTCTGCGGATTTCAGCGAATCAATCTAAAAAAGGGGCGAATTCGTGTTTTGCGGATTTTATTAATATTATTGCTCCACTGCACGGATTCTACAATCCATTGGTAGGGAAACAGACAAATGCTCCGCTTTTCGAGCAGATGGCCCCCCGGCCGTTCTCCACCCTAGACTGTTTCTGCTTTGTCCCCTGCACCTCTCCTCCCCCTCCAGTCCCAGCAATAGCTGTTTCTCCAGACATGTGAGCGGCACAAAGGTTTTTTCAGCCCCACATGTACAGAGACCTTGGCTATGCTTTATTGTGGACACAAACACATTTTTCCAATTTATATATACAGTAGCCATGGCTGGTCCTGGCAATCTTTCTGCCTTCATGTGAGCCCTAGTAGCTGCAGGCAGTGACAGACTATCCTGTGGGTTACCCCCCCCCCTCATGCTGCCTCTCTGAGTGAAAGGGGTGGAGATGAACTAAGTCTGTGTACAGCCAATCATGGTGCAGACTCTGTGCCCTCCCCCACTGTGCCTTAGGGAGGAAGTGTTCCAAATTGTAGAGTCCAGCTCAGCCCCTCCGGGGGTTGAGACTTGCCTTCAGCTCCTCCTGGAGCTGAGTGCAGCCCAAGATCTGTGCAGAGCACAAGGCCTCAACATTGCAAGAAGGCCATCACCAACAAGAGGCCTTGGACCCATTCTAAAATATGATGTATGCGCTGTAATACCAACTGCAGTGGCTGCTTCAATAAAGAATCCTTTTTATATACCCCTACATAAGTAACAGTCAATTGGGTAGGGGTATGAGAGAGAATTCTGTCATGATAGGGGACTGTCTCCAGGAACGCTGGAGCCTGCTATGACGGGATGCTGACACCACAAAAAGAACCTGAAGGATCACCAAAAGCCTGTCCTGTTTCCCTTACCATCGTGAACGCTCATCTCTCCTGGAACATCACAGGTAACAAGCACCACAACACCTGTAGCTTAAGAAAGATCTCCCAGAAAGGGGGGGGGGAAGCAGTGCTACATGTACATGAAGGAATAAAGTATCACAGTTACAGGGTAAGCAAGGGGCTACCGGGCATATAAAAATTGGGTAATTCCGGGGTCTGGTGGCCAAATGAGCCCCAGGATAGGATGGGCAGGGGGCAGAGATCGGGCTTAACCTTTATTATGCTGGTCCCTGAACCCACAACCATCACAGACAAGGCCGCCGACAGGCAGGGACAGCCCGGACTTGGCTACACTACTGCTCCCATTCTGTGCATGCAATCCAGGCCCTCCACTTTCCTGGCTGCCGCCCTGCTTCCTTCTCTTCTGCAGTACTGCAGGGCCCTCCCCTTCCCTCAGCACCGCCCCCCCTTCCCTCAGCACCGCCTCCCCCTTCCCTCAGCACCGCCCACCCTTCCCTCAGCACCACCCCCCCCTTCCCTCAGCACCGCCCCCCCCCCTTCCCTCAGCACCGCCCCCCCTTCCCTCAGCACCGCCCCCCCCTTCCCTCAGCACCGCCCCCCTTCCTTCTCTCCTTTTTTTCGTGGTAGGTGCGCTATGGGGTTTTTTGGGGGGGGGGGATCCTGCTCCTTTCATTTGTCCTGGGCCCCATGAATTTTGTTGGTGGCCCTGTATGTGTGACTGTGTGTGTTTGTCACTGTGTGTGTGTGTGTCACTGTCTTTGTGTGTGTCACTGTCTTTGTGTGTGTGTCACTGTCTTTGTGTGTGTGTCACTGTGTGTGTGTCACTGTCTGTGTGTGTGTGTGTGTCGAGAAAATTGGGGGGGGAGGGGTTTCTCAAGGCCACGACATGTGAGGAGGGGAGGGGGAGGGCCCGGTGGAAACGTTAGTCCTGGACTCCCAAAAGGCTGTCTGTGGCCCTGATCACAGAGGCTACCTACAGTATGCTCTCCTTAAAAAACCATAGCTAGCCTCACTGGCACTCGAGGGGTTAATGACAACTTGATGTATATTGAAATGTTTTTTTAATAATGTTTTTGTATGTTTTGTTTTATTTGTGTTTCTACAAAAGCCTACAGCCCTATTAGCTATCTTTAACTAATAGGTATATAGTCATTGATATAGATCTGCGTAGTTAGGTATGTTGCAGTTACAGTAAGTGGATAGAGGGAGATTAGGCCACATGAGAGGATGGAGGTTGGAGTTAACCCTATAGGGGCTAATAAGGCATTGCCAATTCTCTTAGGTATGCTAAGAATGATAGAGTATGCTAGAATGATAAGAATATATTAAACCCTTTGCAGCTCTTAGTGTCCAGCTACTGTACGCATGGATGGCCTATGGTTAGCTGGATGCTTGGGCTACTAAAGTGTTAATATATTAAAACATTTTTTACACGTTTATTTACTGTACTTTTATCACCTATTCTAGGTTTGATAGTTTTATCTTGTCTATGCATGTACTAGCCATTAAATACAGTACAGGCATACCCCGCATTAACATATGCAATAGGTCCAGAGCATGTATGTAAAGCGAAAATGTGAAGCACTACCTTTTTCCCCACTTATCGATGCATGTACTGTACTGCAATTGTCATATACGTGCATAACTGATGTAAATAACACATTTGTAACAGGCTCTATAGTCTCCCCGCTTGCACACAGCTTTGGTACAGGTAGGGAGCCGGTATTGCTGCTCGATACGTGCTGACGGGTGCATGAACAAGCTGCCGTTTGACTATTGGACGATATGCCCTTACTCGCGAGTGTACTTAAAGGGAGTGTCCTTAAACCAGGGTATGCCTGTAAATACTGTAAGCAAAATAGAACTAACACCAGCCTGGGATAGATGATAAAAATGTGTGACAGTTTTTAGTGGCAGCACACTATATCCAGGTATCAGAGTTTAGTTAATAGCATGTGAATAAGTAGTTTAGCATTAATTACTTATTTTCATGCCCATCTAAGCTTAAGCAGGAATCTAAGCTTAAGCATTTTGCCGTTACAGAGGGAAGTCTCATTTATCAAGGAGAATAACATAATATCTTGGTGACAACAAATTATTTCATGGGTGCCATTCTTTCTGCTCTGGGTAATTGCTCAATGTAATAGCTTCTAATCAAAGTTTTACAGCATGCTGTTTTTCATCCACTCCTGAGGAACATTCAGAGAAGCTATATATACCCTCCCATCTCGTTATGATTACATCACTTGTCACAAGACCTACTGGGAGTGGCTATCCTAAGTCTTTTCCAAGCATTTGAAGGCAAGATGAGTATTTTTTTGTGTGTCTTGTTATGAGGAATAATAATCATTTTTTGTGGCTCTTGAGTGATGACTCTCAAAATTTTTTAAAAAGGCGAAAGGAAAATTCTCAATTTCGGTATGATAAATCCAACTAAAATACAGAAGTTTCAAGCACATTCCATTATATATAGAAGCAAAATGTTCTGGTTCCAGGAATTTAACTGTGACTGTAGTTTTGAGAAAGGTGACATTACCCAAAACTCATTTGCTCTCTTGTATTTTTTATACACTATGCATGTTCTAGTTATCTGTAAGCAACTCTTTTCTTATGCATTGAGTGATTTTTTAAAAACTTTTTATATGTGACTGCTTTACCATGGTTCGAAACCTAATAGACTACTGTATAACATAGAATATTTTTGTATATTAGAAAACTTAAATGTAAGTCTATATTAAAGCATTTTAAAATAATATATTCCACTTTCTATTGCAAGTTTGTCAATAACTTTAAAATGCAGGAGTGGATACCTCCCATTTGTACATGCAAAACAGAAGTAATATATACACTGCAGGTTCTTTATTATATTCCTTCCCATCATATATTGGTATTTTAATCTTTTACTATGCACACCCATGCAAAATATTAGGTTTCTGCGTGCATGCCCAGTCGTGTGCTAGCATACTTTAAATAATGAAAGGAATGCACTGATGGGGAATAATACTTTTACAAATTTACTCTATTTTGCTAATTGGTAGTTTATAATTTTAAACCCATTTTTAAAAAAGAGACTAGTGTAGTCCCAAGGCTCAAAAGAAAATTTGTATTGAGCGCGCTGTCTCTCCAAACGACCCCCCTCTCACGGCTACCCGGTGTAACCCCGCAGCTCCCAATCTCCCGTGATCAGAGGGGCATAATCAGCAATACAAAAAAACTAGTACTTAAGTACTAGAATTCCCCTTTGTGCACCTGGTGACGTCATAACGCAGCAACGCACGGCCGTGACGACGGTAAGTTTGTGTAGCTGGTGGAGCCCTACCTGCCACGAGGAGCACAAAGGGGAATTCTAGTACTTAAGGTCTGTTTTTTCTATAACATCTTGCATTCCTAGCACCTCTCCTTCCCTGTCACAATCTAGGGTTGTGCATTTGGGTGTTTACATCCATTATTCCTGTGTGGCTAGGGCTCGTGCATAATTTATTTGTGTCAATTTAGACAAGGTTATTATCATATTACTGTATTATGTGTATTTTTTGTCTGATGAATGATTTTTCATGATAAAAATATATGTATTAATTCTGGTTTCTTCTGGTTTAATTTTCATGCGCTCCTATTTTTGTTTTTTGTAGTCCCAAGGCTCAACAACATATATTTATAATATTTTTATGCTGGTAAAATTAAAGTTAAAGAATTCTGAACATCCAATCAATCTCAAACCTCTCACAGGTAGTAGTGGTTGAGTGCAATAATCAGTGCTGCAGTCCTTGGAATGCAAACACGTATAAAAAAGCTTTAAAATTATATGATGAAGGATCCATTCATCCAAATCAAGTTGTTCTAAGATGCACCTGAACTAGTGAAAGCCTTTGCCCTATATATACAGTATGTGCCAATAGATCATCAGCGTTTTAAGGACAGGCAAGACAGAATACATTCAAAATTAATCCATATACCTAAAACATGTTCCCAAAGCTTGTTCCAGACTCCCATACATCCCACAGTGGACAAACTGCAGATGTAATTGTAACCCCTCTTAGGGATTACCAGAGCCTTTAGGGGTTAAGTATGGGCTCACAGAGCAATGCTCCTTCCCTATCACATGGTACTGGGGTGACTCAGCAGAAGTTAAGCTCTGCCCCCTCTGCCTGGAGACAGTGACATCATGCTAGGCTATAAATAGAAGGGGGATCCTTCTGGAAGGCAGATCCCATGAGGGGTTGAAGATGAGGGATCTCACTGGGAATAGTTATGTAAGTCCCTATGTATAGAATAGGTTCAGCATCCCCAATATTGTTTTCAGTTAGGGAAAGTACCCTTATCATATAGAGTCCCACCAAGATGGTCTTATACTTCTCCCAAGATATGCAGAGAGACGGACTATGCCCAGAGGGGGCTCCACAAGCCACAGCCCCTAAGTATAGTTGGACAAACCCCACCGGAAGGTCCGTTGCTGGCTCTCACCCAAAAGGAGAATAAGGTCATGCATTCTGAGCAGCCATAACACAGACACTGATGTAGACTCCACAAGAGCCGGGCAAGGAGGGTTACATAAAGATTCAGGGCATAGACAATATGTGTGTCATGTATAAGTTATTTCATTCTCTATAATAAACAGAATTTTCTATTACACATTGTTTAGCTGTTGGGGGCCTCAGGATAGGCTCTAAATATGGTGACACTGACAGTGATTTTATAAGCCTTCCCTTCATAGAAAAACAGTTTGAAATAACTTGAACATTTTTTGAATTTAATAGAACTCTAGATAAACTAAGGCATGCCACAGAGATCAACATTACTAACGACATTCAAAACAAATCAGTCAAATCACTATAGAACTTTCAAATATTGTACAGAATGCTATAGAGTTCTTTTCTTTGCAGGCTGTGATACTTACAGATGTAGCCTGAGTTATTTTTCCTGTGACTGGTTTGCAACGGTCCTTGCATATTGTGATTGCAGGGATTGCTTCTGTAGCAGTGAAGCACCAGCAGTTTCATTTTCTCTGGAGCTCGGGCAAATTACTTGTTTTGCAACAGTTCTGGGGAAGATTAGTCAATATCTGTATTATTCATCTACTGCATCAAAAAACTGTATTGATAAATGTTGTACATGGGTTTTGATAGCCACTGAATTCCTGTATTACCACCAAAGTGTTATTGTGCTACCCCTGAATGAAAGAAGCGTCCCTACCCTCATGCACTGGGATAGACAGTATCCATACCTGAATAGCAACCCATGTTGAGTATATTTTCAAGATATGTATGGTATGATCTCCTCTCCAGTATAAGCCCTATATCAGGGTTTGGATTGGAGTTAGTGTAATAATGCTAACTTAAACTGTTTGGCGAATCACTTGGGAATTGTGGCTGCTGCGAGTCATTGGTGAAACAGCGAATTGATGGTGGAAATGTGTGATTTCTGAGAAATGTGAATGCATTTTGGAAGGTTTCGCACAACTCCAGTGCTGATAGTTTTGCATTCTAAAAATCGTAGAATCTACAAGTGAAAGGATGCATCTGTAACATTATGATTTTAACATACCTGAAAAATTTGTACATTTCAGTATTAACTCCTTTAATGTGTTGCAGACTCCTCTGGAAGCTAAGGGGTAATACTGAATAGTGGCGGAACTAGGCACTGGTGAAAGTTTAAAAAAAACAGCACTTTCCCCAGGCTCTACCTGTGGAGTGGGTGCGGTGGTGCCGATGGAGGGAGCTCACCAAGGTGGTGATTGTGGAAACTGGGCCCGACTTCCAATGGGGCATAACTTTCGTGTTAGGACCACCTGGGTGGGCTCCTTCTTCCGCAGCCACCTCATAGTTACATAGTTACATAGTTACATAGTAGATTAGGTTGAAAAAAGACGTAGGTCCATCAAGTTCAACCTATGCTAAATTTAGACAACAGATACTTTATTCTATATCTATACTTACTTATTGATCCAGAGGAAGGCAAACAAAAAACCCCATTAAGGGAAAAATTAATTCCTTCCTGACTCCAAGAATTGGCAATCGGATTAATCCCTGGATCAACTTCATAAGGCTCCGTACCACAGAGGTCCCAAGGAGGGGATATGCAGGGAGGGGGCCTTTCGAAACAGCATTCCAGCATGTGGAGGATGAGCCCCTAAAGGTGGGGAACATACAGTATTACAGGTCCGCCACTGATACTGGATTAATAGTGGCAAGAATGAATGAAGCTAGTTTATAATTCATGTTTTCTTGTACTTGTCAAATAGCTGAGTCCTAAACACGAGTGAAAAGTATAGTATTGCCTAATAATAACAATTTATATTAATAACAACTTAGTACAAATTTATAGTAACATTTTTTATGTGCTGAGAATTGTTTTTCCAAAACAATTGTCCCAATATTTGCAATGGTTACTCTACTATTATTGACAAAGGGAAATTTGATTCATGCTTAGTTGAATTCAATTAACTAGCATATTGGGTATCAAAAACTCTTTGGATATTAAAATTATTAGAGTGATATCAATTACATAATGATGTAGCAGATAAGGACCAACAAGCGCTCATAGATACAAAAGGTAATAAAGTCTCTGCTCATTACAGTTTTCTGTCTCGAGGAAATATGGGGGTAATGTTGACACAAAAGTTAAAGTGGCTGCTTATTGAAGGGCTGAGTATTCCTCGGTATGGAGTTTAATTTAGCCGCAGAGCTGATTCCATTAAGGTTTGGGAGTGTGGATGTAAGGGGTTTCAGATGGTGTGGAGTCTAGTGCCGTCACAAAGTTGGTCCTAAAAGTCTTGAGGTGTATGTTAAGGGTATGCCAGACAGGCTTCCCTAAAAAGGTGAGTTTTCATGAAGGTTTTAAATGTCTGCAAGCTGAGGGAGAGTCTGATGGTGCCAATAGGGAATTTCAGAGAGGGGGTGCAGCACGGGAAAAGTCGTGTAGGTGAGAGTGAGAGGAAGCACTAAGAGGAGGAGGAGAGGCAGGAGGAGGTTAGGACCGGGGGGAAAGCGGAATGCTGACTAGGAGAAGGTTGCAGTAGTCAAGGCGGGACAAGATGAGAGAATTAGGATTTTAGTTGAATAAGTTATTCGTTGAATAAGAAAATGGCATATTCTAGTAATATTTCGGAGGTGGAGATGACAGGATTTGGTGAGGGATTGAATGTGAGGAATGAAGGAGAGTCAACAATGATCCCAATTTTGGGATGCTGATAAATTCTTCAAATTTGTACCGAACCAACGTGGTTGGAAGCATTCGGTAAGGAAAACATTAACTTATGATGATTGCCTATTTCGCACAGCCCCTCCTCTGGGAGATACCTGTACAAGAGGATATTGGTCTGTGCTCCCAACTTTTGCCTGTATGTTTGCTTATGGCGACTGCAAAAGAAGAAAGGTCGGGTTTCATCCATTTAAGATTCGTACAGTACCTGTACGTACTTCCCGACCCTGCAGTGTACAGGTACCCATAATACACTTACAGTACCTTCCCTTCCAGCAATGCGTCATCATGGTAACCCGGCATCAAATTACTATGGCAACGTTACGTCACATGACCCTGCGCGTCATTTGACGTCGGGGCCGAGCAAGGGGGGGGGCGAGGCGCCGAGGAGAGCAGCCTGGTATAGTGTACTGTATGCCTGCCATAGCCCGTCAATGCTTGTACACATGCATACTAGAGCGTGACTTGACACATGCGCACTACCGGAATTTAGAGCATAATTTTTTTTTTAAATCGAGCGTCAAAAGATAAGGATGAAGTTCGATGGAACTCTAATATCACTTTTTTTAAATGTTGCCTTTTTTACTTTTATACAGTCAGTATCACCAGCTTCACGCTTTTAAAACTTTGCCACACTACAGTATTATTTTGGACAACACACTATGCACTGTGATTCAATTACATGTCATAACCTGTAATAAAATTTCACACGGAGATGTTGATTGATTTTATTTCACTTTATGGTCAATGAAAAACACTAAGTGATGCTTTTTTTTTGTTTAATCAATGTTAAGATTCAGAAAATAGCTACATTTGCAAACAGTTCAAACAGTTGTTTTCTAATCCTTCATGATCATCTGTGCAGTACTGTAAGACAGACCAATTGAGTTGCATCTCATCTCACCCCCACAAATCAAAGGCATGGACTACAGTACTGGGACTACAGTACTGTAGCTACAGTATCTAAAAGTCTATGACGGTTTCATGATTTGTCTGCTGGTATAGAAATGTACATTTCCTGGTTCCTCACACATGCGCATTGTGAACTAGTGTACAATAGAAAGCCTTCACTGCCAATCGGACTTACAGTACTGTAGAAATCCAACGGTAAACAAAAAAAAAAGTAACTTTTTTTTAGAAAATAATTGTGAGCTGTAAATAAAACCTTATGCGATGCATTTTTTTTAATACTTAATCAATTTTTACATTAATAAAATCACTACATTTTTATTTCTCTATGACTTCAAGGAAATGAAAAATTTTGTTTATATTTTACAACATCATTTCAAATGAATTCTTTCAACTGTAATCCTGCATGCTCATAACAGCATTATGTACAGGTACACCAAAATGAAACATTTTAGTTGCACCTTCCCCCCCACAAAACCATGGAAAAGGAATTCGACTCGTTATCAACACCTCCACCGGCCGATCCAGGACATTCACACAGAAAGACACATTACGTATGCTTCGGGTCTTGCATGGCTGATAAGAAGACCTGCACTGTAATTTGTCTAGAATGACTTCACAAGGCATATCCTTTTTTTTTTTTTTCTCTCTTGAAGGGATTCATAAATGAGTGATTTGAAGAAACACTTTATGTAATGCGTTTTTTTTAAATATTTCATCAATTTCAACATTGTTCAAATCACATTATTATTTTAGCAATGAGGTTGTTTCTTACTGTATAATTGAGCTTTCCAGGTGTAATTTATTCAGGCAAAAATATTTGATCAATTTTTATACGGTCAACCCAGAATTACACAAAGATGAAACAATTTATGGAGTTGCACCCTCCCCCACACCTCCCTCAGTAAACTGAGCAAAAGGCATTCGGCCCCTTATCACCACCTCCACCCCCAGGTCATGGGACCATAAACAAGAAAGTAACATTATGTTTGAGCCTTTTGTTCTTGGCCGAGAATTTACTTTGCTTGGTTTCACGTGCATGCGTTTGCCTGAGAAGTCCTGCATACTAAATGGTTTACAATGACTTCACTGGCAAAGGGAAAAAATAAATAAAGTCATATTTGTTTTTTTGGCATAATGAGAGCTAGATGAGTTCCCATATAAAACAGTGCATCCAAAAAATTGGTATGAAAGGGTTAATAATAAACAATAGATAATAACCCCAGTTCCTGAGAAGAGGGCTAATGGAACAGCAGTAGGTGGTGAGTAAGATGAGATAAGAAAGCTCATTGAAGGGTGGACAATATTGACCTGTAATATGTGAAAAGAAAGGGGTTGAATGGCCCCATCTAAAACACAACACCAGGAGTCTTCCCTAGAGCATGAGACCCAGCCAGGGTACAATCAAAATGAATTACTCACATACTGGTAGGTGCTGAAATGTCCTCTTACTGATGCGTGCATCACGCGTTGAGACTGATGTGTAGAGAAGGATCCAAATTGGAAGTCACGGTGCACAGCCAGGTACTGGTGAAAAATTGCAGTGGGAGCCACGACCAAAAATTAAATTAAAAAGTATTTATTGAGTAGTTAACACATGGGTAAAAGAGAAGTAGGTTAGAGACACCCCTCTAATGTGTTTCATGCTGCAAAAGCACTTTGTCAAAGTGCTTTTGCAGCACGAAACGCGTTAGAGGGGTGTCAAACAAGCTTCTCAATTACCCATGTGTAAACTACACAATAAATACTTTTGAATTTTTGGTCGTGGCTCCCACTGCAATTTTTCACCAGTACCTGGCTGTGCACCGTGACTTCCAATTTGGATCCTTCTCTTCATATTTGTTTTTTTTCTCGAGCAGGCCTTAATACAGGGACCGAATGGAGGCCAAGATGGATCGTCTTTTGATGAATATAGATAGGTGCATGGGTGTTCGTCTGGATAAGATTGAGAGGAACATCACGGGGCTCTATTCTTTGCTTGGAGTCCCTGCCCCTGTATGTCCGATGCAGGAGGGTAGCCTGGAGGCGCATTATTCTCCTAAGGAGGAACCGCATACCCCCTCCCCCCCCTGTGCACCCTCTCAATCCCTGGATTTGACCTTCACGGTGCCAACACCAAGCACATCACGGGCCACTCCCCACTCATCCCCTCCGTCCCCAGAATACATGTATACCCTTCTGTTGGACGAGATGACAACACCAGTAAGCGCTAGGCCACGACAAGAGGAAACATCTTCCCCAACAATCTACCCATGCCGCTGCCAGAAGCACACCCGCTCCAGCACCCAGGATTGTACAGCTCCCAGACATCACCCTGAGAAACCTGCCTCAGAGCATCCGGGAGAAATACAAGACCAGATCTGCTGGTCTATAGTACCTCTGAAATATGCCCATATCTTTAAACACCACATCTGTTTTGAGCTGTATAGCGAGTGGACCCAAAATTTCAATTATGAAGGCAATAAATACAAGAAGGCTCTTCCAGCAAATTTAAGGAGCACAATTATGGTGGAAGTGAAGTGCAATTTTAAAGCTACCAGTCTTCTTATGAAAACCATGAGAGATAGCATTAATAGCCTTTTGAAACATACAAGGGCTCTTCCCTGGAGGTCCATCGACTTGTTTGATGACTACTAGTTAGATATTTATTTACAAATAAAGATGCACCGCCAATGTTTTCAATCTTTAAAAAACAGTTGATTTTTTAAAATTATTTAATTGTCTAATGCTTATTTTCTGTTTTCCATGTCTGGAGCTGGGCAAAGACAACGTGCCAGAACCTCCCTCTCTCCCCCCCCCCCTTGGTGCAGGAAACTCTCCCAGCAATACTATCAGGTAAGACACACACTGCTCAAATCCATGCATGCCATATCCCTTCCCCCAAACCCCCCAAAACCTAAGGTACTTTAAAACCTCTAGTCCAGGCATGTCAAACATGCGGCCCGCGGGCCGCATGCGGCCCGCAATGGATATTTTTGCGGCCCGCTCACAACCAGCGCGGCGGCGGTCGTGTGTGTCGGCGAGCGCGTGGGTGGCGGTAAAAAGTTTTGGCCACGGGAGAAGCGAGCGCGGGTGTTGGGGAAGCGAGTAGCATGGGCGGAAGTAAAATCTGTCCTGCAGGGGCTGGAGGCGTACGGTGGCCGGGTGCAGTCAATCTGCAATCGTGCCGTGTGTGGGAGGACACGGGGGCGGAGTCAAAACCCCGGCGGAAAGACTGCATTCTCCTTGAAGCCTGGTAAACCAGAGAGATCATGGCCGCCCCCCTCCATGAGGTGCAGAGAGTTCAGCAGTTCAGTGGAGATCCCACGGACAGTGGTATGTCTTCACAGCAGCCCCCCTCCCCCCTGTCAAATCTCTGTGTGAGCTGCACGTGCAGAAGGAGATCTCTGTGTGTGTGTGTGTGTGTGTGTGTGTGTGTGTTTGTCTGTGTGTGTGTGTGTGTGTGTGTGTCTGAGTGTGTGTGTGTGTCTGAGTGTGTGTCTGTGTGTGTCTGTGTGTGTGTGTGTGTGTGTGTGTGTGTGTGTGTGTGTGTGTCTGAGTGTGTGTGTGTGTGTGTCTGTGTGTGTGTGTGTGTGTCTGAGTGTGTGTGTGTGTGTGTGTCTGAGTGTGTGTGTGTGTGTGTCTGAGTGTGTGTGTGTCTGAGAGAGAGAGAGAGAGAGAGTGTCAGGGAGAGGGAGAGAGAGAGAGTCCCTGTGCCCCTGTCCCTCTGTCCCTGTCCCTGTGCCCCTGTCCCTGTGCCCCTGTCCCTTTGCCCGTGTGCCCTTGTCCCTGTGCCGCTGTCCCTGTGCCGCTGTCCCTGTGCCCCTGTGCCCCTGTCCCTCTGTCCCTCTGTCCCTCTGTCTCTCTGTCCCTCTGTCCCTCTGTCCCTCTGTCTCTCTGTCCCTGTCCCTCTGTCTCTGTCCCTCTGTCCCCCTGTCCCCGTGCCCCTGTCCCTGTGCCCCTGTGTCCCCGTGCCCCTGTGTCCCTGTGTCCCTGTGCCTGTGTCCCTGTGCCTGTGTCCCTGTGCCTGTGTCCCTGTGTCCCTGTGTCCCTGTGCCTGTGTCCCTGTGTCCCTGTCCCTGTGCCCCTGTCCCTGTGTCCCTCTGTCCCTGTGTCTGTGTCCCTGTGTACCTGTGTCCCTGTGTCCCTGTGTCCCTGTGTCCCTGTGCCTTTGTCCCTGTGCCTGTGTCCCTGTGTGCCTGTGTCCCTGTGCCTGTGTCCCTGTGCCTGTGTCCCTGTGCCTGTGTCCCTGTGTCCCTGTGCCCCTGTGCCTGTGCCCCTGTGCCCCTGTCCCTGTGTACCTGTGTCCCTGTGTCCCTGTGTGCCTGTGTCCCTGTGCCTGTGTCCCTGTGCCTGTGTCCCTGTGCCTGTGTCCCTGTGCCTGTGTCCCTGCGCCTCTGTCCCTGTGCCTCTGTCCCTGTCCCTGTGTCCCTGTCCCTGTGTCTCTGTGCCTGTGTCCCTGTGCCTGTGTCCCTGTCCCTGTGTCCCTGTGTCTCTGTGTCTCTGTCCCTGTGTCCCTGTGTCTCTGTGTCTCTGTCCCTGTCTCCCTGTATCCCTGTCCCTCTGCCTCTGTGCCTGTGCCTGTGTCCCTGTGCCTGTCCCCGTGCCCCTATGTCCCTGTGTCCCCGTGCCTGTGTCCCTGTGTCCCTGTGTCCCTGTGCCTGTGTCCCTGTGTCCCTGCGTCCCTGTCCCCTGTGCCTCTGTCCCCTGTGCCTCTCTCCCTGTCCCTGTGTCCCTGTCCCTGTGTCCCTGTGTCCCTGTGCCTGTGTGCCTGTGTCCCTGTGTCCCTGCCCCTGTGTCCCTGTCCCTGTCTCCCTGTCCCTGTCCCCTGTGTCCCTGTCCCTGTGCCCCTGTGCCTGTGTCCCTGTACCTGTGTGCCTGTGTCCCTGTGTTCCTGCCCCTGTCCCCCTGTCCCCCTGTGTCCCTGTCCCCTGTGTCCCTGTCCCCTGTGCCCCTGTGTCCCTGTGTCCCTGTGTCCCTGTGCCTCTGCCCCTGTGCCCCTGTCTCCCTGTGTCCCTGTGTCCCTGTGCCCCTGTGTCCCTGCCCCTGTGTCCCTGTCCCTGTGCCCCTGTGCCTCTGCCCCTGTGCCTGTGTCACTGTGCCACTGTGCCACTGTGTCCCTGTGCCTCTGCCCCTGTGTCCCTGTGCCTCTGCCCCTGTGCCTTTGTCCCTGTCCCTGTCCCCCTGTCCCCCTGTGTCTGTGTCTGTGTCCCTGTCCCCCTGTCCCTGTGCCTCTGTCCTTATCCCCCTGTCCCTGTGCCTCTGTCCCTGTCCCTGTGTCCCTGTGTCCCTTTGCCTGTGTCCCGGTGCCCCTGTGCCCCTGTCCCCCTGTCCCCGTGCCCCTGTCCCTGTGCCCCTGTGTCCCTGTGTCCCTGTGTCCCTGTGTCCCTGTGTCCCTGTGTCCCTGTGTGCCTGTGTGCCTGTGTCCCTGTGTCCCTGTGTCCCTGTGTCCCTGTGTCCCTGTCCCTGTGTCCCTGTGTCCCTGTGTCCCTGTGTCCCTGTGCCTGTGTGCCTGTGTCCCTGTGCCTGTGTCCCTGTGTCCCTGTGCCTGTGTCCCTGTGTCCCTGTGTCCCTGTGTCCCTGTGTCCCTGTGCCCCTGTGCCTGTGCCCCTGTCCCTGTGTACCTGTGTGCCTGTGTCCCTGTGCCTGTGTCCCTGTGCCTCTGTCCCTGTCCCTGTGTCCCTGTCCCTGTGCCTCTGTCCCTGTGTCCCTGTGTCCCTGTGTCCCTGTGTCCCTGTGTCTCTGTGTCTCTGTCCCTGTCTCCCTGTATCCCTGTCCCTCTGCCTCTGTGCCTGTGCCTGTGTCCCTGTGCCTGTCCCCGTGCCCCTATGTCCCTGTGTCCCCATGCCTGTGTCCCTGTGCCTGTGTCCCTGTGTCCCTGCGTCCCTGTCCCCTGTGCCTCTGTCCCCTGTGCCTCTCTCCCTGTCCCTGTGTCCCTGTGCCTGTGTCCCTGTGCCTGTGTCCCTGTGCCTGTGTCCCTGTGCCTGTGTGCCTGTGTCCCTGTGTCCCTGCCCCTGTGTCCCTGCCCCTGTGTCCCTGCCCCTGTGTCCCTGCCCCTGTGTCCCTGTCCCTGTGTCCCTGTCCCTGTGTCCCTGTGTCCCTGTCCCCTGTGTCCCTGTGTCCCTGTGCCTGTGTCCCTGTGCCTGTGTGCCTGTGTCCCTGTGTTCCTGCCCCTGTACCCCTGTCCCCCTGTGTCCCTGTGTCCCTGTCCCCTGTGTCCCTGTCCCCTGTGTCCCTGTGTCCCTGTGTCCCTGTGCCTCTGCCCCTGTGCCCCTGTGTCCCTGTGTCCCTGTGTCCCTGCCCCTGTGCCTCTGCCCCTGTGCCTGTGTCACTGTGCCACTGTGTCCCTGTGCCTCTGCCCCTGTGACCCTGTGTCCCTGTGCCTCTGCCCCTGTGCCTTTGTCCCTGTATCCCTGTCCCTGTCCCCCTGTCCCCCTGTCCCTGTGTCTGTGTCCCTGTCCCCCTGTCCCTGTGCCTCTGTCCTTGTCCCCCTGTCCCTGTGCCTCTGTCCCTGTCCCCGTGTCCCTGTGTCCCTGTGCCTGTGTGCCTGTGTCCCTGTGCTTGTGTCCCTGTGCCTGTGTCCCTGTGTCCCTGTGCCCCTGTGCCCCTGTGCCCCTGTGCCCCTGTCCCCGTGCCCCTGTGTCCGTGTGTCCCGGTGTCCCTGTGTCCCTGTGCCTCTGTCCCTGTCCCTGTGCCTCTGCCCCTGTGCCTGTGTCCCTGTGCCTGTGTCCCTGTGCCTGTGTCCCTGTGCCTGTGTCTCTGTGCCTGTGATAGTGCACCATCGCAGTTTAGTGAATCCACACAGAGAGACATATCTAGAAATTATAAGACCTAATCATCAACCATGTGTGAAATTAGCAAAGAGAGAGTACCACATTAAGTAAATTTTCATATTCTCTCTCTCTCTCTCTCTCTCTCTCTCTCTCTCTCTCTCTCTCTCCCTCTCCCTCTCCCTCTCCCTCTCCCTCTCCCTCTCTCTCTCTCTGCCTCTCTCTCTGCGCCTCTCTCTGCGCCTCTCTCTCTGCCTCTCTCTGCCTCTCTCTATCTCTCTCGCTGCCTCTCTCTCTCTCTCTGCGCCTCTCTCTCTCTCTCTGCGCCTCTCTCTCTGCCTCTCTCTCTCTCTCTGCGCCTCTCTCTGCGCCTCTCACTGCCTCTCTCTCTCTGCGCCTCTCTCTCTGTGCCTCTCTCTCTGCGCCTCTCTCTCTGCGCGTCTCTCTCTGTGCCTCTCTCTCTGTATCTCTCTCTGCCTCTCTGTCTCTCGTTTTTATCTTAACTGCCCTATACCTACACCGAAATAACCTATTCTGCTTTCTTCCGGATCTGACTCAAGTTTCGCGCGGGGGACATCGGAAGACAGGTAGGAAACACCTCCCCTGCAGTATAGTACCTTGAGGGACTGCGGATCAGGTAAGATTCCAGGCGGGATTGCTGCTTTGGAAATCAAGAGGGGCATCCTGACACTGGTTAATGGGTTCAGAAATCATTCACATCTGGCTTTTTTAGTTTTTATTTTCGTTTTGTGAGGTACACACACACACACACACACACACACACACACACACACACACACACACACACACACACACACACACACACACACACACACACACACACACACACACACACACACACACACACACACACACACACACACACACACACACACAGTACTTTTCGAAATAAACCTACGTTTCTATGAAAATGTAAGTTTTTTTTTTTTGCGGCCCACCTAGACTTAAACCTTGTTTATTTGGCCCTTGTTAGCATTTGAGTTTGACATGCTTGCTCTACTGTAAAGTGCAGTAGCACATGCAATGCATGCTTTGTCTCCTCCAACCCCTCTCAAAAAATCGAAGATACTGTTTAATAATGGATTGTACTGGCATCACGGTATAATCATTTTTTCCTATTTCTGTTTTCTATTTTGCATGTTTGGAGCTGGGCAACCCCCCCACCTCCCTTGGTATGGGAGACTCTCCCAACAATACTGCCAGGTAAGACACCATGCTCAAATCCATGCATGTCATGTCCTTTCTCCCCAAACCACCCAAAACATAAGGTACTTTAAAGCCCTAGTCCTATTGTAAAGTGCTGGAGCCCATATCATGCATGCTTTGTCTCCTCCACCCCCCACCCCCTCTAAAGCAGAAGATACAAGGCACTGTAGTCATAATGTACTGTTCCCCATGTCATGCCCTTTCTCCCCAAACACCCCAAAAATCTGGATTGAATAATGTACGGTGCGATTGTAAATATATAATATTGTCTCTTTTTTTTACAGACCAAGATGTCCAAGAAGCACCATCCATTGAGAAGATTCAAAATACAAGATTGTAAATTTGGAAAAAGAGATGACGTTGCCGGAGAAGGACTGAATTACTAACTGAGTGTGGGGCTGAGGCATACCTGCATGTACAGGAGAGCTGAGTCTGCCGCGGTGGTAAGGGGCAACAGGACAGGCTTACGCAGGTCTCTGGGTTCTGCTCATTGTTTCAGTGCCTCCAGCGGTGATGTAATCCTTGATGTATGGTTATCAGTCCCCACCACTCCACTCCTTACCCCTCCTGCCCAGGAACTGGCACCCAAGCCTAGGTTTAGTTGAACAGGTAGTTTATTGGACATGCTGCACAGCTCTTCTTACAGCATAAGATGTTAACTCCAACATCCAAGGACTTCAGATGGTGCTGCCCCGGTAGTATGGGGCCTGGAGTCTAGATGTTCCCTAGTCCTTTCAGCCTAGGGTGGGCCAGCTCATCCACCCGATGGGAGAGTCTGACAGCCCATGCTCTCACTTCAAAGGGCAGAGCTAGACTAACTTTGGGACACTCCTCTGATTAGGGTTATTCCAGAAGGGGCGAGCTAATGATCTGCTGTACCTATCCTGATAGGCCTCCAGAGGTCATGAGTCACCACCTCATTTCTGTCCATCACAGAGAAGAATACAGGGGGGGTGTAATACCCAAAGAATTAACCTGTTACTGCCCTGCACTTACTAAGGGCTTACGTAACAGTGAGAGACAGGTAGAATGTACTTACCATGTTACACACAAAAACAATGAAAATACAATAGCAATAGTACCAGTGTGGTAACCCAGTGTCCCTCCTCCAGGCCCAGGAGCAAACCCCACCCCAAAGTGTGTGAAGTAGCGCTACCCTCCCTGAAGTGTGGTGTGCATGGTGGGTATCTTCCTGGCTAAAACCAGGGAATTAGAGGGATTCTCCATTAGCAGAGTCACATCAGTGGTCCCACAGGGTCTGCAAAACTTCCCTCATGCGTTACTGCTGGTTGCCACGTGCAGTCCCATCCGAAGACCGCAGGTCGCTGCGTGGACGTCCGTCTGACTGTGCAGTGGTTTGGGTCGTCAGTCTCTACTAGGTAGGGTCCCTGTCTAGGGCATTCCCTACAATACGAGTCTCAGTAGGGCTTGGAGCCTAACTGGGGCCTAAAGGCAAAGTCTGGCCTAGTCCAGGGGCTTACACGCTCCCTCGATATGTCCATCCTCTTTACTGGCTACGTGACGACTGACATGCGGGCTCCTAGTCTGTGGAGGAACTCCTGCTTCTAAGGCCCTCCCCTTCAGGCTTCGCCAAACCCAACATGGCCACCGCAACACAGAGTCCCATAGACTCAGAGAAAGAGTGGCTCAGTGAGTAAAGACACTGACTGGCACTGAGTTTGAAGCAGGGGAACCTGGTTCAAATCCTGGTGTCGGCTCCTTGTGACCTTGGGCATGTCACTTTATCTCCCTGTGCCTCAGGCACCAAAAACATAGATTGTAAGCTTCACGGCGTAAAACTTGCACCGCTATACAAGAACATGCTATTATTATTATTAGACTTACATGTGGCGCCAATCTCAAGATGGCCACCTCAATTTCAACCCGATCTTCCCGAGCAACAGTGTAGTTTCCCCCTTATAGGAAGTAAGGAGGGGACCCAGCTACACATATATTACCTCTTGCTGGGCATGCAATGTCTTTTATATGAAGCATTGCTTTCAACCTCTCCCCCCCCCTCTTGCCTAAGCTAAAGGTGTTGTGGTGCTTGTTATGTGTGAGGGTCCAGGAGAGATGAGCGTCTGCGATGGTAAGAGGAAGGTGATCCTTTAGGTTCTTTTCGTGTTGTCAGCGCCTCCAGTCATAGCAGGCTCCCGGAGACAATCCCCACCATGATCGACTTCTCTCTCATACCCCTACCCAATAGACGGTTACTTAGGCAGGGGTATAAAAAAGGCTTATTTATTGAAGCAGCCACTGCAGTTGGTATTACAGCGCATGCATCATATTTTAGAATGGGTCCCAGACCTCTGGATGGTACTGGCCTTCTTGCAATATTGAGGCTTGTGCTCTGCACAGATCTTGGGCTGCACTCAGCTTCAGGAGGAGCTGAAGGTATATCTCAACCCCAGGAGGGGCTGAGCTGGACTCCATACAATTTGGAACACTTCCTCCCTAAGGCACAGAAGGGGAGGGCACAGAGTCTGCACCATGATTGGCTGTACACAGACTCAGATCACCTCCACCCCATGTCAATCAGAGAGGCAGCATGAAGGGGAGGTAAACCCACAGGATAGCCTATCACTGCCTGTAGCTACTAGGGCTTACGTGACAAGGAAGCAGAAAGATAGCCAGGACCAGCCATGGCTATACTCTCCCCTAGGTGAAATTCCCATGTCCTCAATGAGATCAAATTTGGGACACCATCCAGTAACCTGGGATCTGCAATACAGAAACAGGTTACAGCAGATGTCACGACATCACTAATATACAGTACACAGACGTGCTAACCCATATCATCCACTGATTACAGTGATGATATAACAATTCTTCCAATGGGAAGAAAGATAGAATCCCTACTTGTAATACTTAACATCAGGTTTCTTTACCACCCGCCCATGAAACATCTTGGTTCAGATGAAGTACACTTTAGGCGAACCAAGCCTCTGTCTGACTTCCACCCTATCCTTATAAATGCACCATCCCACTAACCACTCGTCCATAATGGAACAGATTTTGGACTCCGTTATGAATATCTTTTCAGACGTTTTAGCCTGGAGATACTCCGTCTCTGCGTGTTTTAGCCAATCATTTCTGTTGTTCTCAATTTCTTCCATAATTATATAATGTATAACCCTGTTCACTTAATGTAACCATGTATTTGTCATCATAACTCTGTGCCCAGGACATACTTGAAAAGGAGAAGTAACTCTCAATGAATTACTTCCTGGTATAACATTTTATTACATTTTTTTAAATAAGGACAGCTGTTTTGAAAACAAAATTGATGGACCTAGACATAGAACTTGATAAATCCCATTACAATATGTGCAGCTACTGTAGTAATGCCTCATTCTTCCAAGCTGTGTGCTGTATATGGGTCACTAAAGCCGGTGATCCTGGTGCACTCCTGGCCCAATACGTTGTAAAAACACATGGTTTGATCCGTTGAACTCAATATATTTATTTTTTGCACATCCATAACAGTATATTTTTGTTCCTTTTTAGTTCACAAGAGAATAATGCAAATAACTTGGACTGATGTACAAAGAATGTCATTGGGTTCCAAATATAATCCACAATTCTTTATCTGCCATTCGCTATGATAGTTCTATTTCAATATGAATGAGAATAATAAGAGAGCACATATGTACTTAACCTTACAGTTATGGGAAAACACAATCTTTTCTGCTTTATAAATGGAATGACTAAACCCAACACAACTTCTTTTGTAAGAGGACCAGTAGAAGAAAAAATACAAGTATGTGCTTTTACTTGACAATCTACACTATGTAATATTCTTTCAGTGCAATCCATTGTCAGTAATACATTAGTCACACTCAGACTTTAGTACCTTTGTGAATACTCGTCCCCTGTTCCACTACCTTACATATTTTATACAAATCACACTCCTACCCAAATCCCAGCTAATCAACATGCAGGGCTTCATAATAAACCTATAAAATGCCTTTCATTATAACTATATAGACTTATTACTGCAATCATGTCACAAATCCCCCAAGGTATTTGTAAAGTATTAAAGAAAGAAGAGAAAGTAATTTAAACTATTTGTGCAATAAATGTCATGTGTGGAATAATTAGAAAGTTTTCTTACTTTTTCTATACTTCTGGTTCCTGCTTTTTAGTACATTAGCAGCTGCACATGTCTTTAGAAGTTCTAGAGATTATGATACAATGCCCAAAGCCAAAGGCTAAGAACATTATTTTAGAACAGAGGTGACTTGTAAATGTTAGAGGACAATAAGTTGGCTGTGAAACAGGACTTTCTTTCTGTTTTTTGGTATACATTTTTTCTGTTATTGACTCGGCGGGATCAAGGAAACAGTCAAAACTGACATTTTTGCTGTTGTGACAATCTGTTGCTTAGCAAAAGACGCTGGGTGTCAAAAATCTGCACTGCTTCATTCTTGAAAACAGTCTATATGGTGGATTCATCTAATAAAAAACCTTTGTACTTGAAGGATTATATGGCTTAAAAGAACAAATTTATCTGACCCCATGTGGTGTCTTAAGAGGCATCCAAACAACTAAACAAGTAAATATCACACATGAACTGTGCTTTCTCAGAGTTACCATGCAACATAGGCTAAAGACTAAAACGTTTATTTCAAAAGAAACACATTTGCATAAACTTTGTTAACATTTTTTTCCCAGTAGGAAATTGGGATTCTTTCTGCTGCTTAAGAGGTGTCAATTAATTTCCTCTTTAGCTTCATAGTGTTATCGACCTAATATTTGATGACATTAGGCCTAATCTTTTCTAGTCTTTTGTTTTTTGGTCATGTGTGTTGGTCTTTAGAACACTCAAGCTTCCTTTATTATCATGAGAATTTGACCAAATGAATGCATTTTAAGGATGCAAGCTCTAATGCTCTCATAGGGGTAGATCCACAGAAGTGCGTTAAATGAGGCGTTATCACGTGACGTTACCTAATTAGGTAACACGTTATTTTCCGTTCATTTAATGGGTATCCTCAAAGCTAAAGTAATGATATTCAAAAATAAGATCAGTTTGTCAAAGTATTAATTGAATTTCAAGCCTCTGAGATGCGTTCTCCAATACACTGCACATGCGCATTGGTCAAACATTAAGGCGCGTTATTACCGGAGATTTTCATGTGCTTTACCAAAAGCTAATGCAAATCTTATGAGAAATATACAGTGGCGACCAACTTTATTCTAACTCGGCTAGCTCCGCGAATTTCAGAATATCCCGGTGATGTGCGGTTTTGTGTCGTTTTCGCCCGGAGTGTATTGCGTTATTTTCGCGCCGTGATTTAAGCATTTTATTCCCGCTGGCTGCAATACTGCAATGCCGTGTCAAAACGCATGGGGGCGTTTGCGAGCTGTTGTCTTTGAAGTCTAATACCTTCGCGGTTCAACCTACAGTACACAGTCTGTGCGTGCGCGCGCAGTAATAGTAAAATTGCATATTTAATTTATTTTAAAGTACAGTACTGTACATGCTCGGACCCTGTTGGGGTGAAGTGAGGGGGTTCCTAACATCTGGGGGCAAAATTAATTTTAATTCTATGGTGAGTACTGTATTGTTGCCATATTATTTTGGTGGGGCTGGCTGGGTACTTCTTTAGGGGGCTGACCATTACTGTACATTCAAACTTTTTTTTTTCCTCAGAAAAGAAAACGGCTAATGGGGGGATTTCGATGGATAATATTGTACTGTATGCTGATGTTTTCCGGCCGTACAGTATACTGTGTAATAAACCCGAATAAATAAAACTATGCATTTATTCTACATGTTCAGTATCGTTTCATTATGTGTCTTCTACAGTATACTGTACAGTGGTATACAGTGCCTAACATCTATGGGCAAAAATAATTTTATTTCTAGGTGCCCTAGAACAGAAGTTCCCACGCCAATTGCCCGTGAACTTGACCGCGGCCCTAAGTAGTTCCCACGCCAATTGCGCGAATGTAATGTAAAATAATCTGTTCTGTGGGTCTGAGCGGGTTGAAATTCACCAGGATCCTCATGCGGGAGGACCCTTGCCATAGTGGCAAAATATCAGCCTTGCACGACCCCCGGAACCGGAGATACCAAAAGACAGTTTAAAAGCACATTACCAATGTGGCTTTTTTTCTGCCATGCAAATCAATGGCAGAAACCTGAACTTTAACATTACCCTAACTCCGTTGTGTTGCCACGAGAGGGTCACAATTTTCCATGCAATCCTGCCGCAACTAGGACTACATGGTGACCGAATCTGAGACCTCTAGGTCGAACAGAAACGGAGTTGTGGGTTCCAGGTTTCTGCTCATTCTGACTTAGCCGGTTCAAAGCTTTCTCCGCCATTACGCTCAATGGTAGGACCCTCCTCGCCGGCGTGACCCTTTCTCGTCGCCATTACTGCTCAGACCCTGTTGGGGTCAAGTGAGGGGGTTCCTAACATCTAGGGGCAAAATGAATTTTATTTCTAGGTGCCCTAGAACAGAAGTTCCCACGCCAATTGACCTAGTTCCCACGCCAATTGCGCGCTCATTGCTCTTTTTTTACAATGTTGCCGATCTGGCGGCTTTGCGGTCAGGCAGTAAAAAAAACAGTGCAGCAAGCCTCTACATTTGTTACACTGTCAAAGGAGCAAATGGAAACAATGTGAGGCAATTCAACATGTTCTTTTATTGGTGGAGTCAGTACAAAAACATTTATTTACAAATACTGTACAATGTTGAAACATTTAAAGTGCACAGCAATTCTAACCATCAACACACAATAATACATACTGCAGCCTTTATTAAATTCTTCTGCCACAAAACATTTTTGGTGCATGGGGCAAAGGGAGTTCAAGTGACTTGCTTTTTATGTACTGTATTTGGGGGTTGTCTTTGGGGGTTTATTCATTAAATTATTATGATGAACTGCCTTTTGAAATTACAGTGCTGTTAACTATTTCAGCCACACACCTCCAGAGTTTTTAATCCCTCCCTAGCCAAGCGTCAATCGGCTGAGTCACCCTATCCTACTAACCCCCTCTCTCCACTGGGTCATTAATCTTCTACATATTGCCATTGTGTTCTTAATCCGCCCATAGCCGAGCTACAAACACTCAGTACGCCTGCGTCTAATCACACCATCCCCCTCCCCCAACCCTTAGAGGCCTGTTGTTTTAACGGTAACGCTTTGGAAAATCCCCTCTCGAATTTGAAATGTAAATCTGATGTGGACAGCACTGTGAGAATTGAGAGTAAACTGATAAATGTTTTCACACCCTGATGAAATACAGTGTCAGTCAGTATGGTTTACAGTCACATTTTTAAAATAAAATACAGTACATTCTTTAATAGCTTTAAAATAAAAAATATATAAATACTGTATATAAGTATAATGTAACATAATCCGTTCTGTGAGTCTGAGCGGGTTGAATCGGAGAAACATTTACAAAACATTCTTATTCATTGGTGCACTATAGGGGTGGCTGTCAATGATTATGATTCGCAGGAAGGTGAATAAATATTTATTTTATTTTATCAGGAACCAAAAAATACAAATATAAAAATAATCAGGAATAATACATAATGCAGTCTTTTTTAAGTTCTTTTGGCAGCTTGAAATTGGATAACCATTTTGAAAACATTTGTAAAACATGGGGAAACATGAGTAATGCACATTTATAAGAATATTATTTAATACTATATACAGTACAGTACTGTAATGTACTGTATAATATACTGTATATACTATATACTGTATAGTAAAATTATTTTTCCCGTCTTTATCTTTTCCTCATTCTGTCTGCAGTACAGTAGTTCATTGAGAGAGGAGAGGTTTTGTGTACATCATTACTGCTGTTTACATACTGTACATTTGACTGTACAAGCAGATTAGACTGGACACAATGCCCCCATCTCCCCCTAGGCAACCCTTTTTCCTGGAACGACAAGAAAACCAAAAATTAGTGCAGTTACTGTACTGTACTGTACTGTACTGTATTATGGCAGAACTACTGTAGGTAGCTGGTGCAGCTTTCTCTGGAAAGAAAAAAATGGAGCAGTTAGTAGGCAGTTACTGTAGTACTGTCAAACTAGTCTACTGTATACTGTACTGGAACTACTGTATAATCTGACTGACTACTGTTAAATTCTATGTACTGTAACCTGATGGCTGGTGCTGCTCTCTCTGTAAAGAAAAAACTAACTACTGTATACTCTTACTATCAGGAAAGAAAAAATCTGTGCCATACTTACCTGTATCATACTGTACTTACAATACTACAGCACAGTACTACTTTCCTGATGCTTGCCCATTACGCGCGATGACAATGGGCAACACAGTGGCAATATGGTCTATATATTTATTGCAGTGTTCCACGGTGAGTACATCATTCCAAAAACTCATTATGCCTTTCAACAACTCGTCCTTTTTGGATGGTTTCATCACTTTCCGGATATGGTCCTTCAGCTGATGCCAGGCCATTTCGATCCGATTGAAGTCTGGCGACCTGTCATTGGAAAGAAAGGACAATTGGTTTAAGAGCTAAAAACAGTGGGGAACAAAAATGGGACACAGTCTACTGCACTTACTCCGCTGGCGTCTTCACCCAGTTGATGCCGCGCTCAAGGATATGCGCCATTGACGCGGTGTGCTTGGGATCGTTGTCCTGGTAGAAGCGGTGGCAATTGGGGAAGTCGCGTGTGATGATCTCGGGCACAATGTGTCTTGGAAGAAAGTTTTATTCATGGTTCCTATAGCAAGAAAAGAAAAGTGCTCAAAAAACTGCACAATAGTACAATACAGTGCATACGGTAAGGCAACACTAGTCAAGTACAGTGCATTAGGCGACATTATATTTGATACATTTTACCTTCAAAGATGACAATGCATCCCGGTCCACGCCTAGAGATGGCACCCCACAGGGTGTTTTGGCCGCGGCTTCAAAGATATGCAGCCTTTTTTGTGGAACGCAAATCTTGCAAATCTCTCCAGCGACACAGTAGACTCATCAGTGAAGATGCAATCCTGGAAAGTCTCCCCGCTGTCGATCCATGCCTGGGCCTGGAGCACTCTTTTGATTTTGTTTGCGTCCCGTAACATGGAATACACTCTGTAATGACAAGGAATAAAAAAAAATTGCGGCACAGTGCAGTACAGTTTGCGAAACAACACTTTTACCTCCTGTACTGTCCAGTACTAACCTCACACGTCCATATTTCCATCCAATGCTGCGTCTCATCTTCTTTATGCTGCTCTCGGATACAGTCAGATTGTGCTTTTCCTGCAGAGTGTTTTTAACCCTTAATGCACTCGTCTCATCATTCTCCTCACTTATTTTGTCCACCAGAACAGTTGTCTCCCTACAATGTAAAGAAATGTAAAGAAATTATATTGTTTTATTAATATGCAGCAATATAAAATGTATATAAATGTATATAAATATACATCCTATGTACATCCTATGTATATCCTACTATGTACATCCTATATATACCGTTGTAAGATTAATTGAAATATACAAAAAATGCATACTGCTGTACTATAAATATAAATAGACAAAATATATATACTGTTGTACTATAAATATAAATATACAAATTAAATATACTGTTGTAATATAAATATAAATATACATCCTATATATACCGTTGTAAGATTAATTGAAATATACAAAAAATTTATACTGCTGTACTATAAATATAAATAGACAAAATATATATACTGTTGTACTATAAATATAAATATACAAATTAAATATACTGTTGTAATATAAATATAAATATATCCTATATATACCGTTGTAAGATTAATTGAAATATACAAAAAATGTATACTGCTGTACTATAAATATAAATAGACAAAATATATATACTGTTGTACTATAAATATAAATATACAAATTAAATATACTGTTGTAATATAAATATAAATATACATTCTATATATACCGTTGTAAGATTAATTGAAATATATAAAAAATGTATACTGCTGCACTATAAATATAAATAGACAAACTACTGTATGTTGTAATATAAATCAACAGAAATAACAACAGTATTACAGTAGATACAGAACTGTACTGTAGATGTACAGTACAGTTTTCTATATTTTTTTTGTTAAGTTTTATAAATATACTTACGCGTTAGTTACTCTTGGTGCCTTTTTGCGGTCTCTGTTTTTTCCGTATGCATGATAGCACACGGTGCTTGATGGCACAACGAGGTCAGAAGTAGGTAGCCAGCCCTGGATAGCAGCAATTCGGTGTCCGCTCGTGTACATGTCCTTAATTCGCATGCTGAGCTCCTTTGAAATCTTTTTAACAGGCATTGCTGCGAGTAGACAGAAATACAAACACAAGAATGTATATTCGATGTTTAGTCGATGTGTATTCTATGTGCAGTCAATACACAAAATGGATGGTGTATTTATACGGTAATGACTCACATTAGAGTACGCCCACTTTCAACACCTGTACCTGGTCGCAATGCATAAAAGGTCAAACACTTTGCATAGCCCACCACTCCATGATCTTTATCTGAACTTGCCCTTGTCCAGATACTGCACTGCATTGTGCCACCTGCTTCCATGGAGCATCCCCGTTTCTATGGACGCAAGAACCCACTCACCTCTGCCGTGCCTGTCATGCTGAAAAAGCGAAAGGCGGTTGCCGTTTCCACACCAAGGGCAAAGCGACAGGCTAAGGCCAATAAAGAAAACCTTCTGCTGACCCCAAAGGTTAAGGGTTTTCTTAGACGTAAGCCTCATTATGTGAAGAAGATATACGGTGATGTACTCTCGACACAAAACGAATGGCAGCCAACCCATCGAATCCGCAGACCACTTCCTCACATATGCTTCGACGACTCTGCTGTAGCTGTCCCAGAAATCTTCATCCCGTCTTCTCCACCCCCATCTTCTCCGGTTCCATCTGACGACGCTGCCACCTCACTTTCTCCTTTGCTCTTAGACGACTCTGCTTCTCGCCCGGAAATCCAAAGGTCACCTTCTCCATCCCTTTTCGACGACGCTGCCGCTTCTCCTCTACTGGGTATCCACAGGTCACCTCCTCCACCCTCAATCGATGCCGCTTCTGTCCATGGAACCCCCATCTCATCCTCCGTTGCACCCATCCCCCCAGATGTCCAGACGCCATGCACAAGAAGCAGCTTTTTAGACCGGATGCTGAATGGGATAAGTGTGGATCTCCCCGGGAATTCTATTGTGCTGGCAAAGATAGATCTGCTTCTGGAGACAATGCTAAATGTGGAGCAACGGATGCTACAAATGGAGCAACGGATGGATCAACGGATGGAGAAGATAGAGGCTGACATTGCGGGCATACATTATTTGCTCGGTGCTAATGCCCCTGTTTCCCTGACGCCGGAGCAGGGGGGTGACATGGATGTGATGAATGGGACCTTCGACCCCCTTCCATCACCAAGCGCCCCCCTCCACCAGAAGATGTAGTGTACATGTATGCCGTTGAGAAGGACATGACAACCCCGTCAAGACCACGCCAGGAGACAACACGGTGACCACGACCGGAGGAAAGCTTCCTCCCAGACAACCTACCATCGCCCGTCGCCACAAGCACACCCGTTCCCAAAAGACCTACACCCGCTCGCATCGAAACAGTGCCCGACATCACCCTGTACGATCTGCCACCGGGGCTCAGGGAGAAGTATAGGGTGATGAGTGCTGGTGTACCCCACAAGTATGCCTTGATCATTTTTAAGCACCATGTCCCCTACACGTTGTACTGCAAGTGGGTGTTCAAAGTGAACTACAAAGGAAATCGTGTTAAAAAGGCGCTTCCTGTCAATTTAAGGAAAAACATTGTGGAAGAAATGTGGCGCTTTTATGCAGTTACAGATCCTGTAATGAAAGGCGTTCGAGACTGCATTAATGGCGTTTTGCGCCATGCAAGGAATCGGCCATGGATGGACAACGTGGAGGACTTTCAGTGAGACCATACTGTTGTGCTGAACTGTATTGTACTGTACATGTTTTGCCCTACAGTACCTGCTGTACTTAAACAAAGGAGATGTTGTTGTGTGTTTTTTTACACAGGAAATGCACAACTCCAGTCCCTGAGGGCCGTAAACAGGCACGGTTTTCAATGTTGCTCTGAAAACCTGCCCTGTTTGCTGCCCTCTAGGTCTGAACTGGTGCAGGTCTGACTGACAGTGTTGCGCACCATCCCACTGTACTGTACTGTATACAGTACTGGGTTTCTTTAATAAAGGAGATGTTACTTAAAATGCTTCAACATTGTACTGTATTTGTAAATAAATGTTTTTGAACTGACTGCACCAATAAAAGAACATGTTGATTTGTCTTACTGTACTGTGCATTGTTTCCATTTGCTCCTTTGATAGTACCGTATAACAAAATACAGAGTAACAAATGTCGAGGCTTGCTGCACTGTTTTTTTACTGCCTGGTCGCGCAATTGGCGTGGGAACTAGGGCAATTGGCGTGGGAACTAGGTCAATTGGCGTGGGAACTTCTGTTCTAGGGCACCTAGAAATAAAATTATGCTGCACTGTTTTTTTACTGCCTGACCGCAAAGCCGCAAGATCGGCAACATTGTAAAAAAAGAGCAATGAGCGCGCAATTGGCGTGGGAACTTTTGTTCTAGGGCACCTAGAAATAAAATTCATTTTGCCCCTAGATGTTAGGAACCCCCTCACTTGACCCCAACAGGGTCCGAGCAGTAATGGCGACGAGAAAGGGTCACGCCGGCGAGGAGGGTCCTACCATTGAGCGTAATGGCGGAGAAAGCTTTGAACCGGCTAAGTCAAGGCTGATATTTTGCCACTATGGCAAGGGTCCTCCCGCATGAGGACCAGGAAAATTTTAACTCGCTCAGACCCACAGAACGGATTATGTAACATTATACTTATATATTTACATATTTTTATTTTAAAGATATTAAAGAATGTACTGTATTGTATTTAAAACATGTGACTGTAAACCATACTGACTGACAAATGTTTTCACACCCTGATGAAATACAGTATCAGTTTACTCTCAATTCTCACAGTGCTGTGCACATCAGATTTACATTTCAAATTCGAGAGGGGATTTTCCAAAGCGTTACCATTAAAACAACAGGCCTCTAAGGGTTGGGGGAGGGGGATGGTGTGATTAGACGCAGGCGTACTGAGTGTTTGTAGCTCGGCTATGGGCGGATTAAGAACACAATGGCAATATGTAGAAGATTAACGACCCAGTGGAGAGAGGGGGTTGGTAGGATAGGGTGAATCAGCCGATTGACGCTTGGCTAGGGAGGGATTAAAAACTCTGGAGGTGTGTGGCTGAAATAGTTAACAGCACTGTAATTTCAAAAGGCAGTTCATCATAATAATTTAATGAATAAACCCCCAAAGACAACCCCCAAATACAGTACATAAAAAGCAAGTCACTTGAACTCCCTTTGCCCCATGCACCAAAAATGTTTTGTGGCAGAAGAATTTAATAAAGGCTGCAGTATGTATTATTGTGTGTTGATGGTTAGAATTGCTGTGCACTTTAAATGTTTCAACATTGTACAGTATTTGTAAATAAATGTTTTTGTACTGACTCCACCAATAAAAGAACATGTTGAATTGCCTCACATTGTTTCCATTTGCTCCTTTGACAGTGTAACAAATGTAGAGGCTTGCTGCACTGTTTTTTTTACTGCCTGACCGCAAAGCCGCAAGATCGGCAACATTGTAAAAAAAGAGCAATGAGCGCGCAATTGGTGTGGGAACTAGGTTAATTGGCATGGGAACTTCTGTTCTAATGCACCTAGAAATAAAATTTTGCCCCTAGATGTTAGGAACCCCCTCACTGACCCCAACAGGGTCCGAGCAGTAATGGCGGCGAGAAAGGGTCACGCCGGCGAGGAGGGTCCTACCATTGAGCGTAATGGCGGATGGCGTAATGGCGGAGAAAGCTTTGAACCGGCTAAGTCAGAATGAGCAGAAACCTGGAAACCACAACTCCGTTTCTGTTCGACCTAGAGGTCTCAGATTCGGTCACCATGTAGTCCTAGTTGTGGCAGGATTGCATGGAAAATTGCGACCCTCTCATGGCAACAGAACGGAGTTAGGGTAATGTTAAAGTTCAGGTTTCTGCCATTGACTTGCATGGCAGAAAAAAAGCCACTTTGGTAATGTGCTTTTAAACTGTCTTTTGGTATCTCCGGTTCCGGGGGTCATGCAAGGCTGATATTTTGCCACTATGGCAAGGGTCATCCCGCATGAGGGCCAGGCGAATTTCAACCCGCTCAGACCCACAGAACGGATTATTTTACATTATATTCGCGCAATTGGCGTGGGAACTACTTAGGGCCGCGGTCAAGTTCATGGGCAATTGGCGTGGGAACTTCTGTTCTAGGGCACCTAGAAATAAAATTCTTTTTGCCCATAGATGTTAGGCACTGTATACCACTGTACAGTATACTGTAGAAGACACATAATGAAACGATACTGAACATGTAGAATAAATGCATAGTTTTATTTATTCGGGTTTATTACACAATATACTGTACGGCCGGAAAACATCAGCATACAGTACAATATTATCCATCGAAATCCCCCCATTAGCCATTTTCTTTTCTGAGGAAAAACAAAAAGAAAAGTTTTAATGTACAATAATGGTCAGCCCCCTAAAGAAGTACCCAGCCAGCCCCACCAAAATAATACGGCAACAATACAGTACTCACCATAGAATTTCCCATTCAGCTGGCGCCGGCGCCGGTCCACTGCCAGTCCAGCTTTCTTCATCATCCACGTCGATAGTTTGCAGCGGGACTAGTCCACCTGTAGGCTGGAAATCGCTTAGGTACATGCAAGCTTCATCAAATCTGCACGCGAAATCCGACTCAGGCTCAGGGTTGTCACTGACAGTGGGACCGTCATTGGAAGCCGGTGCTGGTGCTGGTGCATTGCTTGGCAGCGACTGTCGCTTCTTAGTTGGTTTTAACATGACCCTTCGCCTTTTGCCGCCTCCATGACCATAGATACGGGAAAAATCCAGTGACACACACCAATACCCTACAACAAATTGGGGCTCAATACGGTGAAAACAGGGGTTGCTACATAACCTTTTCCTTACTGCACGCTTCCACGTATGAGGAGTTGGCGAAAATTTGTAAAAGTCATAGTTTTCGATAAAATACTGATAAATTTGAGCAACTGTTGCCATCTTATCATCTGTTGCATTAATCGCGGCCCATATCAAATACGAATAACTTCTGTCGGGTTTTTGGAAAGGGGGCTGCACTTGAACACTCATGGTGGGTCTCTGGAGAATAGTGTAACAGAAACTGAAACTGGTCTTTGTCTTTCTTTAATATGAAAAGCCTAAATTGATACATTTTTGCAACTCTTCCTTCAGTCTCAAGGCCAAGGCCAAGTTACAATAGCACACTGTGGTACAGTATCTTTTTTTAAACGAAACACCTGCAAGCCGACACATTACTGATTCGGCACATTACAATGCATGAATTTCTGCCATCTGGCGGACACGCGAAGCATTGCAGCCTATTAAAATCCGAACCATTATCAATAAACGCATCAGCCGGGCATGACCCGTGGCTAAGAAGGCAAGGTGAACGCAGCATGCGCCAGGTGAACAGCGTCGTATTCCAGGAACCAGCCAGGGACAAACCGGTGATTTGTTAGAATAAAAGCTGCCGCAACAGTATCATGTATCATTTTTACACTTATTAACTTTTTCAATTAATGATATGGTCTTTCGTGTAACAATGGCTGTGTAAAGTATATATAAATTAATATTTCATTTTTATTAATTTACAATTAAAATAAATGAACAATGTCCTTACTTCATTTATTTTAAGTGTACATGAATAAAAATTAAATATGAATGTATATTGTTGAGGTATGTACAGTATGGATGAACATTATTGTTCACCCATACTTAATACAGTGATTATTACATTATACCATATTAGTTCACGCAAACATATCACTTTAATCACTAAAAACCATAATATAGTTTATGATGTGTTTCAGACATGTATATGATCCCTAATATATATCTATGTATGGCACATGCAACTTTTTGTAGTGAAAGGGTTAAGTCTTATACTCAGTGGTCGACAAATCACCAAAAAATCTACTCGCCGAACAAAAAAATCTACTCGCCACCTAGTACCACACGTGTGCTGCTTGGGCCAATAGGAGCTCGCCACGATGTTAAATCCACTCGCCCGGGGCGTGCAAATGTATAGGTTTGTCGAACACTGCTTATACTCATTACATTGCTTTTAGGCTATTCCAAGAAACAGCTCGATGATAATCAGGGTTTGGATGTGAGTAAGGGCAGCTTTTGGAAGGTGCTGAATATCGTAGTGTTATTATCATGTGCTAACATGAACGGAAGTCTGAGGATCTTCGTAGTTAGGAAAACTGCTCATTACCATATGATTTGCACATGAGTAAGGCTTAACGTCCGTTTACATTTATCAACCTATTATTTTTTAGGAGAATGCCAGGATATCATTGCGCTAGTCACCTTTGGGGATACATATATATGCAAGTCCCCGCTCACGCGATGCGCACCCGCGTATACGCGGGCACACATGCTCACCGGTGCTCTGCGCTTACATAAACAAATTTTCCATACTTACAAGCGCGCTCAGCTTCCCCTGCATTGTCCACCCCGCCCCCCCCCCCCCCTCACGAGCTCTTGCGAAAATTTAAAGGACACCCGCGCTCATGCTTGGAGAGCTCTCCAAGCATGAGCGTGCTCAGCGCCAGCGGGGACAATGCCTAAAGGGGCAATCCCTGCTCATAGGGACCAACATGAAATGAGGGCAAAGGCATCTTTGTTCATTTGTGTGTTGTTGTTTTTTGTTGTTACATTTAATGTTTCCATAGTAAAAAAATGTTATGAATTATCTTTGCAATGCGTACGTAATCAGTTTTGTGATAAGACTATTTGTAAACTGTTGTACAGTAAATACAGGTAAATTATTGATGCTGAGATGATGAGGACGAGGGATGGTGATAGATGAGGAGGGATTATGAGACAGAGATCAAGGACAGGATGGGGGAGGGAGAAAAAAATTGCAGTCAGTATTAATATTAATGGGGCCCTGAAAAATGTTTTGCCCAGGGAACCGTGCATATCTAGCTATGCCACTGGTGCCATGTAAGAAGCAAAGAAGCCTAATTTACTTAAGGCTGCGTCCCCGATAGCGCTGAGCTCGCTGAGCAGTATTAATGTTGAAAAGTCAAAAAGTGCTTTATTAGCCAATATTTCTTATGTGTTGGTGCTGTAGCTTCCCCAGAGTTGTTGACTCAGAATCACATCTAGAAAGACTGTAAGGTTTTAGAAGGATAATATAAACACATTGAATTTCCAGTTGTAGACAACACGATTTGAGATATGATGGCAGAGGTCAGTGTTATTATATCTATACCTCTGAAATGACATGATTTTTCTGAGAAATTACACACAGTTTCTGAAACACATCTGCCAAGATCTGATTCACTATATGTACGTCCATGTAAAAGGGTTAAGGCTCCAAGCACAGAATTGGCTGACAAAGTTAGTACACATCAGCAGTCAGTTAATCATCATCATGGGAGCTCAGAATAGAACACATCATATGGGTAATTACAAAAGTAAGAATGAAAAGGATTTATTTAGATTTTTTTTCTAACGCGCTACTCACCAAGAAACTAGAGCGTGTGTAGGAACTTAGGGAGGACACCCCTCCCAGGCGTTTGACCCGGACCTACTGGAAAAAACCATGGGTGTCTTCTTTCTACCCCCTTTGTATCTAAAGCCCTCTCCCGCCTTAAACCTTTTTCACTGACTGCCCCACACCACTGGAATGCCCTTCCCCTCAGAACCCGACTAGCACCCTCTCTATCCACCTTTAAGACCCACCTTAAGACACACTTGCTTAATGAAGCATATGAATAGCACTGTGGATATTCTAAACACGATACATAATGCTTGGCCCCCTGCAGACGCACTTACCAGAACTCCTTCCTACTGTCTCTGTACGTTCTCCCTACCTACCAATTAGACTGTAAGCTCCTCGGGGCAGGGACTCCTCTTCCGAAATGTTACTTTTATGTCTAAAGCACTTATTCCCATGATCTGTTATTTATATTATCTGTTATTTATTTGATTACCACATGTATTACTACTGTGAAGCGCTATGTACACTAATGGCGCTATATAAATAAAGACATACAATACAATACATGGGGGAACGATGAGGAAGACCAACAGAGTACGGGAAACATGAACGGGAGCAGTAAAGCTGACTGCCGGGGTATTGGGGTCTGTTTTCCATGTTTTGTTTAAAATGGAAGGTTTTGAATTCCTTTCTGAATCGAAGCAAAGCTTCAGAATTCTTAATGCTGCTGGAAGCTTATTCCACAGTCTCGGGGTAGTTCTTGAAAAAGCTATTGACCTTAAACCGAGGCTCAATCAGTTGAGGGGCGATGGCAGATCTGAGAGCCCAATTTGGGGTGTTACTGATTAGGCAGTTCGGAAGGTAAGGGGGAGCTAGTATATGGATAGCCTTAAATGTAATCGTCAAGATCTTAAAATTAACCTTTTGCTCTTCCGGGAGCCAGTGCAGATCTTGTAATACTGCTGAAATGTGGTCTAAGACAGGCAGTAGCATTTTGCATCAACTGCAGGGCTTTTATTTTATGTTTTTAGAGACCCATCAGCAGAGAATTTGCAAAATTCAGTCTGGAGAGGACCAAGGCCCGTGCTAATATCTGTAGATTGTTTTTTCAAGAGAAACGCTTTTGTCTCAACCGATGGATTTGGAAGTGACAGCTGGCACAATAGCTGCAAAACGAGGCTGATCAGTGATGTTTTTGTTAAAAATAGCTCCAAGGATTCTCACCTTCTCTTTCCTTGGAATGGCAGAGGTTTTGATTTTTAGATCATGGAAGGCATTACTCATTGCATCTGTTTGTGCTTTAGGGCTGTAAGAGATATGTGCAGAGGTATACTAATGGTGGCCGATTAGGGTGAAATTAAAACTTGGCTTTATTGAGCCTGTTCCTTTAAACTCTGTACAGCATGAAAAAAACAAAATAAACAAACACCTACTCCACTTTGGAGAATAACTAAACAGTATGTGCCCTAAATATGTGCGACTGGCTGGGTAGGCCAGTTCCCAGTTCCAAAAACATATAATATATTTCTCAGGAAGCAATATATAAGAAAGTCTTATCTGGCCGTGCTGGTCCGGCATTTCCGGTTCTCCAGCTGCAGGCTTTGTAATCCAGCCGCTCCCAGGAATATCAGTCTGGTCTTTCCTCTCCTTTGTCAGCACAGTTGTGTGCTAAGGAATCTCTCTCTCTGTTTCTTACAGGAGGCTTTTCTAGAGCTCTGATTATCCAGGTGGAGCCTGGTTAATTGAGCAGCTGCAATTAACCAGCTCCCTCCTGGATTCAGAGCTCTGAGGCAGCTTTATTTAAACAGGGATACGTCCCTGTTACAAGAGCCTATAAGGAGCAGCTCGGATTTAGAGGAATTAAGTTGTAGCCAGTTCAATGCCATCCAATTAGAGATGTCACTAAAGCAATTATTCACACCAGTCACTGTGATGATAGGATCGTTGGAGATGTCCGACATCCATTGGATATCATCCGTGTACTGGTGTTTTAACATATACAGCTCAACCCCGTTATAACGCGATCCGTTACAACGTAAATCCGCTTATAACGCGATGTAAGTGCGGCTTCCAATTTTCATATTTATGTATACTTTACAACACAATTATTGGTGTCTTATAAACTTTATTGTACATTACTTCTAACGCGATCCGCTTTTTTCGCAATGTGATTCTTTGGACCCCAAGCACCGCGTTATAACAGGGTTGAGTTGTATATTGAATAGAACCGGGGAGATGGCAGATCGCTGAGGGATGCCACAAATCAGCGGGATTGTGTTTGAAAAATTCTCTTTGAAGGTAATTTTCTGACTACAGTCACTACAAAAGGACTGGAACCAGTCCAGCACGTTACCTCTCAACCCAACATCCAATTTCAATCTTGTCAGCAAAAGAGTGTGATTGATTGTATTGAAAGCCGCGCTCGGGTTGACAAGGATCAGAGCAGCGGCACCCCCTTTGTCTACAGTGCCGAGCAGGAAGTCAGTGACACCTCTCGGTCGTCTCAGTGCTGTAATGTTTTTGAAATCCAGATTGGTGGGAGTCTAACAGATTAAATCTGGTTAGGTGGTTATCTACTGTAGCTGTTCTAGAAATAGCGATGTAGAATGGTGGCGGTCACTGCAGAAACGGAGCTCAGTCAGGATACCATAAAATCAGCTTTATTTCAGGGTGCTGCACATTACAGAGAGACCATCTCTGGTCTCTCTGTAATGTGCAGCACCCTGAAATAAAGCTGATTTTATGGTATCCTGACTGAGCTCCGTTTCTGCAGTGACCGCCACCATTCTACATCGCTATTTCTACCTAATCGGCTGGAGCACGCCGGCAATCTTGTTGCAGGGAATTTTACTATCCCTCCCAACGTCTGACGTCAGTTCCCGAGCGTCAGCAGCGCCGGAGCGCACGGCCTGCTGGGACCTGCCTGGAGCGGCAGGGGGAGAACGCCATACTCCGCACGGAGCACCCGTGGAGCGGTGAGAGGCAAGAAGACGATCTCAGACGGTGGATTCCTGTCCCTGAGAGCTTGCCAGACGACGTCCACCCTGTGGGATATTCGTGAAGTGGGGACAGCGAGGAAAGACGAGCGGCGAGGTGACCAGGTCGGGTAAGGGCAGCAGATATAGACTGCCGTGAGTTCATGAGAAAGGCTCCCAACAGGGCTTTTTCTCCTGCCTCTATCTATATCCTGCCAATTGGGCCCCCCCACCGTGGTTTTATAGCATCCATACCTCCCCCCACCCCCTTCTGGACTTTATCCATTCATCTCTTTATTCTGCAACACCATTGCCTACATCTTCTATATATAGAAGCAGCATATTACCCAACACAAACGAACATTTGCATCAGTTAGAGCACAGGACATTCGGGGTTTACTCCCCACCTTTTCCACATGTAGCTGTTCTAGGGCTAGTTTCTCAATGATTTTAGCTAACAATGGAATACTAGAAACTGGTCAGTAGTTATCCATGTTCAGTGGATCGATTTCTTTAATAGAGGTGAGATAAATGCTTCCTTTAGTAAGGTTGATAAAAAAGCCTGAAGATAATGAGAGGTTTGCAATGTCAGGAATGAAAGGGGCCAGTTCTATCACCGCTTTCTTTATTAACTAGGCAGGACAAGGGTCCCCTGGAAAGCTAGATGGTTTGATCCCTCTGTCCGTGCTAAGGATTTTTTCCATAGTGATTGATTGGAAGGTGCCCCACCTAGTTTTAGTCGGTTCCACTGTGGAAATATCAGACTTGTGTATTGACAGTTGTGCGCCTGAAATTTAATTACAAATTTTTGAGACTTTGGAAGAGAATCATGCTTAAAAGTTTGTGGTGGAATTTCTAAAGGACTTGAGGTTTTATTTAAACAGGCCGGCTCAAGCAAAGAGTCAATGACTTTGAATAGTTTCTGCGAATTGTTACTGGAATTTTAAATCTGTGAGGCCAAATAATGCTTTTTGGCCTCCATAACGACTTTGAAACAATATTTCCTTATATGTCTAAGATCCGCAAAGCTTGAGGGGAATTTATCTTTAGCCTGTCTCTTTGCTGCCAAATGCAGGGTAGCTCTTTCGGTTCCTAACTCTTGAGAAAATCAAGGGTTAACTTTATGTTTCTGGTATAGCAATTCTTTGGGAGCAATAATACTGTACCAAGAGCAGCAGTAACTGCGATATTGAACGCCAACGTGAGAGAGAGCAGAGGGAAGAATGTAAGACTTTCTTAAATGTTTAGCAAAAATACTAGGGTCCATATCTTTTTTTTACTCAGGCCCAAAAATAATATTGCTTATGATGAGACATTGATCAGAAAACTAACATCAGGTTATGCGGAACAGAGAAGTTTTTAATAAAGTAGATTGTAACACCTGTGGTTTTACTCCATTCAGAAGCTCACTTTATGGATTAGCAACGCTACATTTTTCATTAGGGGTTTTCCGCCCAAAGATATTTTACTTTTTTATTCTATTTATCTTTGCCTGCCCAGCAAATTAAATCGATATATTTTCAGTTAGAATCATTTATTTTAGGCATCCTTACTTAAGTATTAATGTATTTAATGCTAGATTTGCTTAACAATTTACTACTGTACTATGTTGTACATGTCATTGTCTTCATACATATATTTAAATTCAAGCAATTATCCCCCGCAACCTCAACTCCTTTTTCAACCAGAGTCCCAAAGATTTACAATATAGGTTCCTACTTGATGCAATGATCTCGAATCAGATCCCTTTTGTCTACATTAGCTCAAAGTTCTGCTACTGATATTTATTTTCTAGTACTTTACATATAATTTTTACAAAACCCACGGTCCCCTTTTCCAATAGTCTTTCCAATTACTTAGGTTTATTGATGTTTATCATACCACATAAATTAGCATCCATCTGGATAATTTTCAAATCCATTGACTGTCTATGATGGAACATGCACTATTTTTATGTTGCCGTAATACAAACAGCACATCACAAGGTAAAATGATGCACAGCTTTCAGCAAACATTTACACCTGTATGTATGTATATCTTTATTTATATAATGCCAAAAGTGTTCTTAGCGCTTCACAAAGAATACAGTACAGGGAAATATAATAATATAATAAGCGCAGTAAAATCAGATAGGAAAGGAAATCCCTGCCCCGAAGAGCTTACAATCTAAGTAGTATGATGGGAGACACAGAGACAGCAGATGAGGGAATAAGTGCTGTAGATGGCAGTGCCTGGCCATAATGGATGGTAGGAGTGACTGTGGGTGTGGGACAATAGCCATGAGTGCAGGCTATTGGGATGCTTGATTTGTGGGCGAGTTTTAAGGTTAGCTAGTATTAAATCAGATAGGTTAATACCATTAGCAGGGGAAGAGATGGCAGGGAGGCGTGGGTGAGAGCAGGAGTATTTTTGTCAGGGTTCAGGATTAGCAGATATCCTCAGCAGCAGGAAGGAGCAGATAGAGGGTGTGAATAGAGGATTTGTGTGGTGCTTTTTATTAAGGGATAAAGAAGTTAAGAGAAGTGTATAAATAATGGTGCTGTGTATGAGCACAGGTATAGATGGGGTGTAGGAGAGATGAAGAAATGAAGAAATGTGGATAGGAGGGGAGTGGGGAAGTTGGAGAGAACAGACATGTTTACAAAGGAGTGAGGAAACAGTAATCAGAATAAACAATAGGGAGGGAGTGAGATGCAGGAGGAGAGACTTCCCAGGTATTGGAGGATATGAAGAGTACAAATAATCACAGCATTTAGAAAGTCAAGTTCTCACAATTGCAAAGTTGTTGTTGTTGTGCAGAGTCTAGATCTTCTTGTAGTCTTCACCTCCAATTTCAAATTAACTTCACAGACACTTTGTATGTGACACTTAAGATATTACACAGCTATTTGGCACAGCCAAAATAGGCTGTCTTAAGTACTCTAAACAAATTAACTTGACTAATAATTAAGGGAGGGGTTTGCCTAATCAACTCAGAGAAACATACCAAGTAGTTGTTAATTAGATTTAAGTTCTGTTGCCATTGAAAGGAGATTCTGTATTTTGGGAGATAGCGAACCTCTTGATACCAAAGATATGTACAATAAAATAAACTCTGCCACTTTTGTAGGCATCATATACATATGTATACATTAGGAGCTGGGAAGCTGAGGCAATTTATGAGGAGGATATTTCTGGTATTCACATTGGATGTATTTCTTCATTTTGTTTACTGGAACCTTAGGAACCTTAGTCGCTTCCCTACTATGAACTCTTTCTACTGTCATACTAATGTCCTCGATAAATACAGGTACATGTAGGTTTCTCCCTGGTTCCTGAATTTAGCTGACTATGTATCCTTATTATTCACGCTGATGACATCTGTCTGAGTCAGATCCTCATCAACCAATTGTTTAGTGTAATTGCCCATGGACTGACAACACAACATCTTTTCTCCTTTCTTTACCTAGATCTAGAGTTATTTCCTTCTGTATTTCCCCAAAGTATACTGAGTAATAGTAATTTATCGCATCAGCTAAGTGCACTGCTAACAATTTTGCAACTGACATGTACTACTTGATTGAACCAGCAGTATATATCAAAACAAAATATATGATAAGATAATGGACCGCAATTCTATATTTTTAGCCAGATAAAGAAATCAGTTGTTTCACAAATGGTTGAGCTTGTTTATGAATCACAATTCTTATTGGTTATTCCAGAGAAAAAAGTTGGTCTTTGTTCAATGCTGCAATCCCAAAAGATTCTGCAATATTGTTAACCAAAAAAGGGTTCCTTTTGATAGCACCATCAAACCATTATACTGTATGATCACAAAACATATTAATTTGGTAATGTGATGGATTTCCTACTTTCCTTTTTCCTTTCCTATTTACACTCTTGCAAGAAATGATTTTGCCAAACAATGGAAAATGTGTCACTTATAGGAATGGGCCTTGTGTGTTAGGTTATTAGTAGCAGAAAATGATAATCCATTGGCCTTATTTAGCAAAAACGCAGAGCTAGAAATGCATAAAATCATCTATCACTTAAAGCTGAAACTGATTAAACACGTCATGAAATACCAGCTCACAATTACTCGTAAGAAGTCAGAGTTTCTGTCACATGAGATTAGGCCAACGGACCATAGACCAGATCAGCAGTTCCGCACCATGGAAAGGATCGGCAAACAAGCATGCTGTATCTGCAGTCTGGTGAAGCCTTTTCACATTCCTGGTGTGATGATTTTGCTCTCTACTTCTCTGATAAAGTAACCTCCATCCGGGGCTGGGGTCCCGACTGTGCTAATGAGTGTCAGGGTTTAAATGCAGGTTCTCTGGCGTTATGGATTAGCTTTGACCCTTTGGATGTTGAAGAGATTGTGCAAACAATCCCTGTGTTGCTTCCCCCTACCCGACGATTTGGACCCAGTCCAAACACACCTTCTCTTAGGCATTAGTAATACCATACAGTGAAAGTTTTATGGACTTTCCATCTCAACCCGACACAGTAAGGAACTATGCGGACTTTTTACTGGAACTCACATGCTCTAGAACTGAGATGTATTGCCATAAGTCTATTCCTGACATTTCTAAATGTTTTGTACCCTTTTGTTACTCTTGAATTTTTGGATCCAGTAAAATGCAATCTTTCTGCAGCAGAATTCTGTGTAAAGGTCTGTTCTTGAGTGCTGCAAACAATACTTATTTTTATTCATATGTTTTTGAGGGAATAAGAAAGCCTTTATATGAATAAACTGTTTTCTAGCTAAGCAAATATTCATGAAAAATCAATGATGTGAATTTTTGTGGGGATTATGTTCATGTATTGCTATTGAGGACATAGCCTGAGCTATAGCCAATATATCTCATTAGCTACACCACATTATGAGACCCTTCCCATTACATCATACAATTGTGTTTTTAAATAGAGTGATCCCTAGATGACAGTAATTCAGTATAAGTTGAGGAGAAATGGAAGAAAGTCACAAAAGGAAAATGGGAAATAAGCTATGGAAGATGCATCAATCTTCCAAAGCCATAAGGAAACCAGAAAACATGTTAGCAAAAACGTGGACATTGAATCTTCACACACTTCTTCGGCCTAGATCCACAAAGCTCCGTTAAATCCCTTAACTTGGGGTTAACCTAACCTAACATTATGTTACAACTAACATCTTCAAAGGACAATAACATAACGTTAAGGCGTGTTTTCTCTCCCGTAAAGAGCATAGTGTTAACTGTAATAATCGTTAGTGGTAACGACATGCAAATGATATCTGAGGGGTTATAATAATATGCATATTCACTAAAGTCTGTTAAAGTGAACACAGGGACTTAATGTTACATTATTTAAGTTGTACCTAAACTTGGCAGTACTCCTATCCAGGTACCAAAATAGGGCTTTTACATTGTCTGGATCGGCGTAATGCCACAGCTAAGCATGATTTACATAGCATAGCATTGTTTCGCTCTCCTCTCTTTCGCTCCACTTTAGCAAAGTTTGAAGTCTGGATAGGAGTTACGCCAAGACTGTTATAATGTTAGGTAATGGAAAGATAACTTAATGCTCTGCTACAATAGTGTTACGTTACGTCTACACAAATGAGATGTATTTTGGATGTTGTTTTGCATATAATTAGGTTAGAGCAGTGGGTCCCAACTCTGGTCCTCAAGAACCACCAACAGGTCAGATTTTAAGGATATCTGCTTCAGTGCAGGTGACTCAATCAGTGGCTCTTTCATTTTGACTAACCCACCTGTGCTGAAGCAGGAATATCCTTCAAACTGGACCTGTTGGGGATTTTGAGGACTGGAGGTGAGAGCCACTGGCTTAGAGGACACCATGTTAATACATGGACATCACTTCTGCTCCTGTTTTAGGTAATGTTATGTTATGAGCCCTGATTTAACATAGCTTTTTGGGTATAGCCCTTTTAATGTGCCTGCACCTTATGGTGTCAAATTGTGCCAAACCAAATACGCCCATCCAATGCAAAATGAATTGTCATTAAATATTTTTATTTGAATTTAATAAGCCAGACGTATGTCAACAACATTTCTATTAACTTTGTGGAATATTCCTGTTTAATGAGTTTTGCTTAATTGATTTAAGTAATGTCCCAAATAATTTATAGAATTCTAGAGGCATACCATTTTGGAGTGAAGTTAGTAACAAGTGTTACTGGTTGAACAAACTGGGATAGCAGAAGGATGATTAAAATTCTGCGGAGTTTAGCAACATAAATTTTAAGACTTCAATTCTGTCACAAGCAGGCTTTACATTACATCCTTCCACTGGAATTCCTTCAAAATGAGCTTGAGAATTCTGTATTATTTGAGTCATAACTCTCATTTTAAGTTGTATTTTACAATCCAAAGAGTCACACTTAACTTACAAGGGATAATTTGTGAAGTGCGGTTTGTTCATGAACTGACAGTCATACTCGACTCCATAAACAATCCCTAGTGATTCAGTATTTCCAAATGTGTATAACTTCAAAATTATTTGTAGTTTAAAAGTCTATTTTTAGTCTAACAACAAATGCCAATTTGGGTATTATTTGGTGCCTGAAGTTTGTAAAAACCAGTAAAGTTCTATTGTGATAAAAGTAAATATGTATATATATATATATATATATATATATGTCTTTATTTATATAGCGCCATTTATGTACATAGCGCTTCACAGCAGTAATACATGTGATTGATTTCAAAATCTAGGCACAGCTGTTGCGGCCGCCTCCGTTCCTGCCGCTCCCCTCCTCCTTCTGAACCACAACGTCAAATGACGCCACAGACATCACCAATGTGACGTCGCACGGCATCACGTTGCCATGGTAATGCGACGACATGACGTCATTTGACGGTGCGATGTAGCATTGCCATGGCAACGAGGCACCATGACATCACGTTGGTGACGTCCACGGCGTTATTTGACGCTGAGGTTCAGAAGGAGAAGCAGGAAGCGGCAGGCAAGGAAGCGGCTGCAACAGCTAAGTGACTTCACATCAGGCCCGATAGGCCTGAGAGCGCGGCAATTGTGGGCAGACATTTTTGCCACCCCAAAATGTTGCCGGCCTGGGCGTAATGGGAAATCTGGTACTGCACGTGACATAATAATATAACACATAATGGGAACACCAGTGCTTGAGAGATAAAAGTAACATTAGGAAAAGGGAGTCAATGCCCTGAAGAGCTTACAATCGAAGTGGTCTAAATATGACGACAAATGTAGAAATTAACTGTCCAAAAGTGTGTGATGTTGGAGAAAAACCCAGTACAGTCTATGGCGGTGTGAAAATATGAGGAATTACTTTTGATTGGGTTATGTAACTCATCAGTTTAGATCACGGTACTTGTGTGGCATTGCTGCAGAGAAAGCTAATGCTCACCATAAACAACTGGGGCCTATTATAACGTGGCTAGCACATTGAACAAAATTCTCTGTGGGTTATAATTCCAATTTCAATTATAGGAACCACATAAGCATTCCTTATAGATTAATTGACAGAGCTTCAGAGCTTTCAAGTGTACTAGAACTTTGAGCTACAGAATTACATTAGCTAAGCAATTTCGATGCCAATGTTTAAGTCAATGTCAGTACTTCACAAGTGTTTTGCATGATAAAATAAGAAATAACAAGTGAAGTATGTTACTTCAAGGTTTTGTTTTAATTATTAATTTGTCACAGCTGGTGGGGGTTTTGTAGGGTGGCCGACTGGGTCCCAATTGGCATGATTCCCTCCTGCAGTACTCCTTTTAACATGTAGGGGTGCACAGAGGAGTCAAGGTTCATACACACAATTGGTAAGCGTTAGAACAGTCCTTGAGGCTATCTGCCATCTTAGTTTGGGTATAAAACCACACCCAGTCTGTTAGTTCTTTGGCTGTCAACTTTCTGTTTACAGGTCACGAGTCAGATAATTTTTTATTCCCTAGCGCTGCGTCTTCCCTGTTCCTTTTTATTCCGGCTCCTAGTTCTGCAGATCTACAGGTACTTTCTTGTTTATTGTCTTGTATTCCCTTTGCACTATTTGCCTCCTGTTTATTATTTGTTCCCGTTACTATTGCTCTTTGCATGTAGCACTGCATTTCTTGCAGCTAATCTTGGTTTGCCCTGTTATTTCCCTTATCACCATTTCCCCCCTGTTTATTATTTGTCCCCTGCTACGATTGCTTTTGTATAAGGCGCTGCAATACTTGCAGCTAACTTTAGTTTGTCCTGATATTTCCCATAGTACTATTTGCCCCCCCCCCCGTCCTTGTTTGTTCCCTTAGTTACGATAGCCTTTTTTCATGTAGATCTGCACACTTTGCAGACCCCATTTTGTTTTCTCAGTTTTTGTTTCCTCTAGTGTAACAATAAATCCTGTCAGTTTTCACGTATTTTGGTCTCCTGTCTTTTGTGGAATTCCATGTTACCTCCGAGGGTTTTATACATCCTGATAGATTGACAAGCCAAAGTTCAGTCCCTTCTAGGTACATGGATCCCATCGGAATATTGCTGGCTAATTTAGACAAAACCTTGCAAGTCATGCAGGGAGATTTTTCAGAGACCTTGCAAAACATGCAGCAGGAATTGTCCGCATCCAGAGTAGCTATAGTATAACAGGGTTAGCTGCTAGATTGGATCGTTTACAGGCTCAGGCAGGATTTATGTTTCTATTGTGGGAAGCTAGGGCATTTTGTGTCCAGGAAACCCAATAACTTACACCAGAGCGCTAACTCGGCGGTAGAAGGAGTCGACCTGCCTAGCGGTAAGAGACCGGCCATGGTATACTTGAACCTCCCAGGTATTATACAGTATAAAGACCATGACCCTATTGATTTTTCAGTCCTCATCGACTCTGAAGCTACCAGAACTTTTTTGATTTATCCTTCACTAAAAGGTTGGGATTACCAAGGATCACAAGAAACAGGTAGAAATAGTCAGAACAATTGACGGGTAAATCCTTAGTTCACGTCTTCTGAAGTGGCATACGCCTTTGAAAATTACCTGCAGTAACAGACATTCAAAAATCCTACAGTGTGATCTCATTGATGCACCATACTTCCTTATTGTCCTAGGAATGCTCTGGTTGATGGCACATAATCCAACCATTGACTAGGTGACAAGTTCCGTGAATTTGTCATCCACGTTTTGCAAGGATCGTTGTTTTGCGGATCACCCGAGAAACAAATGATGAATCGAGCTGTTTGTCTTGGCTCTGGAGTTTTGCAGATTCACCGTACACGTGCCGTTCATGACTCACTACCACAGATAAATCAAGGTTTTAAAGACATTCAAATGAAATCCAAATCCCTACCCGCTCCATGCTCCTTTGATTTCCAAATTGATGTAGAACCCGGTGCTAATATCCCTTGCAGCAGGAATTATGCGCAGAAGGACAAATCGTTCATGAGTCGCATTGAAGGTCAAGAGCCCAAAGAGCTACTATTGATTTTTGCACGTAGTGCTGCAATACTTGCACTTATCTTTAGTTTGTCTTGATATTTCCCTTAGTGCTATTTGCCCACTGTCCATGTTTGTTTCTTTCGCTACCATAGCCATTTGCATGTAGCTCTGCACACTTTGCAGACTCCATTTGGTTTCCATGTTACATCCAAGGGTTCCATATATCCTGATAGTAGGGAAGATGGATGGGTAATGCCCTGTGCTGTTTTGGGAAGATGGCATAATGCCCACTCAGTATATATTATGGTGATGAGTTTAATAAAAGTTGTGACCATTATACACCATTTACAGTGCCGTGTCTGTTATTGGAGGAAGAGGGGGGGGGGGTGAGAAGGGGAAATGGGGTATCCATGAGTTATGTTGCATGGAGTGAGTACCGAGGTAGTGGGCATGTTGCATGAGTATTAAGAGAGCAATAGAAATAGGTTCGATACAACGTAAACAGCCCTTGGCAAAACACACCTAATGAGCTTGGATATACTAGTAGTGATTACAACGGAGATACAGTACAAGGAAAGGCTTTTAAGAGTCTATAACTTTTCTTTTTTTACATCATACTTTTCACAACAAATTGTGTGATCAGAATGAAAAAGGCAACACCTACTGTATTTACAAGAAGAAAATATTGTTGAACCAAAAAGTGGCACTGCGCCTTTAGACTTGCCCAGGTATCATTTTACTTTGTTTTTGTTTGAATAACCTCCTTCCTTCTTTGCTGTGACATGTTTGATTCTCTACTGTTGAAGAAACGCTGCAGGTAACATTCTTTGCTAAGAATAGTTGTGGAGTGCTACCAGGGATAAGGATCCGACTAATTCAATACAAATTGGCTGGTATACAGAAGAATGTCATTTTGCTTAAGAGTAAATATTTAAATGTCTTAAACCTACCCTAGAAAAAGCTGCCATCAAAAGAGTTAAGCATGTTCCTTAAAGTGAGCACAGTCAGTTTCCTTTTTAGGGCTCCCATTCACCTACAGTATATACTGTAACATACGCTGCCCTCAAGTTGCCTAGTTGATGATTTCAGTATTTGGGATTCAGTTGCTTTGCCTCGTGTAATATTTTCATTCTACAAGGAAATTCATTGCAAACATCTGTGTCCTGGTGTCTTTGCCAGCACAGAAAGTTGACTGTAAATGCCATATCCCGCTGATATATTTTAGAAGCTCATAAAATGGTTTACAGTTTATTCTACTTATGCCGTATTAGTTTAAGGAAATGCCAATAAGACATTTGACAACAAGACCATTTTCATACAGTCCTTTCCATATATACATAATATGTCTCTAAAAATTTCTTTACTGTCAAGTGGGGAGAAAAAATGAAACACATTTTAGCACTAAAATTCCAAAACGTTAATGTGGTCTGTAACTGTTACACACGCTTATGACTTATTTTATCTTTAACTGTTCATGCAATGTCTTAATATATAATGGAAAAAAAGAAAACACAAGAGCGCACCAAGATAAGAGAAATGAAGTGTATTACCAGTAATAAAAAATAGTTACCACTTACATGGAAAAAAACTTTAATAATCCCCGATCTCGACGATAACTTCTTTGGTGGGGCATCACATAAGGTGTGCAGGGGCAGTGTCAGTCCTCAGAAATCAGTCCCATGCGCTGGGGCTGTCTCTGTAGCGCTGTCAGACCTCCATGAGTGTCAGCGTGGCTGAAAGCGTAGCGCGCATGCGCAGGAGAAGAAACCCTCTATAGCTGTCCTTAGGATGCCTGTCCGTTTCAGTAGTCGTGGTCGGAATAGATACACTTGTGTGTATACTGGCTATGATAGGAATTTGGGCCAGCAACACAATTCGCGACGCGTTTCGTATACAAAAGTATACTTTATCAGGCGATAACTGGGGCACCTGTCTGGGGGCCTTTATATGTCTGTCAAAATTCGTCATTGGTTAATCCCAGTAACTAGACAACCAATCAGATTGATGGCTGAGAGGGGTGGATTATGTTTAAAATACTCCCCTCTCGTGTCTAATTCCATAGTGTTAATATGGGCTTGATAATTATAATAGAATGATTCAGTGGCACTTAAAAGATCAAGAGGGTAATCATTCTTAAAAACAAAGATGCCACACAGTAAAAAAGACATATAAAGTCACATAAACAGGTAGCCCCAATAATCAAGTGTAATAGTTAAAAAATACATATATAATAATATGATAATATGAACAACATATATAACATTGTGCAAACACATTACAGACAGATATAACACATTATATACATATATTACATAAAAAAAGGGGGGGGAGAGGAGGATGGGAGAAAGGGAAGAAAGGGAGGAGGGGGGGGGGAAGGACCAATGATAAAAAGGGAAGAGGAAAGATATAGGGATATAATAAAAAACCCAGAAAAAAACAGAACTTTAAAATGAACAACTGGCAGACTAAAGGAATAACATAAATGTAATCACCTCAAAAAGGGAGTCAGTTCTACATAATCATTTAACCCCCCAGGATATTTTGTTTGGAGGGTGAAAATCCAAAACTGCTCCCTCTTTGCAATTTGCAAGTCTTTGTCACCAGCTCTAATATTTGTAGCTATATGTTCGATACCCATATATTTAACCCCTACTGTACTGCACTGATGAACATCTTTAAAATGGGACAACAAATGCGTAAGTGGTTTACCTGAAGCCAATAGTTTAGGAATGTTAACAATATTTCTAAGGTGTTCCATCACACGTATTTTAAGATGGCGTTTGGTGCGACCTACATATTGTAATCCACATCCACATTGTAAGATGTATATAACATATGTTGTTAAGCAATCAATATAATTTTTGATCTCATATTTAAAGTCTGTCAGTTTGGATTTAAAATGGTCTTGTGTTAACATTCTCGGACAGATTTTACACCTATTGCATCTATGGTTACCCTTTAAACCCAATATATCTCTAAGGTATAACCCTGTTCACCTAATATAATGCAATGTCTTAATATATAATGTATAATCATGTACACCTAATTTAATGCAATGTCAATATATAATGTATAACCCTGTTCACCTAATGTACCCATGTATTTGTCACCATGTATCTGTCATCATAACTCTTTGACCAGGACATACCGTACTTAAAAACGAGTGGTAACTCTCAATGTATAACTTCCTCGAAAACATTTGATAAATAAATAATAAATAAAATAAGAAGCAAAGCGCAGATAGTGCACCTCTAAAAGGAAACCATTTAGTGGTAATTTACACTCACATAAAAACTAACACTCACGTGGACAGAAAGTACAGATTCGTCTTCCACCCGGGAAACGTATCATAGTACTTGTGGCCACAATACCTTGTGTGTGACCTTGTGACTTCAACAAGTTTTGTACAGGACTAGGAGTCATAGTTTCATGGAGTACGTTTATTTATACCCAAATAATTACATAATTGGATCGCTTTACACATTTTTCTATCAATGATGGAGATAAACCACAAAGGGGAAAACTGTTTTTCAAAGTTGAATCTTATTAAGGACGAGCTCCGCATTTGCTGCTTCAACCGAGACTGACAGCGCTTTCCTTGGTGACAATCCACTCAGATATAATCATAAAATCGAATTTGATGATGTTATTTGTGGCTTTGGAAATAAATTTAAAAAAAACCCCAGAAAGATATGTAGATAAATAAAATGTTTGTGTTTGTAGTAAAATTTGCAGAATTTCAATAAATGTTTTGAATGTTGTCCAATAAAAACATACTGTATTTGTATTTAAATGTGACCTGTGTGTGTCAGACCCCCAATTTACACTTAGCCCGGGCCCCAAAACTTCTTAAGACGCCTCTGATGCACAGGACTACTTGCTTTGACGCACTGCTCCAGTTTGTGCGCCATGGCATGTCATATGTACCAAGCGTGTTACTCATCATTAGGGTGGAGATTTTTCATGCAAAAAGGTACATTTAGCAACTGAAAGAAAAATCCTATCTCCTTTGTGTCTTACTTTCTGCATGTCTATAATTGTTGGTTATTTAAATGCTTGTGTGCGAACAGGTTAGTTTTATTTGTCCACACTTCTGAATTAATAAATTCACTTCTTAAGGTATTTAGCTGTATCACCATCTTGCAAGTTCCTGATAAGATGTGGAAATGTATGTCAATGATTATTGAAGCTGTGATGACAACTTTATTGTTATACACTTATTTTAAAAAAAATACATACCTTGTATACAATAATATGCCTGATTAATTTGATAATGATTAAAGCATGACAAAACAATGACAAGAAACAACATTCATTTTAAGTTCCAATGAGGCTTCCCCTGAAGATAAAACCAGATTAAACCTATAATTGCAGCTTCATGTTATGCCTTGAGTACAGAAGCTGCAAATTGGTGTATATACATATGCAGCGGCCGTTATTCGATCACTTCATGCGTTGTATACCTCAGAATACCTATGTCATGGCGCTGGATTTCTTCCAACCGTACCGCCTTAAGACGCGAGTGCAGGCGAGTGCAGAAAATGGCATTTTAGTGTTCTGGTTTTGAAACACCGGAAATTGACACAGTCGCACAGTACTGTACACATTACAATTAATTCATTTCATTGCATTTAATTGCACACAATCCATGAAATTCAAACAAAGCAACATCGATAAACACGTGTGCCTGGGGCGATTGGCTGCGTTAATGCCGCGTGGAGTACAGCAGCGGACACGAAAACGGCTGTGATTTGTTCGAATAACGGCCGCTGCATCTGTGTATATATATATATATATATATATATATAATAATCAGAACACATACATTTCCAAAGGTTGAATGCTAAAATAAGGAAGGGTTCAATTATTCAGTCTCCTGTTGATATAGGATATCAACCTAAAAACAAATTAGACCACAGACCAAATAAATCAGGAGACTCTTCACTTGCCCAATAAATTCAGCGTCAGTTGGTTAAAGAGCTTCTAAGCTGCCAGAGCAGATAACTGGTACTGCAAAAATTCCAGGAAGCCTGATCACCCTGAAACATAGATCCTATTCACATTGCCTGTAACCTGAGAGCAGCTCTCAAGAGCTGGGATTAGAAGAAATATTTTGGCTGTACCTGCCCGCTCAAAAAAAGACTGCTAGGATAGTTCTGACATTTATCATTATGTTTCATGCAAACTGAATGCCACCTGACACAGGGCATAATGTATTAGAAATACATTTTGAAAAAAAAACATGCGTGGTAGAAATATCTTATTTTATATATGGTTTTAAATGCTGCTACATGTTTTTATTGACACCTATAGTTTTGTGTTGTGCTTAACAAACATGTGCCACCCAGTCCATCCATAATAGATAGTAGTGGAAATATATCTGTGTATATGTAAATGTGTGTGTGTGTGTGTGTGTGTGTGTGTGTGTGTGTGTGTGTGTGTGTGTGTGTGTGTGTGTGTGTGTGTGTGTGTATGTATATATATATATATTTATATATCCATGTAGAGGTATCAGTACCGTGTTAGCCGAGCTTCAATAATCAAAAAATAGACACTGTTGTTAAGTATACCTTTTGCTTGCTTCATTCATTGTAACATCGCCGGAAGAAGAGATCAGTGTATCTCGAAAGCTCGCACAAATAAAAGCATTTCGTTAGCCACAGAACGGTATCATCTATTTATTTTTTGATTATATATATATATATATATATATATATATATATATATATATATATGATGTAGAGGTATCGATACTGTGTTAGCAAAGCTTTAATAATCAGAAATGAATAGACTATACCGTTCTGTGCCACAGAACGGTATCGTCTATTCATTTCTGATATATATATATATATATATATATATATATATATATATATATATATATATATATATATATATATATATATATATATATATACATGTAACGGTATTTCTGGCCCGGCCTGACCCACCCAATCTCACATTGGCCCCTGTGGTCTAACCGGTCCCCATTACAGTATGGTAGTGTCGGGTGGTGAACCTGTTGGCTACAGGACTCCTGAGTCTCCCGCATGATGGTGTGTGGGGAGGACCCGTCCAGACAGGCAGCTGAGGTAGTGTGCTGAGTCTCACCTAGTTCCAGTGCAGCGCCTCCACCTCACCAGGGTCCCTGCGTCCGCATGGGGATGATCCTGACGAGGAACTCCTCGGTGGTGCAACCTCCTGTGTAATCATTTGACTCTCACACACAGGGGTTTCTCTGATCAGCTCCATCTTTATTGTCACGGTGGGCATAGCTGCCCTCCACAATGGGGTGTATTTAGCCGATCATCTCGCCCGTGCTCCCCTTTGATAGGTATGTCACCTAAATCAGGGATTCACTATTCCCGCAGGAATCACTGCCCTGTGCCAGGTCCCTGGACACAGTCTCCCATGGAGTTACTATAACATAACTGACACTCTAGCAGAACTTGAACTACTCCTCTTAGCCGAACTCCTTCCTCAACTCAGACTTCAGGTAGAACTAACTTTAGAACACAGTGCTGTGCCTTATGTAACTTCTGAGGCTGACACACCTCTGACATCACTAACCATGGACTCAGAGCATGTGACCAGTCCCATCCATACACAGGGCACCCCACCAGGGTGTGAGGGAAAACCTCCATGGTTACTGCTGGCAAGCCCACACTTACCAGGCCTTGCTGCCAGCAGGAGAGATGACTGTAGGCATTTTACATGACCGCTACATACATATATATATATATATATATATATATATATACTCCGCAACTATTGAATACTGCACATGCGCAGGAACTCCATTGCGCATGCGCGGCTAATTACAAGCTGGAGCACTCTCACCACTGGCCGCAGCCTCTACTGGAGCCCCCCTCTGGGTCCCCCTGCAGCCTCTACTCCGCCCGCAGTCCCGGCAGCTCGGCAGTAGCCTCCCCTGTACCTGCGTCGGAGGTAAGAGGCTCGGCTACATATAGAAGCAAGTTTTATGCAATACAAATTAATGTAGTATGTGATCACCTTCCAACTAAAGATGGGCGATTAAGAAAAACATTGCCCAATTGTAATTTAACCATCTACACAGATGTCAAACTACTAGCACTGAAATTAATGAGATTATGGGGTTCTGAACCCCCCCCCCCCAAAAAAAAAATATTTTGATGGAAAAGTACTAATTTATAAGTTAGACTAAATTGAAGTTTAAGAGGCAGCTAATGTTTAATATCAGTGAAACTTACTCCAAATCAGAGTCACTAACAACTAGCGAGCATTCACTTGTCTATATCTGTGAATACAGAACAAATACAGATCTTTCAATTGCACCAATATTTTAACAAACTGTCAACATATGTTTGTTGAATTATATCCTGCGATTTAAAGCAGTAAATATTGTGTTCATACATGTTACAAGTTTAAGTGCCCATCACTTTTTTTTTTGTGTGTGTTCCTAAAACTAGACAGGCAAGATATTTTAGAAAGCAATGAAAAACTGCGGTTGATATCCTGTGTATATCAGTTCCCCTTACCACCCGTTCTTTTCAACTATCTACATTAATGTCATTTCCCAAGCACAAAAGGAGAAGTCCACTAACAAAATGAAATAATTCCCTTCACCATAGAAACATCTCACTCTGTGCAAATATGTTGAACCAGCCAATTGTATACCTCTGAAAGCAGCACTCTGCTATGGGCCGTGCTACCACTCAAAACAAGATCTCAGAATCTCTCATTTCCCTTTGTCTGATTTCTCTTAAAATGCTTCGTATCAACATTCAGGGGGCCTTAGAAACAGTGCATGCAGGTTAGAAGCAACAGGAAGTCACTTTCAGTCATTTTTAATGATTGAATTGTTAGCGCTGCTGTGCTTCTGGTTTTTAAATAGATACAGGGGTTTTCCATAGAAACTCATAGCATTAACGCTCTTCATTTTCTTAAATCAAAAATACAATTTCAATTCCGTTGGGGGCCAGGAAGAGGTAGCAATATGGCTAGAAATTTAATTTACGAAACTCCATTGTAGTTATAAGGGGTTAGCAAAGCAGTAACCAAGATTCTGGGCTACAAGATTAATGCAAGTGGATTTTTGTTCTGTGCAATGAAACACTTTCTGTTTTTGTTAGAACCCATTTCTACATGTTGTTGGGTTCCAGTAAGGTGTCCAGTGCACCACAATTCTGGGATTGTTGGCAGGTGTGCTACTTATTACACATCTTCATGCCCTGTCTGCCCTTTAACATTATGTTTAATAGTATCTTAGTACCAAGCAGCATCTATTTGTGTGTATTTTCATCAGGAAGTTAACTCCCTCAATTATTCCTCAGCTGCTATGCACTCCGCCCCTGCCTATCAGTGGACAGCCTATGTCTGATTGTTCATTACCCTATAGCTGTGTGCTGTCCTGCTATTGTTTACCTTGCACCGTGTGCTGTCTTTCCATTGGCTGGCTGCCTGCCCTTTAAATACTCAGCCAGCCCTCCTACAAACTGGCTGAGCATAAACTCTGTCTTGTGACTTGTGCTTACCTCAAGCTTCCTACGGCCCTGCCTTTGTCTTGTTTGCTTCTTGTATTTTGACCTCAGCTTGCACCCAGACTCCTGCCTTCTCTGACCCCTGGACCAGGGCTACAGACACGACTATTCTACATTCTATATACCCGGGACCATGGCACCGCACAACAACAATCCGATCTCTCCGCTCCTAGACCACACCAAGTACCTCGACAATTCTGACTTCTCCTAACCTGACCCAGCTACACGACTATCACTCTGCATTCCCAATGTGGCTGCTCGGTTGTAGGTCAGTGGCTATCAACATCCCCACCTCAGCCTCGCGGTCCTGCCTTGTTTGTGGTGAGCACTCATTACAAACGTCTGGAGTGTCCTCTCAGATGGACACTAGGTCCGGTATCCCAAATCCAGAGCATCTGCCCGGGGAACACCTTATATGCTGGGACCCTATGTTTCAGGGCTATGCCGCCAGTATGAATATGACCAGGTTCCTTCTGGTTGACAGTCCTGTAGTAGATCACTGGTGGGAGGAGGGTCAAGAGGGTTCGGAGGACACAGCTGAAATCAGCCATAAGAGGGTACATGATATTAAGCTAGGGGTTATAATGCCTAAGGGACCGGCTATATTATATCAGGAGGTGGAGGGTAGAGAACCTCAATTTTGGGTTATGTTAGGCCAAGGTACTGGCCACAAATAATTAAAATTCAGCAGAGCTGACCGAGCTATAATATCTAGATACAGTCAGTCTCAAGGGTACGAATTCCTGTATATACCTGAACCAATTATGAAAGAAATTGAGAATAACAGGAATGATTGGCTAAAGCAGCCCGTGACGGAGTATCTCCGGGCCAAAACTTCTGAAAAGATATTCCTAACGGAGTCCACTATCTGTACCATTATGAATGAGTGGTTAGTGGGACGGTGCATTTACAAATATAGGGTGGAAATACGACAGAGGCCTGGTTCACCTAGAGTATATTTCATATGGACCAAGATGTTTGATGGGTGGGTGTGTAAGAAACCCGACCCACAAGTTTTACAAATAGAGATCCTATACTCATATGTTAAAAGAGTTTTCTGTTATCATCATCGCTGTAATCAGTGGATGACATGGTTCCTAATGTTTGTATACTGTACTCTGGTTAATGTATGTCATACATGTTTAACTTGTTATTGTATTGCAGGCTCCAGGTTAATGGCAGTGTTAGGCTATCCTGTGGGGTTTAACCCCCCCCCTTATGCTGCCTCTCTGTGTGAAGGGTGGAGATTAACTGGGTCTGTGTGCAGCAAATCATGGTGCCGACCTTGTGCTCTCCCCCTCTGTGCCTTACGGCACAGTTGAGCTTTCCCCCTCCTGTGGTAGAGGCATGGAATTGAGCTCTCCCCCTCCTGGGGTAGAGACATGGAGTTGAGGTCTCCCCCTCCTGGGCTAGAGACAAGTAGTTCAGCTCTCCCGTTCATGGGGTAGAGACATGGAGTTGAACTCTCCCCCTCCTGGGATGTGAGACATGTAGTTCCTCACGCTCATGAGTGAGACATGCTTTCAGCCCCTTAGAGGGTTGAGGTGAAAAGATCTAATAGACTGCAAGGCCTCAATTGAGAGAAGCCAGAGGCTTGCGACTTATCCTGAAAACCCTATGAATACGCTGTAATAACAACTGCTGTGGCTGCCTCAAAGGATCCTGTTTTATATACCTCTGTCTAAGTTACAGTCTATTGGGTAGAGGTATGAGAGAAGACTGTCATGGTGGGGACTGTCTCCAGTACACCTGGAGCCTGCTATGACTGAAGGCGCTGACACCATGAGAAGAACCTGAAGGATCACCAAAAGTCTGTCCTGTTTCCCCATATCAACGCAGACCCTCAGCATCTCCTGGACCCTCATAGGTATTGCACCATGACACCAGTAGCTTTAGCAAGATCTCAGAGGGAGGGGGGTGGGGTTGGGGGGTAAACAACGCTACAGATGTTTTGCTGGAGGTACTAACCATTGCCTATATGTTTTAGAATTTTCCATTTTTAGTGAGTGCCAGATCTTTCCACCTTATGTCTGCATTTCATCAAGAACATGAAATAACAGTAGTAAAATATTGTTTTTGTTTCCCGCTCTGTCGGAAAAATCAAAAGTAGCAGAAGAGACAGCTACTGTACCTCCACCCATCAAGGGATGCCACACTGTACTGCAGCCTGAAGTGCTATGTGCATGTGCACCAGAGCTACAGCATCAGTGGCTGTGATTGGAACAGGAAACATTGAATATCCCCAACAAAAACAAATATTTACTGCTGTTAAAGTAAGTTATGTTGATGTTTATAAGCCTTTATATTTTAGGAATGTAACCCCTTTATAAGTGCATTCAGCTGATAACACATACACTGCCCCCTGCTTGGCTCCTCTCCAAAGTGTGCTCAGGAAGTGACTTCATGTGATGGACAAGCAGCCAATGAGATTGGACTTTGAAAAGGAGGGACTAGGAGAGAGCGTTTTCGGAGTCCCTGGCAGAGCACGCAGGTGGCTGAGCTTGTGCAACCCTAAGGGACCATGGGGTGATTGGGAGCGATTATGAGCCAGTCTGTGAGGAGTGCAACTCATCGGACGCTGGGTGATCAGATTGCAGATCGACTCCAGGAGTGGAGCCTACACTGAGCAGCCATCTACCTACAATCGGGGAGGCATGAGTAGCAACCGAGGGGGCCCTCATCACTAGACAAGTAAAGTGTTACCAAAGCCTTTGAAAAGCACAGCCTGCTACGTTCAAACACTGAGAGCTCCAATGGTGTGCAGGCACCTATAGACAAGCCCTTACACACAGGGTCGGTGGTCCCGAGGGTACATGCCTCTGCAGCATCTAGAATGAAGCATTTAGGTATATCTGCATATTGTGTATGAATGAATGATCCTCCTGTTTGGGGCTCACGTGTTATCTGAGTGCCTAAGAGAACATGCTACAAATATTCTTGTATTATTTACATCACTCCAGTATGTTTCCATTTGTCTGACCTAAAGCCACGTGCTGAGTAATAGACTAAGGGAGGCGGACTCGGGCCCCCACCTTAGCAGCGGGTGTCAGTCTAAGGAGAAAAAGAGGTGTTACAGTAATATTGCATCAAAAATGCATTTTTTTCCTGTAGGTTGAATTGCCTCTTTAATAGAGATCATGTATCAAAGGTTCCCTGGTAGAGTCCATGTACAAAACATAGCACCAGATTTACCACAGTAACATATCCCGCTGCTTGCTGTAGGCTTGTTCTACTTTGATAATTGTGATGCATCAGTGAAACTTTAATACAAGACCATAGTCTTTGCTTGAAATGTGCAAGACCTGCGCAGCTCCTAGAACCCCTCCCATTGAATGAAATAAACATACAGTACCACTCTTCTATCTTTAGAGAAACAAGGCCGCAGCTTTATTAAATGATAACAACCAGTTGACCTTACCAGGGTGCCCATGAGGGATCTTGTGCCCATGGCGTTGCCACTCCTTGTGATCCCTACTGCTGCTGCAACACCGGACCAGGAGATGTATTATTTATAATGGGGAACACTTCCCAAATTGAGTAGCACCCAATGGGCGTGACCGACTATATATCAATCGTTACAACTATACTCACCAAATAATTATGCTGGCAAGCCATCGTCATCATGCTAGGACAAATTACACACTTTAACAAAATTACATGAATTATTATTTTCTACTTAAAATATAAACATGTACACTTTAGTTTTAATATATTTATATATTTGTATTTTTTAATGCAAAGAATAAGAACAGTTGCGCAGCTCTCAAGTGATATGTGAAAAAGGTGATAACACAAAATAGTACAAGACAGCTAATCCCAACATTTAGAGAAACCAGTAAATTAGCGTCAGCCGCACTTTTCAGCATAAGTGAATCAAAACAGGCAGTGATTGTTCACGTGAAGGTATATGAGGGATCAGGATATTCCTCCAAGGTATTTAAACATGCAAGATGAAATGCCGATCGGGGGTTAACCGGAGGACGCATACAGCAAAGCAGCGTCTATGCAGCAGCTTCCATTTCAAGGAGTTGCAGGACGGTGATTAATTTTGAGTAGTGGCTACTCCACACTGGTTTAACCGGAGACTTAGGGATCGTTCATTTGCCTAATATATAGCCCTTACATGTCTCCTCCTGCCCTCCTAAATATTTACATTTGATGTAGCTGCAGCATATACCCTTTTAACCCGATCCTTATTGCTCCGCTTATTATATTCTTTATTTATTTGATATTGGTTGGCTCTCTAACTCTCTGACTTGACCATCTGGAGCTTAAATTCGGTTACCATTTAGTCTAGTATAATTCTGTAAAATACTTTATGTAAAAGAGTAAATAAAATCAATGCACTTACAAATTGTGATTAAACTAAAAGCCTTCTTAGCTCACAGGCTCCAGTAGCACAAATGTAAATAGCTCCTCCACTTAATTGTCTATGGATCCACAGTCTCAGTCTCTGACCACATTCAGGGAATGAAGGCTCTAGCTGGACAATCTCCTGAATGTCTCATCAATGAGGACAGCGTGTGCACATGACGCTAGTTTACTGGTTTCTCTAAATATTGGGATCAGCTGTCGCACTATTTTGTGTGTAACGGTGTTTCCCCCACCCAATCGCAGATAGGGGCCATTACAGGGTGTATGGTGCATATACCTGCTGGCAACAGGAGGGCTGAGTCGTCCGCCGATGGTAGTGGGGATACAGGAACAGGTTTCTGGGGTTCATACCCCACATATCTCCTTAGCAGTGCAGCGCTTCTATCTGCTGTGGACTCCAGGAACTGAAGGTGAGCTTCCATGGTAGAACTTATTACCTCTCCCCTAGTAAGGTCACGCACCAGGCAGGAGGTATATTGCAAAACAGGAACGGTTTTATTACTATACTTCTGCAGTAACAGTTACTCAGCAGTCTTCTGCCGGATACAGTCAGTCAGCTCAGCTTTCACTGAAGGTTGCCCCTGGACCATCACTACAGGCCAAGGGCAACCGCAGCCATCCTAGCTCTTCCCCACCTCCCTATTGGAGGCAGAGGTATGGTCTACACTGACTCTCCCCCGCAGGGAAGAACACATGGGTAGGCCCCAATCTCAGGCTCCCAGTTGTGTGACCTTCCTTCCTTAGGCCTCGGGCATGGTCAGCGCGTGCGGAAGGTGCGCGGTCTAAGGTCAGGCTTTCCCTCAGCCTCAGCGCACCTCCGTCCTGCATCACTTACCATGAACGCGGCCTTAAAGGGAAGGAGCAACTCTAACTTTAGGGCGGTCCTGCCCTTCAGTACAGCCAGAAGGTGGGCACCCCATTGTCCCAGTTACAACAGGATGTACCACCCCCTGCTGTCAGTCAAGTGCAGTACCAAAGGTGAAGGGGAAAACCCCATACCAACTACTGGCAACCTGATAGTACCAGGGTTTACTGTCAGCCCATTGGGTAGAATAGTAGCCAGCCAGGGTGTACCCCGCTACATGTGTTATCTCTTTTTTCACATATCACTTGAGAACTGCGCTCCTGTTACACAGTTACATAGTGGATGATGTCGAAAAAAGACACGTCCATCAAGTTCAACCTATGCTAAATTTAGACGACAGATACTTTATCCTATATTTATACTTACAGTATATTGAGCCAGAGGAAGGCAAACAAAACCGCCAGTGAAATATCATCCAATGCTGTCTCATAAGGGGGAAATAAATTCCTTCCTGACTCCAAAAATTGTGAATCAGATTTTTCCCTGGATCAACATCCTTCCCATGTTTATTTATTTGGTATATCCATGTATACTTTTCCTTTCTAAAAAGATGTCCAACCTTTAGATATCTATTTTGTCTGCCATCACAGTCTCCATGGGTAATGAATGCCACATTTAACTGCCCTTACTGTAAAGAACCCTTTTGTTTGTTGCTGTGAAATCTCCTTTCCTCCAACCATGTCGTTTGTACTGCCCTTGGGATGAATAGTTCTTTTGAAAGCTCCTTGTATTGTCCCTGAAAATATTTGTATATTGTTATCATATCCCCTCTAACACACCTCTTTTTTTTAAATGTAAACAACTCTAATTTAGCTAGCCTCTTCTCATAAATCAGATTTTCAATTCCCTTTATTAATTTGGTGGCTCTTCTCTACAATTTTTCTAATTCCATAATGTCTTTTTTATGGAGTGGTGCCCCAAACTATACTCCATGTTCAAGGTGTGGTCTTACTAATGCTTTATAGAGAGGCATAATTGTGTTTCCATCCATTCCCTATTTAATGCAAAATAAGATCTTTGTCTTTGCAGCTACTGCATGACTTTGGGCACTGATGCTAAGCCTGCTGTCTACAAGCACTTTTAAATCCTTCTCCATCAAGTAAGTATTCATCTAATTTCCCCCTTTTCATTTGTAAGTTGCCTGTTTATTCTTGTTTCCCAAATGCATAACCTTACAGTACATTTATCTATCTAGCATTTACCTGCCCAAGTTTCCAGTCTATCCACGTCCTTCTGGAGAGAAATTACACCCTGCTCTGATTTTACTACCTTACACAATTTAGTGTCATCAGCAAATATGGAGATTTTTCTCTCTATGCCAAGCTCAAGGTCATTAATAAATAAGTTAAAAGGCATAATGATCCTGTTAATCACAGACCCAGTATGGTCTTTCTCTCTCCAGCAGAGAAGAGAGGTACATGAGAATTGTGCCAGGTAGTGCTAGGACCTGCAGATTGGTCATGCCGTGAAGTGGCTGCAGGCTTATAACCTTTTGGCCAAAGGGTTTAACTAAATGACCCTTATTCATGAGCATACTGTATGAGCACGGAAGTATTGTACTGTCACGCCTGTATGCCCGCAGACCAAGCTAGACCCCAGTACTGAGATGGGAACAGTATGATACCACACACCCACAGCAGTGGGAGCAAGCCCGGAGTGTGGTATAGCGTTGCTGGGCCTGTAGGAAGAGTTGTTAGTATATACTTGCAATGCTTGGGGATGTCCGTGAGAATAGTCATGTCCGTTTGCCAAAGCTCAGGAGTCCAGAGGGTAGAGTCGTCAGAGGGTAAGCCAGGTCCTAGGAAGCCAGGGGTCAGCAGAGTCGTATGCGTAGCAGAGTTCAAAGGGATACCAGAGAGCAGAGTAGTCCAGAGTAAGCAGGGGTCAAAGCCAGGGAAATCCAAAGTAACACAGGAGCAGGTAATCACAAGAGCACAGAGGGAGCACAGCATAGGTCAGGTACACACAGGGAAACAGGAACTATGCAGAGCGAGGAAGAGGTGGACAGACAGGGATTATAAAGGAAGGTGCACCAATGACAGAGAGGGGAGGAGTAGAGAGAGAGGTGGGACAAACTAGAGATAGGTCAGGGAGAGAAGAGGAGGAGACAGAAGGGGCAGTCAGGGGAATGGTCTGTACAGCTTTGGAAGCGGAGACAGGGGAAACCTGATAAGAAGAGTCTGTGCGCGCGCCCCCTGTAAGCTGGGAATGCGCGCGCACAGATTGCAACACAGGCGCGGCCCGCACGGAGCAGGGGAAGACTGCAGGAGGGGCACGTAGCCAAGAGGAGGGGAACGCGCGTGGGCCTGTGCCCGCGCGATGGCAGGCAAAGGCAGAGAGGAGCATGTGCGCGCGTCCTCCGTGGGCTGAGGGGGTGCACGCACCGGACGCGTCACCAGGCGCGCAGAACGCCGCGCTGTGGGCACCACGCAAGGAGGAGGCAACGGGATGGATGGCACCACAGGGGAAGGTAAAGGAGCTACCGCGGGGGAGAGGGAGCGGGGAGGATCAAAGCAGGGGCTAAGGGAGCATGTGGGTATGCGAGACCTGCGGGGAATGCGCTGTGGCAAGGGGAGAGAGGTAGAAGGTGAAGGAGAGGAGTGGGAAGGAGTAGAAAGGGTAACAGGAGATGGGGGAGAGGGACAAGGAGAGGAAGGAATCTCCTGAGTCGTCACATGTACTATATGTTGTGTTATTTTGTATGTTGCGTTGGCCTTTCTATTTTTGTAAGTTAAAAAGCAGGGGTCCCATTACTGATCCCTGAGGTTCTCCACTCAACTTTAGCCCAACCTGAAAAAGTTCCATTTATAACAACTCTCTGTTGTCTATCCTTCAAACAGTTTTTAAATCCAAGTGCAAATATTTTTACAGAGTCCAATTTGCTTTATTTTGTACACTAACCTCTTGTGTGGCATCGTACCAAAAGCTTTTGCTAAATCTAAGTAGACCACATCAACTGCATTACACTGGTCCAAATTCCTACTTACATCTTCAAAGAAACTAATAAGGTGGGGCATAAGCAGTGGTGGGTTTCAGAAATGTTACCAATTGATTCTCTCTCACCTTACCGCCCTTTCATAGTGAAAAATCATCATCATCAGCTCTTCCCCCTCATCATCATCAGCTCTTCCCCCTCATCATCAACAGATCTCCCCCAGTCCTCCTCCTCCTCCTCCTCCTCATCATCATCCTCATCTCCCCCAGCCCCCCTCAGATCTCCCCCATTCCCCCTCAGCATCCTCAGTTCTCCCCCATTCCCCCTCAGATATCCCCCAGTCACCCTCAGCATCCTCAGATCTCCCCCTTATCTCCCCCCATTCACCTCAGCATCTTTAGATCTCCCCCAGTCCCCCTCATCATCCTCAGATCTCCCCCAGTCCCCCTAAGATCTCCCCCAGTCCCCATCAGCATAATCAGATCTACCCCAGGCCCCCTAAGATATCCCCCAGTCCCCCTCAGCATCCTCAGATCTCCCACAATCCCCCTCAGCATCCTCAGATCTCCCCCGGTCCTCTTCAAATCTCCCTAGTCCCCCTCAGCATTTTCAGATCTCCCATAGTCCCCCTCAGATCTCCCCCAGCCCCCTCAGCATCCTAAGATCTCCCAAGGTCCCTCTCACATCTCCCAAAGTCCCCCTCATCATCCTCAGATCTCCCCAAGTCACCTCACATCTCCCCCAGTTTCCCTCAGTATCTTCAGATCTCCCCCAGTCCCCCTCAGATCTCCCTCCCCTTCTCTCATCTGCTCTGCTCCATGCCTACCTAGGTGGACACAGGCACAGGGAGATGGTATGTGGTAGAAGTGGGCCCCCGGCTTAAAGAATTTGCCAGAAGAAGAATCACTTGAGGCAGAGCAGGAGCAGCACAAGGTGAGGAGCGCCATCTAGCATCAGACACCGGACGTTCCGGGTCAGACTGCTAGATAGCACTCCTCCCCTGCAGTCCTGCTCTGACTCTGCCTCAAGTGAATCTTCTACCGGCTAATTCATTAACGCCGGGGGCCCACCGCTGCCTCATACCACCTCCCCCCGCCTGTTACGGATCGGTTCGGCGAACTTCGGAAATCCTAGGAATAGATTTGCACAAACCGCTGCGAACCGGCTGAATCCCATCACTGGGCATAAGTATAGTTTTTGGTCCCCCCTGCAAAAATGGTTTGAAGGCCCCCCTCTGTCACTCTCTCCCCCCCTCTCTTATTCTTCCCTCTCTCCCCTCCTCTAGAACTCTCTCAATCTCCTCTCTAACTCACTCTCCCATCTCTCTCTCTCTCTCTCTCTCTCTCTCTCACACTCTTCCCCCCTCCTCTCTAACCTCACTCTCCCCCCTCCTCTCTAACTCTCACACTAAATTCCCCTTCCTCTCTTACTCAATTACACTTCCTCTCTTAATCAATACCCCCTCCCCATCTCACACTCAAACCCCCCCTTTCACTCGATCCCCCCCCCCTTACTTTGCCTTGTGGGCAATGTGGGATGGGGCGAGGCCTTGGGTCCCGCGTTGGAGGCAAGTTGGGGTCATGCAGGCAGATGGCCATGCCCAATGCCCAGTTGGAACCCCTGGTCTAGGGCCCCCCTGTATTGCAGTGTTTTGCAGTAGTGTAGTTACGCCCCTTTGTATGTATTTCTATAGCGCTTCACAGCAGTACTACATGTAGCATAATATAAATAACAAATAATAAAAATAACACATAATGGGAATAAGTGCTTCAGACATAAAAGTAACATTTAGGAAAATGAATCCTGCCCTGAAGAGCTTACAATCTATTTCGCAAGTATGAAGAACGTATAGAGACAGTAGGAAGTGGCCATGGTCGATGTATGAAGTGTAGAGTATCAGCCACAGAGCCACTCATATGCTTCGTTAAGGAGGTGTGTTTTAAGATAGGTCTTAAAGGTTGATTGAGAGGGTGCTAGTCGGGTATTGAGGGGAAAGGCATTCCAGAGGTGTGGGGCAGTCAGTGAGAAAGGTTTAAGGCAGGAGAGGGCTTTAGACACAAATGGGGTAGAGAGAAGACATCCTTGAGCAGAAAGTAAGAGTCGGGATGTGTATAGCGAGAAATTAGGTCTGAGATGTAAGGAGGAGCAGAAGAGCGTAAAGCTTTAAATGTGAGGAGGAGGAGAATTGAGTGTGTAATGCAGTATTTTATAGGAAGCCAGGAGAGGGATTGCAACAAGAGAGATGCTGAGACAGATTTAGGAAAGCGTAAAGTGATTCTGGCAGCAGCGTTTAAGATAGATTGGAGGGGAGACAGGTGAGAGGCAGGAAGGCCGGACAGCAGGAGGTTTATTTGACATGATCTATCCTTCATAAATCCATGCTGACTATTACTAATAATTTTGTTTTCCATTAGGTATTCCTGAATATTATCCCGTATTAAACCTTCCCCACTATTGAAGTAAAGCTTCCAGGTCTGTAATTCCCAGGTGGGATCTAGCTCCCTTTTTAAATATAGGCACTATGTCTGCTGTGCGCCAATCTTGTGGTACTGAGCCTGTGGAAATGGAGTCCTTGAATATTAAATGTTATGGTCTGGCTATTACTGAACTTCACTCCTTAAGAACTCTTGGATATATGCCATGGGGGCCAAGTGCCTTATTTACTCTCATTTTATCAATCCGCCTATGTACTTTTTCCTCAGTTAATCAATTGTTCGTTAATATAGAGGTTGTGGCTTCCTCTTTGGTCCTATTTTTGCAATTGATTCCTCCCCGGTAAATAGACGCAAAAAGGCTTTTTTCCTTATCTCCAATATTTTGTCTGTCCATCACACACTGAAAGGGTCCTATATTTTCCTTTCTAATCTTTTTGTTATTAAGGTACTGAAGGTTCATTTTAAAATTTTGCTAATTTGATTGCCCTTTTGCAACTTTTGTTATATTCCTTATAAATCCCTCCGTCCCTTCTGACTTTGAGAATCTAAATGACTGCCTCTTCTTTTCCATGTCCTTCCATACCTGTTTATTTAGCCACTTTGGTTTAGACTTGTTTCTTTTATATTTATTATGCAAGCTTATACACTGATAAGTGTGCTTTGCTAACAATGTTTTAAAGACTGCCCATTTATCTTCCACATTTTCCCTGCAAAAACATCCCTTGTAGATTATTCCTCAGTTTATTAAAATCTACTTTTCTAAAATGTAATGTCTTTGTTGAACCCATACAGTATAATTTGGTTTTTGATCATTTATTTTAAAAAAAAAACATCATGTTTCCCAAATGTTCCGTACTTGAATATCTGTTATTAATTACTTCTGCATTGTTTGATATTACCAAATCCAGTATTGCTCCTCTCCTGGTTTGTTCCCCAATAATTTGGGTCTTTTAGTACCCCTTAAAACCTGTTTCCTTTTGTTGTAACGCTAATCTCATTGCCCCATTCTATGTCTGGATAATTAAAATCGCCCATTATGCAAACATGACCCAGTTTTGATGTCTTCTCCATTTGTAAAAGTATTTTAGCTTCCTTAATTTCACAGATATTTGGTGATTTATTGCAGGGGTGCGCAAACTGGAAAATTAAATGCCAGGAGACCGCAAGATGACTCTATAAACGCACTTACCTTCCAGCAATGCGTCGTCATGGTAACCAAGGGCCACGTTACCATGGCAACGTGACGAATGATACTGGAGCTGAGCAGGTGGGGGGGGAGGTGCGAGCGCCGAGGAGAGCAGGCAGGGGTGCGCACGGGGAAAACTTTGCGCACCCCTGGTTTATTGCATATCCCTTCAAACATTTTTATTGTATTTTTACCTCCACATAAACATCTTCCCTTATAATAGGTTTTAGATCCGGTTTAACATATGTAGCCGGGACCCCCTTTTTCACCCTTGTTAGTGGAGGGAGGTTGCGCCTGCGCGGATGTGTGTGGACAGAGCCCGCGAAGGAGGAGAGTGCTGATTGGTGGGAGGTGGCGAGACCCTTGTCCCAGTAGCCCCGTGGGTACCTTGTAACCGGGTTGATCCAATGGGAACAGGGTGTAGCGGAGTAAAAGGGAGGTGGTTGCGCGCACGTGGAGCAGAGCAGGAGAGGAGACGGAGCTTCGGTGCAGGGGAGGCACCAAAAAAACCCCCTGCGTAGGCCGTGTGCCCCTGGCCCAGTTAGGCCCTGAGTCACGGTAGAGACAAGCAGAGCTAGGGATTGCCGTAGTGAGGTTCCCGATTCCCCTTACTATCATTCGCGTGGAGCAGGACTGTACTAATTGGTGGGAGGTCTGGGCTCAGACCCCGCTATTCGATTTTGAGTGTCCGGCTGGGATCGCCCTGGATTACCGCGTGGGCAGGAGGACGACTTCTGCCTCGGGTGGATCCTTTGTGAAGAGAGTAGCAGTTCCGGGTACCGGAGTACCCGGCAGGTATTTCAACAAGTGCACCAATGGTACCATCCATTCATTCGGGACTCAGTGGCTGCGCAGTCACCCATATACACACATACATATTTGGCTCACGTGGGCACGGGAGGGCTTATCCCTTGAAGTATCGGACACGGAGTGGGATCACCCGGTGGAGGGATCAGGGAGTGTTGGCGTCCGTCGTGGCGCAGTATTGAGTGTCTCCGGAGGGAGTGTATTGCATGTATAATCGTGTGCAGGTTTAAATGCAAGTAAAAGAAGTTGGTTACCGTTATAGGCTATGTGTTAGTGATTGCTGTATACATATATGTCCTCCGAAGATCCACTCCCCCTCTAGTGGGTGCTGTCGCAGGTGGAGGCGCTGCACCCGGTATAGTTATTATGCGAGTACCCCAGGCTCTCCGTGGCAGAGACTTAGGCCCTGTGAGCCTACAGGTGATACAGCACACGGTAGCGGCCTGCAAGCGATAGGAAGCAGGGCTACATTTGGAGGCGCTGCTGAGAGCTTAGACCTGGGGTGCCCCTCGAAACTAAATTATTATCACCATGGCCCTGCCTACCCATCAAGAGATATGCGACTGGGTGCGCCAAATGCACACGCCTGCTCGGCGCACCGTAGCTGTGGCCCGAGTACCCATGGCCTTACCCCTAGAGACTTTGCAAACGGCCTTGCGATAACTGCCGGGTTTTGCTAAAGCCCGCCTGGTAGATGTACTCGTAGATCAAGACTCTAAATGGAACACCTTGCTTGTGGACTGTCGACGCGACCTAGTAGTGCTCGAGCCCGGCGTTCCCCAATACCTACCGCTGCCCAATGCCCCGCCTGGCGGTAGCCCTTTTGTCTACCCCTTCGAGACCCCCCCGTACAACCGCTGAGCGAAGACGACCCCACCCTTCCCTTGGCTCACTACGCCGAGAGCGAGGCCGGTAGTTGCCAGTCAGGATCCAGTTACCCCGGGTCCAGCGCGTCCGCTGAAGGTGGGATGCGCGGTGACCTGCTGCGGAAGCTTAGTGAAAAGATAGACCAGTTAACCGCCCCTCCGAGTCTGCCACCGCTAGTAGAAGCGCTCACGCTAGCACACATGCCCAAAACAAGCGGAAGTTAAAAGCCTTCTCGGGGACGCTCCCTGTGCGTACCGGGGAGGACGGGATAGAGACATGGAAGGAACACACTCGGGGAGTAATGGAAGAGTGGTCCTGCACCGACGTGGTGAAGCAACAGTGGCTCACTGAGTGTCTGCGGCCCCAAGCATCCACCCTGATCAGCATTCATCGCGAACAATACCCCGAACTAACCTCGCGTCTGATGATCGAGTTCCTAGTGGAAGCGTATAGCGCCAAGGAGGATGATGGTGCGTTGTGGGCCAAGTACTATGCCCTAAATCAAAGGGAGGGGGAAGATCTGTCTGCCTACACACACCGCGTACAGATCTATCTAGGACCGTTGCTGCATCATAAATATGTGACACCCTCCCAGATGAACGAATATCTCCGTAAGCAATACCTTCATGGGTCCAGCCCTACTCACCCCATAGCCAGCATGATTCATGATCACCTCACCCGGGGACCCCCCCCTTCGTTCATCCAACTCTTGCAGCAGGTAAAAGAGCATGAGACGCATCTGATGCTGCCCTCCCCTCAAAAGTCTAAAACTAGCTGCAGCACTAAACCCAAGGGGAGTGCTGAAAAGAAGGAGGAACCTCCAGACAAGCCTGAATCAGAAAAGCCAAAATACGCGGGACGGTCTTCACCGCCGCACGATCGCCGTGCCCCCCCCAGAGACATCTCCTGCTATAAATGTGGGAAGAAGGGACACATCTCGTATGACTGCAGGATGGGTGATTCGCGACACCGGAGTCCATCCTCCACGAAATTCCCGCCTCAGGCTATGATTTGCGGGGTGTATACGGCCAATACCGACCCGCCCGGGACCCCCCAGGGCGGAGACCCCCCAGCTGAAGATGGCCACCGGGTGGGACCTGTAGCCTTGATCCGGGTGCTAGTGGACGGGATCTACTCCTCTGCACTACTAGACACCGGGTCTCAAGTCACCATCAAATATAGGGGTTTTTATGATCGCCATCTTTAGAAGCGGCCCCTGCGACCGGCCGAACATATCAAGGTACGCGGCCTAAGCAATGACGACTATCCCATCGATGGCTTGGTGACCGTGGACTTGGAAATACAACAGCTCAACACGGGAAAATCTCACCCCATGAAGGTGGACGCCTTGGTGTGTCCAGAACCCCGAGATACCTCCAAATACCCCATCATCCTCGGTACGAATGCTGATATCGTACAGGCCATCATACGGGCCTATCTACACGAAACTAACGAACTCCCCATGTCTAGCCTGCAATTACAGCTGGTTCAAGCCGACCCAGCCCCTCCCACAGTCCCATCGGATGACTACGGGTTGCTGTTCTTTGGCCGGGGAGGACTGACACAACTCTTTCCAGGAGAGACACAGAGGGTCCCCGCTTGGTGTGCCTACGCAGACCGGTTAGACAAAGAGCAACAGTTCTCGCTAGAAAGCACCCCAGAAGAGGATGTGCGCCGGGGATATCGCCTCATACCCGAATTTCGATATTGGCCTGCCGCCATTCCCCGACGGATTTTCATAATGGTACAGAACCTGTCGTCCTTCCCAATGGCCATCGATGTGGGCCAGCGGATAGAGAGGATTTATCCGGTCAGCTCAGAAGAAGAGGCCGTGCAAGTGAACACGACCCGCGTGGAAGGAAACGAGGCAGCACTAGACTTTGACTTTGGCTCCTCCGAGTTGCCGGAAGCCTGGGAGGAGTAATTATGAGTGCAACTGAGCAAAGACGAGCCGTATTCTCTACCAGTGAGATGGATGTGGGGTGTAGTCGCAATGCCCAACACACCATCCGGATGACCGATGAGAAGCCCTTCAGGGAGCGTTCTCGTCACCTTGCTCCCCGGGACCTGGAGGAGGTGCGGGCGGTTCTCCACGAGATTTAAGCAGCCGGAATTGTCAAGGAGTCCCGAAGCCCGTATGCCTCCCCTATCGTAGTGGTGCGGAAGAAGAATGGCACGGTGAGGTTATGTGTGGATTATCGGCCGCTGAACAATCGAACAGTACTGGATCAGTACAATCTTCCCCGCATAGAGGAAATCTTGGATACCTTACACGGGAGTCAGTGGTTCAGCGTACTGGACTTGAGATCCGGATACTACCAAGTTCCTATGAGCTCTGCGGATCAAGAAAAGACTGCGTTCATCTGCCCCCTATGGTTTTATCAGTTCACCCGTATGCCCCAAGGCATATGTGGGGCACCTGCCACCTTCCAGCGGTTAATGGAGAAGACTCGGGGGGACCTGAACTCCCGAGAATGCGTGGTGTATCTAGATGACATCATCGTCTTCGGATAGACCCTGGAAGAGCATGAGGCTCGGCTCTTAAAGGTACTGGATAGACTGTCCCAAGAAGGCCTCAAACTCTCCTTGGACAAATGCCGGTTCTGCCGGACCTCCGTGACGTACGTAGGGCACATAGTGTCCGGTCAAGGAGTGGCCACTGACCCTGCCAAAATAGAAGCTGTCGTCAACTGGCCCCGTCCTGAGAATGTGGGAGAGTTGCGCTCATTCCTGGGATTTTGCTGCTATTATCGCAGATTTGTGGAGGGGTATTCCCGCCGGGCCAAAGCCCTCAACAGCCTACTCAGAATATACCCGGTGGATGCGGCCCAGAAGACCAATCCCGCCCGACAGCCTTTCGGGACCAATGGACCCCCGAGTGTGAACAAGCCTTCAATGACTTGAAATGGAGCCTGACAGTGGCCCCGGTGCTGGCCTACGCCAATCCTGAACAGCCCTATATACTACATGTGGATGCCAGTCTGAGTTGTCTAGGGGCCGTGTTACATCAAAGATATCCTAAGGTATTGCGTTGCGTACATCAGCCGCAGTCTCACGACCAGTGAGCAGAACTATCCTGTGCATAAGCTCGAGTTCTTGGCCCTTAAGTGGGCCATTGTAGATAAACTTCGGGACTATCTGTACGGGGTGTCGCTCGAAGTGCGGACCGATAATAACCCTCTCACCTACATCCTGACCTCCGTCAAACTTGACGCGGCCGGACATCGTTGGTTAGCAGCCCTTTTCATTTACAATTTCACCTTTAAATATAAACCGGGGCCCCTTAACATAGGAGCGGACGCCTTGTCTAGACGACCGGGGTTGCCTACTGTCGCCGATGAGGATCAGTGGGAAGGGATCCCGGGGCCGGGGATAAGAGCTCTATGTTGCACTGCCGCCATCACAGATGACCAAGTTGCCTTTTCGGAGTTACAAGTAGCTGACTCTCTAGGGTGCGCCTCCACCGCTATACCCGGAGCCTATCGTGACCCGAGCGGAATGCATGTCACACCCGATCAGATTGTCGCCTGGAAAGATATGGTGCGGTACCAAGAGCAAGACCTGGTCGCAGGGGCTATCCGTTATGCCATTCGACACAATTGCCGGGACTTCCTTCGCCGGACTCCGGGGGATGTAGGAGGCATACTAATGCGAGAGGCGGACAGATTCGAGATTCAAGATAATCTGCTATACCGAGTGGTAGAATATCATAATCACCCGAATCGACGACAACTAGTGTTACCGAAACGACTGCAGTATCTAGTGTTGAAAGCTCTTCATGACGAACACGGTCACCTGGGGGTGGATAAGACTTTTGGACTGGTGAGAGATAGATTTTTCTGGCCCAAAATGAGAGAAGCCGTGGAACATCACTGTAGAAGGTGTCTGCGGTGTATCCAGCGGAAGACTCTGCCTACCCGAGCTGCCCCCATGGGCCACCTAAAAAGTACGGGACCCATGGACCTAGTCTGTATGGACTTCTTGTGCATCGAGCCCGATGCCCAGGGCATAGGAAACGTGCTGGTCATCACTGATCATTATACCCGCTACGCTCAGGCCTTCCCAACGAAAGAGCAAAAGGCCATTACGGTGGCTAAAGTACTCTGGGAGAAGTATTTCATCCATTATGGGCTCCCTCAACGTCTACACTCCGACCAAGGACGGGATTTCGAAAGCAAGTTAATAAAAGAATTGCTGAACCTCTTACACATCAAAAAGTCCCGTACCATGCCTTACCACCCTGAGGGGGATGCCTTACCAGAATGCTTCCGCCGCACTCTGTTAGATATGTTAGGCACGTTAACTGGGTTGGAGAAGACTAAATGGAGTCGTCATGTAGAAACTCTCGTCCATGCCTATAATTGTACTCGACATGACTCTACTGGGTTTTCGCCATACTTCCTCATGTTCGGTCGCGAAGCCAGACTACCGGTGGATATACAGTTGAGAGTCGCCACCGATGGGGTACCCAATACAACCCACTTCCGATATGTGCAGAGATTACAGGAGAGCCTGCACCGGTCCTACAGTCAAGCCAAGAAAGCCACCGAAAAATTGAATGCCGGAAACAAGAGGCGGTATGACCATAAAGTAAAACACCAGAGACATTACACCTGGCGATGCCGTACTCCTCCGCAACCTGGGAGTACCGGGAAAACATAAGCTGGCCGACCGATGGCGAGAAGTGGTATACTCTCTCAATCTCTCAATTACCCGGCCTTCCAGTCTTCCGTATCAAAGACTCAGAGGGTCGGGTGAAGACCTGCATCGTAATCACTTGCTCCCTATTCCCCAAATAGAAGGAGACTTGGAGTGGCCTACATCTCCCCTGAGTGGGGAAATGTCATCAGGAGAAGAAGTCGGGAACGAGGAAAGTCTGGAAGATCCACAGGAAGGAACCTCTCAAAGGGGCCTTCCGGCCGCGGGGGCATCTCCCGAAGGAGCTACGGGTAAAGAGCCCCTTGGTCCAATGACAGAGACGCTGATCCCAATGAGCCAGCCGCTAGATCCACAGAGCCTGTGCTTTGTGCCACAAAGAGACTTTGTAGATATACCCAGCCCTTCAAGGGCAGAGTTGGAGATACCCGATGGAAATTGCTACTCTCCAGAAGAGGTAGCTGAAGAACCAATTCGCAGAAGCCAAAGAGCTGGTCAACCTCCAACGAGGCTGGCTTATGATCACTTTGGGGCACCCCATTATGAGGCTCAGCAGTGGGCTCGCAATCGCATCCAATCCGTTATTATCATGTTCAGTGAGATGTACAAGTTGATTTAGAGACCTATGTATTAGCTGTTTTTCATTATATAAATGGTTGTGCAGTTATTCGTTGTCCAAGCGGGGACGTTGGAATCCACAGGGGGAGGATGTAGCCGGGACCCCCTTTTTCACCCTTGTTAGTGGAGGGAGGTTGCGCCTGCGCGGATGTGTGTGGACAGAGCCCACGAAGGAGGAGAGTGCTGATTGGTGGGAGGTGGCAAGACCCTTGTCTCAGTAGCCCCGCGGGTACCTTGTGACTGGGTTGATCCAATGGGAACAGGGTGTGGAGGAGGAAAAGGGAGGTGGTTGCGCTCACGTGGAGCAGAGCAGGAGCGGAGAGGAGAGGAGACGGAGCTTCGGTGCAGGGGAGGCACCAGACCCCCCCCCTGCGTAGGCCGTGTGCCCCTGGCCCAGTTAGGCCCTGAGTCATGGTAGAGACAAGCAGAGCTAGGGATTGCCGTAGTGAGGTTCCCGATTCCCCTTAGTATCATTCGTGTGGAGCAGGACTGTACTAATTGGAGGGAGGTCTGGGCTCAGACCCCGCTATTCGATTTCGAGTGTCCGGGTGGGATCGCCCTGGATTACCGCGTGGGCGGGAGGACGACTTCTGCCTCGGGTGGATCCTTTGTGAAAAGAGTAGCAGTTCCGGGTACCGGAGTACCCGGCAGGTATTTCAACAAGTGCACCAACGGTACCATCCATTCATTCGGGACTCAGTGGCTGCGCAGTCACCCATATACACACATACATATTTGCTTACGTGGGCGCGGGAGGACTTATCCCTTGAAGGATCGGACATGGGGTGGGATTACCCGGTGGAGGGATCGGGGAGTGTTGGCGTCCGCATTGGCGCAGTATTGAGTGTCTCCGGAGGGAGTGTATTGCATGTATAATCGTGTGCAAGTTTAAATGCAAGTAAAAGAAGTTGGTTACCGTTATAGGCTATGTGTTAGTGATTGCTGTATACATATATGTCCTGCGAAGATCCACTCCCCCTCTGGTGGGAGCTGTCGCAGGTGGAGGCGCTGCACCCGGTATAGTTATTACGCGAGTACCCCAGGCTCTCCGTGGCAGAGACTTAGGCCCTGTGAGCCTACAGGTGATACAGCACACGGTAGCGGCCTGCAAGCGATAGGAAGCAGGGCTACACATATAAATATACTCCACCTCCCTTTCTAATAGCCGGATTCTTCCGAAAAAGGGAATAACGATCTAAATTAACTGCCCAGTCATGAGTTTCATCCCACTATGTTTCAGTAATGTCTATGATATCATACTGCTCCCTTGTAGCTATTATTTCAAGCTCCCCCATTTTATCTGTCTGGCTTCTTGCATTAGCAAGCATGTATTTGTTTATTTTCATTCTGTACTATTATCTTATCTGCTCCTTCTTTTCTGAGCCAATTGGGTTTAGTCTTTAGAAGTTTTCTAGTGTTAGCTGTATTTAATATGGGTGTCTCGCTGCTTGTTCTGTTCAAAATGTGTGTTTCCTGATCCTGTGGAAAGGTCTTTTTAGAGCAGCACCAAACACTTTACGGGTTGTATTAATTCACTCACTTTTCCCTTATATGTGTTTAAATATGTTACACCTTAAATAAGTGTAGCCATGCATAATAATGACTGTGTACATCTTCCCTGTTGGCAGTAAGTCCTGGTAAGTACAGGCCTGCCAACAGTAGTTATGGAGGTTTTCCCTCACACCCTGGTGTGGTGCCCTGTGTAAGGAAGGGAGTGGCTGTATGCTCTGAGTCCCTGTATAGTGACATCAGAGATGCGCCTGCCCCCTGAGGTATAAAGGGCACAGCACTGTCAGTTAGTGTCGGGTTAGCCAGCAGTTGTGTGAAGCAGCTGGTAAAATGTATGCTACGGCATAAGGGATTGGAGGAATACTTTTGTGATCCTAGTGCAGTAACTAGCGGTAGCAGAGTGACCAATCAAGTCTGTCTAAGCCACACTGTGTCCAGGGACCTGGCACAGTGGTGATCTCCCTAGGAGAAAGGGAATCCCACTTCAATACGGGAGGGCGTACCTGGCAAAGGGACAGCACGGAGAGATGTGCGGCTAGAGCCGGCAGCTGCATGGGGCAGTCTGCTACATCCCAGTCTACAATAAAGATGTCGTGTTCAAAGATATTCCCGCTGTGTGAGTGTGAGATTACTCTGCAGTGGCAGTCACCACCGAGAAGGAGTTCCTCACCAGGACAATCTCCCTGCGGAAGCATAGATCATGATGAGGTGGAGGCGCTGCACGTGAAGTAAGTTGGACTCGTAACCACTACCTCAGCTACCTGTCCTGATGACATCCCCTAATACCATCAAGCGGGAGACTCAGGAGTCCTGTTACTTGCAGGTGCACCACCACACACGACCTTGTAATGGGGACCGGTAAGACCACACGGGCCAATGTGAGATTGGGTGGGTCAGACAAGGGGGGTCCAGCCGTTACATAAGTTTGCACTAAAACGCTCTTTTCAAAGAGTAACAACAGAAAACAAAACATAGGAAGGGGCTACTTCATTGGAAGGCCTCCCCAATGTGACCACCCCATTAAAAGGTCCTGCCTGAGAATTAGGGCACTACCCCAATAGCACTTAACCCTTAGCCTCCCTTGTGCACTTGGGGAGGGAGGGGTCACTGACGCTTGGTCATGGAGCACCAGCCTTAGTTCAAGCACTTTCTTAAATTGGGTTGGTACCTCAATAAAGGAAATGCACACAATACATGTTATTCCAGGTGTACAGTATAGCACCTTTACATTTCACATACATCTCCATGTTTCATAGATGTGCACATACAGTAAGAGCAGGTGTCAAAATGATTACAGCGTCGTGGTTTATGGGAAACTTACAAATAATGTGCAGAGGATTTCAATGTTTTCATGAGCCAGCGTTATATGACATTAAGACTGAATGATTATCCCCCCCCCAAAAATGTGCTATAAGAAATCATTCATCCTTTTGTGCTTGCAGTTTCTTTCATACTAAGCGGCTGTGCTTTGAACAGTAGCAGAACAGCATTTACTGATCCAACTTTAGATGTAAGAAGAACCACAGAGAAATTGGAAGCTGGTTAAACACATTTTAGCACACAGCCTTAAATTAGAGATAATACCGGCTTGTATGTAATAAGGCGGGAAAGGAGAAACATTCTCTGTGAAGGGTTTTGTCTTTACCTGCTGTGGCTTAGTCAGCACAGGCATGATGCCACTAGTGTTAAGCAATCAAAGCATGTGTAATTATTTAATAAGGGGTTTACTTCTGTCACCAATATAATCCCAAACTTAAACAGCTTTTTCCATCCTGGCTACAGACACACTCACATAGTTTATCATAAAAACTCCCCTATTCTAACAAACTTTTTACCTAACTCTCATATTTTGTATAATCTGTCTCACAATCATTTCCTCCCGTCATGTCTTTGTCAAGTTGCTTTTAGTTTTTTCCTCTGGGTATTTTTCATCAAAGCGTCTTTAATGTATGTTGTGCTTGTAGGAATATATTAGTACATTTAGCACTGCTTTGTTGTCAATGGATGAAAATTAATTTGGAGCCATAATAACTAACCATTGTTTATGTAAAATATGGTAATATATTTATTGGATGAGAATCACGGGTATGATAACTATGAATGATTATTGTGTGATACTGTAGTTAATCTTTTCCGACTTCATAAACGTTGTGTTGTAAATTGGAAGCACTTTAAGTGCACATCTCTCCCATTCAATCCTGAGCTAAAGAGCTACTAACATCAGTATGGAGTAGGAAACAAAATGGTGTCATTGTATTGTATGTCTTTATTTATATAGCGCCAAAAGTGTACTCATCGCTTCACAAAGAATACAGTACAGGGAATTAAAATGATACAATAAGTGCAGCAAAATCAGACAATAGGAAAGGAAATACCTGCCCCGAAGAACTTACAATCTAAGAGGTATGAGGGGAAACTTACAGAGACAGCAGGTGAGGGAATAAGTGTTGTGTATGGCAGTGTTTGGCCACAATGTGTGGTAGGAGTGGCTGAGTGTGGGACAGTAACCATGAGTGTAGGCTGTTGGGATGCTTAACTTGTGGGGTGAGTTTTAAGGTTAGTCAGAATTAAATCAGTCATACAGGTAATGGTAATGATGGAAGCTTAAGAAATATATGGTGACAGTGGCCAAAAGGGTCATTAAAAAGTTGTGGAAATATGCACGATTTCAAGAGTCCCTAAACTTGTTAAACATTGGAGCAAATGTCTGTGGTGCTCATTTGGGGAAGGTTTATCCAATGTTTCTGCTCAATGTTTTCACTGCCAGAGGACTACAATGCAGTGCTGGACCCTCTGGCACTGAATGGGTTACACAAATGAAATGAGAGAGCCTTAACCGAATAAATACATTGTTTTCCTGTAAAATAAAACGATAAATATTTTTTTTTTAAATGTGGTACTCCAGATTTGTAAAAAAATAAATAAAAAGTGATTCATATGAACTAGTCCCACCCCATGCCAACCACTGCCTCTGAAATGCCTTATTTTACCCATTGTCCTTTACATCTAGGTTCATACATATGCAGCTGAGCCATTTCATTCATTAAGAGACAACTTTTATTCTGTCTTCATTGTAACAGAAGAAATGGAATTATCTCTGATTTAGCGGTCACAGTAAAGAATGAATGTAATGAACAGAAATAGTCATTTACTGGGCTGTGCACTGTTTAGAGATTTTCTGCTTCGAGGTTTGTTTATTAGTAAAGGTTATAATAATGCAATTATACATGGGTGATAAATGGGCTATTAAATGAAGTGTAAAGTCTCTGAAGAGAAAGAAGTCTGAATGGTTTAAGGAAGCAGAATTCGATGTGGGTGCAGTGGAGCTTTTATTTTCAATGGTTTAAAAGAACTAAAATAAATGTAATGTAGCCCCTAATTCTGGATTTTCTTCCCCACAATATCAGAAGTTGGACTACAATCTACTGTAGTTATTGTATCTATTTTGTGAGGTTTTTTTCCCAAAAACTGTCAACTTAAATCCCCCTAAAAACTGTGAAAAAAAATCTGGTGGTTTTCAGTGATTATTTTTTCACAACATACAGTATACTCAAAGCTAGCGTTATAGTTAGTATTTGCATTTGGTTATTTTTATGAACATTCATGCAATTTGTCAGATATAATGAAGGTCATTTATCAAAGTCTCCTGGCTGCATAACTGGGGCAAAAAATGATACCACATTAATAAGAAACATTTTTAGAGTTTTCTCCCTGACAAAACGGATATAGTACTTTTGCCTCAGTTTTGCCCCAAATTTGCAGACAGGCGATTTACCATCAATGTTATTTGGTGGCCTATAGGGATTTATTTATTTTTTGGGGTGGGGGTACTCTTTGAGGAACTGTTACTGTTGTCTTGGTTTTGTGTCTAAAAAAATTGTGTTTTGATTTTGCTAAAATTTGATTTTGTTTTGTTCGCAAAAAACAAAAGTTTGCCCCGTTAATCAAAAGGGGAAAAAATGACTCAGAAGATAGGCCTTTTTATTGTTTTGGCTTGTTTTTTTTTTTTGCACCAATTCAAATTTTGTTCCAAAGTTTAACTCAGACATCTGAATGAACTTTGAAGTATGGAAAGTATTGGATCACTTAATGTAAAAACACCATTCTTATGCAAGCTGTCAGTTGCATTTGACTGGTTACTGTTTTATTATTTTTTTAAGAAGAAAAATTAATCAATTGCCATAAAAACATTGTTCAATTTAGACATTGCTTCTTGAAGCCTTGGACAAATTTAGTGTGATTTATTGCTGTCAAACCCTAGTAAGTTTCCACTATGTAATTCTCAGTGTTTGCAACTGTTGTTCACTTGCATGATGACAATTTCTTTCACTAGTTAATCATAGCTCCACTACACCAGCCATGAGTTGATTTAATCCTGCAGTCCAACAATGAGTCTACAGAGATTGCAGGTAGGAAGTTCTTGTTTGTCTGTGTTTGGTTTAACATTTTGAAACATCAAGAGGCTAAAGAAAAAAAGTGGACAGTGATCTGAGCGGTTCCTGTTTTCCTGCCCTTTTTGTTTGTTTTAATGTCCATCTCGCAGGTCGGCAGAGGTGAAACCCCTAAAGCAACATTTAATTTATTGTCAATTTCCTCTACTGGGTCTACAAACACTCAGTGGTCCTAATTGAGCTTAACTGGTAGTTAGGCAAAAGTAAGACATTGATATTGAGATAAACTTTGATGCCCTAGGACAGGGGTGCTCAACACCAGTCCTCAACTTACCCCAACATGTCAGGTTTTCAGGATATCCCTGCTTCAGCACAGGTGGCTCAATCAGTCCCTGCTTCAGCACTGGGGGTTCAATCAGAGGCTCAGTCTTTGACTGAGGCTCTGATTGAGCCACCTGTGCTGAAGCTGGGATATCCAGAAAAGCTGAGGTTGGGGGAGGTTTGAGGGCTTTAGTCCTAGGGCTCCCCCTAGTAATTTGCAGTATGATGTTGTAGTAGAATTTAATAATAATTAAGATGAAGGCCCTAGGGAGGAAGAGAAAATCGATCTGTCCACGATAAACCCTGTCACCATTGGCAAGTTCAGTGCTGGTGTTTCCGTTCTATATCTACGACCATGAACAGGGCAGTCAGATCTGTCCCTGCTTTATCTCTTCTTCAATAACTATATAAACCATGACAATGTACTTTCAAGTGATGCAAATATTGTAATTGGAAAACTGCATTTTATACTTTCAGGAGATTAACAGAGTTTATGCCAGACATAATATACTAGTTGTAAAGGCCCTAGATAAGTGAAGGCATGTTGCTATTTAGCATTGTTAAAGCTCACTTCTGAGAGGAACCCAATGTGTGGATAAAGGAGAAAAGTCTTTCTGAATGACATAACTGCTGCATATTAAAGTTGCATTGCAACTTTTTAGAGCAATAGAGGGCAAAAGAGATGCAGTGTACAGTTTAGGATGTACTGTACTGTATGTAGACACTCCCTGTATGCTTCCAGCCTTTCTACGGACAAAGTATAACTTAACACTGCAGCACAATACCATCCCAAATCTCCATCACATTGGCTATGTACAGTAATCATCTGTAATAGCTGACAGAGCTAAGGGGCTTCTCTATTGATGTGTAGCATGGCCTATATGACATTCGGTATAATTAGTAGTAATCAGAAGCTGTAATAATTGGTAATCATGTAGTGTATAGTAATAGAATAGTAGAGTTGTGCTCTATGCCAGTGGTTTCCAACCTTTTTTTGGATTAGGAACCCAATGTGAAAATCTGAGAAAACCCAACCCCTTTTAACAGCGAGCCTGAGATCAGATGCACTTTTCAGTTCTTCTGTATTTGGTACAAATTTTAAATGAGCTGAAAATTACAGGAAACCTTTTAGGGATGCCGAGGGAAGCCAAGGGTTCCTAGGATCTCTGGTTGAAAAACCCTGCTCTATGCTTTATACAGCATCATTTTATTGTTGGGGGGGTAGCTACTAAGCATTGGCTAGCTTTTCAAATCATCACATTAAGCTTAAGATGGATCTAGTCGTGCAGGACAAAAGCTATGAGAAATGTTGGTTCAGTAACGATTGCAATTGATACGGAGAAAAAAACCAGACCAAAAGATTAACTGTTGGGCAGAAAGATGGTTAGATATGAAGAGACAGGCAGACACCTGCATATAGGCAAATAGTTTGACACATGAATAGACTGAGTGATGGACATCTCGATAGATGCCTACAGTAGATTGATTTACATTTTCAGCACCTCCCGTTGAAAACTGATGTGTCCTCAGGGAGGTCTACCACTAATTCCATTGGGAGGGTGGGAAACAGGACACTAATACCAAAATCTCCCACAAAGCATGTCTACATGTTAGGGGCAAGGCAGAGTAAAACTTTTGTGAAGTAAGACTTTTCAGTGTAAACATTAGTTGGCCTTGAATGACCTGTCACAGAGATTATGCCACTGCAACTCTTGCTAGCCTCAGAGGAAGTGTTTTCACTGACATGCCCTGGGGGATACTTGGGGGAAAACTGAGATAGAAATCTCAGAGAGAGTAAAAGGAAAGATAGGTCTAGATTAACTTTTCAAGTGAGAAAACGGGTTTGACCTCCAACCTTGTAAGGTAAAAGGCTGTTATCAGGTAAAATAGAGCCACATCATAATAAACTGAGTGGTCTTCCTTTAGGGGATTGTTCTTTAAGAATGATCAACACAAACACAGACGCTCTGAAGCTGTCACAACCTGTGTTCCACCAGTCAGTGTTCTCTCCTTTTTTCTGTTGCAACTTGCCACCCACAGTTGGATCTATGCTTTCTCTCTCCCTCTCCCTCTATCTCTCTCTCTCTATATGTATATATAAAACTTTTTTTCTCTTTCACTCTTTCTCTTTATCGCTTTCCTTCTCTCTCTCTTTCTGTGTCACATGCAGTATGACATGTCATGAATATCTTACCCCGAGAGGTGTACAGCCCCTAGCACAGCTTATTTTCACAGGAAGAAAGGAGAAAAATGATGGACACAGACAGATAATTTGATACATGCCATTATAATATTAGTGTCATTCAACTTCGTCTAAATCTCTCTGATTTCTCCGCATATCCACTCCCTGAGTCTCAAGCTGCTGCAGACAGGACAAAATAAGTGTAACTTCATACCAGAAAAAGAAAACTTCAGAAAACTTCACACCAGAGGGTCTAGGTATCAATACGACAGGATTTATTTCTCTGCTTCATGTAGTGCATTTTGTTGTCCAGCTTGATATCAATGTTGTTATATTGTACACAGACCTCCATATGGATAGGCAATGAAACTCAGGTGTGATCAAAAATCAGTTTACTGTATATCAGTGAATAGAACCCTTTAGCTGCTTTGAAATATTTTTTTTATTCCCTCACCCCTGTATTAATATTGTATTTGCTGAAAGAAAAATCTAAAAGCAGTTTGCTTTGAACTGAAACATAATTCATAGAGGCCTGCCAAATTTCTCCATTTAGGTAGGGAATAAAGTTAAAAAGTGACAGCGTGTGCTCTTCAGCATGTGTACACCTAGAATCTCAGTGTCTGCTGTTTAAATATCATTTGAGAGACCAGGCTTGGGGAGCCTTAGAATGTAGCTCGATCTATCGATCTATCGATCTATCTATCGTCCTGAATAGACACAGGGCCTTATGCAGAGAGCATCGTTATTTCGAAATTCGCCATTTTTTGTACAATTTCGCGCAGAAACCGGCAGAAAATGGCGAGTTCCGAAAAACGCGCCATTTTGTTTTTTCAATTGCTAAAACTCGCCTCGCGGCTGGCGAGAACCTCCATCTCGCCATTTTTAAAACTCTCCGAATGCAGAGAGGTGCGAACGGCATAAAGCGGCTGTTCGCGCCAAAAAATGGCGCGATTCTCGCATTTTTGCCGCGCCAGGAAAAGATGGCAAGATGGCGCTCGCCGCCTATAGTAAAGGGGAAAAAAAGGCGCAAATTTGTTTTTACACGTTTCTGAAGCGCGCATCTCGCCAATTTAAACTCGCCACACGCATCCATGTTAAACATAGCAGAATTCGCACTTTTCTGCATATGGAGAATAAAACTCTCCAAAAAGCTACTTTTTATGAAATTCGCCAATTTTAAAATTCTATGCTCTCTGCATGAGGCCCACAGAGAGAACCCTGTTCCTATGAACTTTTTAAGAAGTCCAAAGGTGGAGCGAAGAATCAATTGCCGTTCAGAAAGGCAATTTCAAAGAGAAAGTCTCTTTGAATGGGGAGGGCACCCTTAAGTATATTTGTATTTTTAAGTTTACTTTTACGGATGAACTATAAATTACTTTATTGATGTGGTCATAAGCAAACTAAGCTGCTGTGGAATAGAGGCTGATGACACCATTAAAGGCATTTATGTCAACATTTTCTCATTACAATGTTATTATTCCTTATCCCAGAACCTCAAATCCTACACACTTTAGATGAAACAGTTATATTGAGTATGATTATTTTTTTGGTTATTCGTAATAGTAAATTAAATGTTATTTGTTAATAGTAAATAGTGAATGATGAACTGACTCCCACATTCTTTATTCTTACGGCCCTCAAAAAGATAGCATTTCCACGGCATGTACTGTATTAATGCACTTAGGTGCTGTGACAGGAGGGGGTAACCAGGCTATCTAATAAAGGTTTAATCCCCCTGGTTTCTCCTGAACCCGTAGGGTCCCTGGTACTCCATAAGACAGGGATCAGGGATGAAACATGTTGGAGAATAAAATGACCCTGTTTTTGCTATTTCATGTTCCCTGAACCCTAGACTCGTGAAACTTTCTGTGTGTGAGTTTTAGGTGGGATATTTGGGTAAGAATGCACTTCTTTTCTTTGCAGGAGTTCGGGAACCGGGGCTACCGGTAGTACCTTAATTCTACCCAACGTGCAGGCATGATCTGCCGGTATGTGAGTAAAATTACACCGGGACTGCCGTGTCCCCCCCAGACACCTGCTTTTCGAGACCCGATATCCCAGTCCTACATCCAGCACAGACATAAGTCTCCCAAGGTCCCCCATGTATTAAAATATGTGTTTTAATGTTTTATACATTTGTTATAAAGCTTGCCGGGTGATAAGTTATGGTGCCAGCAAGTTATGGTACCAGCAAGTCTACATAGGGTCCGTAGTACAAAAGGGAGAGGCTGTCCAGAGGTGTGAAAGCACTTGGTGAGCGATAAAAGGTGAATGGCCAGGTCCGGAGTAGACACCCTTTTGTCAGTTCCAGACCTGGTGGAGCCGGCCCAGCAGGAGGCAATGAGTTAGCCAGAGAATATGCAGCCATATAGTCTGATCCTCTTGGCTAAAATCATATTTCCTGCTGACCCAGCTTTTGAGCCTCTATGGCACGCCTCCTTCCCTGACGTCAGCCGAGGTCGAGCCCCTCTTTCTATTGTCTGGCTGGGTGGGATTCTCCTTCTCTGATTGGCTGCTCGTTCCCCCCTCCGTTCTGGGGATAGCCCAGTGGAGTGTAAGTAAGGTGCTGACCGGGAGAGAGAGGAACGCAACCAATCGGGAATCGATGAAGCTACGACGGGCTTTTCCAAGTTGCTCTGTTTGAAATAGCAGAGCAGCCAGCTTCGTTTTGAAGCCTGAAAAGTTTGCCTCTCTGAGACTAAGTCACGTCTTTCGCGGCCAAGTTCTACAAATCGTTGTAGCGGTTGCGGTCAGGATTTCCGACCGAAATCAGATCCAGGGGATTCAGGTCTAGGTCCCGGTCAGGATTTTCTGTTGGATTTCGGTCCAGGACATACGGAACAAGGTTCTGTTCAGGGTAAGCCCATGCAAGCGGGCGCCCTGCACCTAGGAAAGGTAGACCACATTTGCCAGACCCCCATAAGTGTGTATATTCTTGTATTTTGTATTTTTGTGTGTTTCAGAGGTCATTTTATTTGACTGCCTTGTTTTGCCTGGTGACTGATCCCTTAAATATAATGTGTTAAGAGACCTGGTTTACCATGACAGGTGCATAGCTGGTAGCACTATATCTTAAGATACCATAAATTTAGCTTCTTCCTAAAAAGAACTGCTACGTCTACTCATCTTCAAATCCATCTCCACAACTTTCAATGCCACAACGAAGTCTAATTTCTGTGCTCTGGAAATGTTTAAAAAAAATAAAAAAAATAACAGGATGATGTGGATTAGTCCACATTCACCAGGTTACAGAGACACATACTGTAGGACACAAGAAACAAGACATTACCCAAAATTAGACATATTAAAGGACACAAATATCTAACTATTTGAATTGCAAACTGAGGAAGATCATTCTGGGAACATATTATATAAAGTGGCATCTTTAGCAAACATTAAGCAGTCGATTTGCACATACAGCCAATAATTAATTCATCTCTACTGTAGCATGTGTAGTTTATGTATAGTTTACCATCTACCTTTTGTAGTGATTTAATAAATCCCTTGTATCCTGGACCAGAAAGACAAATAGTAAAATAGATAAGAAACGTAAACATTGCACAAGTCCACAAAGTGTTATTGATAACAATGGAAAAAAATGTTATTTCACTGTAACCCATCTCATTTGTAGTGTAAAAATCCTGGCTGTGTGATCTGTGTGCTCTTTATTCATCTTTTTCCCCAACAGTACAAGAAAAACCATCGCATTTGTCTGAAAATACCAATACTACTAGATTAGCTAAATTCCCATTCAGCTATTTTAGGTGTAACTTGTTTCTTGATAGTTTTAACCTATGACCCTTAATGCAAACTGCTGAAGTGCCAAGAGGCTATACTGAAGAACTGTAAGATAAACAGGAACTAATTATGTTCAGTGCCTGGATTCACAGATCTGTTTGTGGAACGGACCCCTCTTGACCTACAGTAAAGGGAAAACTTTCAAGCCTCTTCCAGATGCCAGTTCAGTCACCGCTGGTTCATTTTCCTCCTACACTTGGTCAGTGCAAACTTCCTGCAGCTGTCATAGACAAAAGACTTACATTGAAATGATTTTTGTATCTCTAGCGCTGCCCATGCATATTATCCAATTTCATTCTCAGAGTTATACTGTAAGGATTCACATGGTGCATTTTATGTATCTGTGTTGTAACTAAGAAACGGTATTTATTAATAATACCAAGCCAAAGGACTAACACAAAGACACATATTGTACATCATTTACTTTGTAGACTTCAACCCAATGTAAAGCAATAGAAATGTATGAAATCAATAATATGCAGGTGGCTGTAATATAAAGTGATAATGTAAAGTTAATATAAGTGTAATATTAGCTCATTAGAAAATTGAACACAGGTAAAATAGCAAATTGTGCATTACCCTTACCTCCAATGAAGCGTAAAATGACACTGCGGGGTCATGTGACATCACGTGACCCACGGGGTCATGTGACATCACGTGACCCACGGCATCATTTGATGTCACGTCTCCATGGTAACGAGTGTCACGTGACGCCACGTTGCCATGGGGACGCGTGGACTGAAGCTGATAAGTACATTTACAGAGGCCCCGTGCTCTCAGCTGCCGCGCGCCCCCAATAAACTCTCACGTCCCCCATTAAATAAATAGCTCACATGAGCACATTCACATGTCTTAGGCTTTGGTCCCGCTGCGTCCGGAGGCGTGCGCGACCGCGCGGCAGCAGGCCACCAGCCCCTTTCCTCCAGTCTGGAGGTCCCCGCTGGCTCCTTCCGGCGTGGCTGACTGCGTGCTGTGTCGCGTCAGCCAGCCGGAGCTACAAGGAGCTTGTGGTTTCGGCGAGTGTCGCATCACGTGACACTCACGGGAACCATTCACGGAATGGATCCCAACAGCCAATCCGATTCCCCCTTTGCTCCGATCCCCCCCCCCCTCCGATTTCTCCCTTCTGCTCCTCCGATCCCCGTTCCGATTCCCCCCATGCTGCGATCGGGGGGATCAGGGGGGGGGGGGTGCGTTCCGATTCACCCCCCCCCCCGTGTGTATTTTCCTGTGTGTGTATGAGTGCCTGTGTGCCTGTGTGTGTGTGAGTGCCTGTGTGTGTCCTTCCCTCTGTGCTGTTCGACACTGGGACTCCTTGCTTCAGAGTGCGAGGGGCTCCGGGAGTGAGAGAGGGATGGGGACGGGGGGTAACGAGAGCCCTCCGTTCAAACCACACTCAAACCACGCCCCCCCCCCCGTCTCCGGCTCCCGCTCCCTACAGACCGCAGGTAGCGGTCAATTGCCTGTCAGGGCGCTGCCTGCATGCAGTGCGGGCGCGCTGACTGAGGGAGCGGGGCCTTAGCCTTAGACAGGTCTGCAACCCTGCATTTCACCATTATCAACTAGCATACAGTGCTTGCACTGCAGCAAGGGATTCTGGGAAATGACATGCAAATGAGCACACCGTGTCACCTTTTCTCTGAAATCTATTTTTACATGGAACCCTTATACGCTAATGCTCGCTGTTAACACAGCTTTTAAGCAAAGCAATGGAATCCGATGCAAAGCCAGAGAAACCACTCAAAGACATGTTTCAACCTTAATGGGTTATACCATAGGGCAACGTGAATCGTTATCCTAATACCTTCCATGGTGTTTTATGCATGCATACAGAGGTAGGATCTAGATATCCAAAATAATCAGCGCACCTCGTATCATAGGAAGAAAAAGAGAGAAGAAAAAAAGAGCACAATAGTGAAGCATGTTCACAATATATAACTTGTGTCTGTAGATGGTGAGATATGCACTTACATTTCAGTGCCTGTACTCAGGCATGTAAAGGTATCTTTTAGGCATCTTCATCACCATGCAGTCATCACAAGATTCAAAGGAAACTTCTTTTTTCCAAGGTTCAGCTTTATATAAAAAATCAGGAATGTGATTTACACAAAACAATGTTAAAATATGGGCACCGACCAGTTCATAGTACACCGCAACCTTCTCCGGTGTTCGCGTCAGTCACTTCCCGAACTAGTCAGCGTTCTATGTCACTTCCGGTTCCTGGTGGTTCAATGAAACTGGTCCTCCCGGCAACCCTACGCGTTTCAAAGGCGGTTCTTCTTCGTCAGGGGAAGTATCTAAATACTTAGAAATTAGATTAAATTAATTTGAAGGCATCTTCAAACGACTTTAAATTAGAAATGTAACCCATGTTCCCCCTCCCTCTGGGAGAGTTCACTGCTACACGGTGTGGTGCATACCTGCTGGCTCACAGTAGATCTGAGTCTCCCGCGTTGTTTTAGAGGAGAACAGAACAGGCTTCTGGGGGAGTAACTGATTCATACTCAAGGTGACAGCGCCTCCATCTCTTGCAGGCCCCAGGAATTTGGAGACAATCCCTGCAGGAGAACTTACTTCCTCTCCCCCTGATAGATTGTAGTCTCAGGCAGGAAGGTACAGTATATTGTAACAAGAACACACTTTATTGTACACACTGCAGATGATCAGCATACACAATACCAATAATCACAGCTCACACAGTGGTTACAGCAGTTCTTGGGCTTCACCATCAGGATGTACCCTGGACCTCCATTGCGGGTAGAGGGCCCCCACAGCAGTCCTTGCCCTTCCCTGACTCCCTATTAGAGCCAGGGGTATGGTCTCACTCCTAACTCCCCAAGGGGAGAAGGCAGTAAGTGCACAGCCAATCTGCACTTCTGGGTGAGAACTTGTCTCTCTCAAGGGTAGAGGCAACTGACTAACTTTGGTAGTCTTAAGAACAAGAAAAGAAGGAAACAGGTCTGAATCCCTGATTGGACACACACAGGCCTAGTTGCACCGCCTCCCCTGTGACTCACTGAAGCTGCTGTGGGTGGGGAAAACCCATGATTAATCCTGGCAGCCCTGCTCTTACCAGGCTTACTGCCAGGAGAAGGGCAGACTGGTAGCCAGAAACCAGCCCTGGCTACAGAAATAAAACCTATGATGTGATGCTAGATTATTGATATTGCTAAATGTGTATTAAGGAAAAATGTATATGTAGCACATTTTCCCTCAAACAAGATTAATTTTAAAGGCGTTCAGGCTCAGCTAGCAGCAGTAAGGTCACAATATATCGGCTTAGCTAATGCCTCCATGAAGTCAACTCATGTGCAAGTCTTAACCCTTTCCCATCCAGAGGGGTCAGCAACACCTTGGGAAAAGGTCAAGAAGAGTCATTAAAATCATTCTGACATTATTGAAAAAATTGTTATTTAGGACATACTCTTTCCAAAATAGTAGACAGCACATTGCTTGTTGAAGGTTCTATTGCAGAAGAATAGTTTTAGTACTAATTGCGATAAACTGATTACATTAAAGAGCATAGCAGAAAAAACACACATTGTATGTCTTCAACGTCAACACTATAGCTTTCACATCCAAAATGTGTGTAATAAATCTATCTTTAATGACAAGTACCCTACCCCAGTGACCTTAGGTGGTCTCAGTGAGCAGCTTCAAGGAAGCGCTGATCTGATGCTGACAAGCTGTTGCTGGGAGTAGGATGATAAGGGGGTCTTTTTCTAAGAGGTCAAAGGGAATTACCTGCCCATCTTCTGATTGCAGTAAACTTTACACCTTTAATATGGATTGTAAATACATTCAGGAATTAGGTTAAAAGAAACTATAGAAACTATATTATGCTGGGTTATCAGTTTGAGTTTCAACTTTTACTACATCACTCTATTACTAACTCTAGAATACCTAAGCACTGATGTAGAAAAATTAGTTTGTACTGATGAATACAGTAAATACAAATATCACCTGTGAGCAAATTCACGTCAGACATGTCTGCAACCCTGCTTTTCGCCATTATCTACTAGCATACAGTGCTTCCACTGCAGCAAGGGATTCTGGGAAATTACATGCACATGAGCACACAATGCCACCTTTTACTGCATGTCCACCTTAACATGGACCCCTATATGCATATGCCTGCTGTATTACCCAGTACTGAAGAATACAAATCAACGTATAATTGTCTTCAAATATATAGTATCAGCAATATAATGTACATTATTATGTTTTCTTTACAGGTTACTTACAGAGTATTGTGTATATATTTCTTCTTCAATAAACCAAGCTGCTTTACTGTACTCCACCTAACCTAATGAAGAAAATTAGGGAAATCGTGTTGTGTTCATTTTAAACAGATAATCAATTATATAGCATAGGTTTTTAGCACTAAAACTCTTATGCTTTTGAAATCCCAATTGCAGCAGAAATGTGAAGCTGTTCAGTACCACAAAGGGCCGGGATCCTTTGAAGGCATCTGGGCTCATTATCAGAACCCTCCAGCTTCACCCCAGTAGTGCTCGCGTTGAAGGACCGGCTAGGACTGAATGGGTTAAGAATCACCTGCTGCCAGGAGCTCCAACCATAAATAAAGCAAACCTGCAGAGAAAGACCTACACAATGCAGGGAGGATGACCTTGTGACTGCTTGCAAATCCTGAATTAATTAATTGTAGAAATCCTTGGGCTCTATGAACAGCCTGTTTTATTTGTATTTTTTTTTTAGGTTGAGAAAATCAGAGGGATTAGTGCAGACGGGAATGGTGAAACATAACATGACTGTCTCAGCTTTCACCTTCAGGAATATCTCACACTGTACCTAAGGTTTGCTGATCTACTTTCCCATCCATGATCTAGGCAGTTTCAAACCATTAAAGCATTAGAAATGGCCACTCTTTACTGAGGATATGATTAGTCTCAGGCTATAAAACCTAGGTTTCTTGTACATGTTGCATATGTAGCCCTGTTTCCTTCTGAATACAGTACAACTACCAATGCTGTATAACCTGCTGGCTCACAGGGCCTAAGCGTCTGCCACGGAGAGCCTGGGGCAATATATTTATATAGAGTACCTCTTATCAGATGCAGCGCCTCCACCTGCGATGGCTCCCAGCAGAGCGGAAGATGTTCCTCGCAGGACAATAATACAATACTACACACACAGCATGTAAAAGAAACAGTAGCTTTACTAGCGATAACCATAACCATGCACTGTATATCCCTATCGGTGTTACTCTTCAATGAGACACTCTCTGCTCATGTGCGACCTCTTATCCGACGCCGTCGCCTCCGAGACTCTCTGCGCATGCGCAAGTACAAATGGCGACGCCCTGGATGCTTGGGCCGCCGCGGAGCCTCCGGTGTACCGAAACGCTCCCTGCACGCTCTGCAGCCTTCCCTTATTCTCCCATTGCAGCGGAGATAAGGGTAAGCCTGGGGGACCTGGATACACATATAATAATAATAAAAATGTTATAATCTTGTTCTTGGTGAATTAATGTTTCCATTGTTTTGCAATACCCTGCATATACAGTACTGTATGAATTTCTTATTTTAATTACTTCTGTGATATTTTCATTGTATTATGAACTAGTCCAATATAAACTGATCGTCCCACTCAACTTTGGTCATAATACATTTTCAAGGATAAACTGCTGCCATTTAAAAAATGTACCTTTTTATAAAAAAAAATTACATTGAAATAAGTTTGCTTGCAAACCTATTTATTATATTTGCTGCTGCCGAGATAATATTCATGAAACTTTCTTGGGCATCCAATCATTCAGCACTTCTTTCACAATATTGGTAAATTAGAATAAAAACTACACAATCCCTAGGAATCAGTTTGAGTGAGACTGTCTAAAACCATCAATATTCCTGGTAGAGAGGATACGGCACACACAATCTAGTAAAAGAACGAAGAGACGCTATAAAGCCACATTTGGCGCAGTGAATGCAGCTAATGGGGGAATTGTATGATCCAGGACGCTGGTATAATGTTAATCTTTATCTCAGTTTCACTTATTTTCCCGATTTAGTGAAATGCCAAAAAGTTTCGCTTAAATTGCCATGTTACATAGAGATGATAGAGGCTAGCTTGACCACAAGAAAGGTTGGGACTAGAATAACATGAGTGGGTAGAAAAAAGTGCAGTTAGGAAGTGGATGAAGTACAGTAGGTGATGGAGATTATTGAGCTGCTGAGGGGGTGTTTAAAGTGATAGGCTGTGATGTGAATATTGCCTCACTGGCGCGTTGAAAATATTTAAAACACATTATTAATGCTGTATTTGGGTGGGACAACAGCATTCAACTTAGTAAGAGAGAGAGAGACAGCCCTGTAATAACCAACGAATCAATAACTTGCTATTGCCATCTCCCCGGGCTACCTGGCACCCTTTACTGACCAGGAAGATACTCAATAGCCAACAAAAGAATTGCACAGTCAGACCATACTGGCCAACATTTGAAAGCTTTTTTGCAGGGGGGGGGTAGGAGGGGGGGAGATTTCTGATGCAAATGCATGAGATCTTTTCAAAATTCCATTGACTTGCATTTGAAAGAGGGGGTTATTTTTAGGGAGACAGCAGAACAATTATACATTTTAACCTAAAATTCTGGGATGTTTAAAATTCTAGTAGTTTGAGTACAAATGAAGAAGACACCTATGAGGCTTTAGAAACTCTGTACACAAAAGATCTCTAATGTTGGTAAAATGTATGACAACCTGAAACAAAATCATAAATAAAGAAAGTTGATCAGCTGAGTCAGACAAGCATGTGCTAACTTCTAAGATACTGTATGTGCCAATTCTATTCCTCCCTGCTGACCAGTCAATATGAACCCAATATAGTCAAAAATCTGGAGTGCATAGGGAACAAATACATTTAAAAGAAATCTTAACCTACAGTACAAGTTGTACATTGTAATAGGTATATAACTAAATGTCCGTCATACAGAACTGAAATGCATTCACTCAAGTGAGGAAGAAAAATTCCCAACAACTGTTTTATACTAATTAGGCTTTTCAAAGACACAGCTTGGGGGAAAAGAGAGTGGAACTTATACATTGATTGACGAGAATGTTTTTTTTATATATTTCTATTTAACCAAAGCAGAGAAAATCAGCATTGCCAAACAGGATGACAGCTGTTTCTTTTTACTGGCACTCTGTTCCAATGTGCCAACATTGCACTATCCTACACCAATTTAACACAAGGTAAATCAACACTGTGACTTCCAGTCTGGCCCTTTGAGTAGTCACAATTAATGAACTGGTGGCACTTATTCACTGTTTTCTATCTACACTTGTGACAATCATAAATAAGACCATATCAGATGTCCACAAAATGACTGAGATTCAAAACCGTCCTCCAACAAAACTAACCCTCTAGATTTAGTTCATTGTATTGTATTGTACGTCTTTATTTGTATAGCGCCATTAATGTACATAGTGCTTCACAGTAGTAATACACGTGGTAAACATATAAATAACAAATAATAAATACATATAAATAACAGGTCATGGGAATAAGTGCTTCAGAAAAACGTAACATTTAGGAAGAGGAGTCCCTGCTCCGAGGAGCTTACAATCTAATTGGTATGTAGGAGGAACGTACAGAAACAGTAGGAGGGCATGGATTTCATTGTTACTTAAAGCAGCAAGATGTACTGTATGGTTCCAAAAGAATATGTTACTAGCAACATTCTCATTTGACATCTCCCCTATGAATTCCAAAAATAAAATACTATATATATGCAATACAAATCCTCAATGCTCAGAACAGAGTGTTAACAATATTCAGCAAAACTTGTATTATATTTTACAGCTTGTTTAATATCAAGTTATTTATTGTACAGATGCAGCATCTTGTATCTCTAACCTGCCGCAGCACGTGCTGGTAAAACGCGGACCAAAAGACGAATGTTCGCGGCACCGTGCTTGGCAAGGGGGAATAGCCCATCAGATTAACACGATGGGTGTCCCTGCTTCTGAATGGGACTCCTGCTGTGTTAGTCCTACTGAGTTGCATCAGTCTGTTAGAGTAACAGTATACAGAATCAGTCACTCTCTCTGCGTGCCTCTAACAGGTGATCGCATGGTTTAATTTTAATAACATATTATTGAAGCAGGAGGTCTCCAGAGCTGAACCGAATTCATTTCAGCCTCGGGGGCCCCCTAATTCCCGAGTTACAGGCCCGGTATGAGGTGCCGGTATCTCCGCATAGTTTAGTTGTCCCGGTCAGGTGACGCGGGAGAGTTAAACATGCAGTTCCAGCACTGGAGACCCCCTGCTTCATTACTATGTCACTAAAATAACTTAAAAGCGGCTTCAATACCTTAGCTGCTAGCATATTTATACACTTACTAATCAACGATGATCCCAGCGATCACTGAAGCATCTGACACCACCATGGGTGACGGAAGCAATAAGATCCCACCGAAAGCCCAAAGGTTGCAACACTCCCAACTCCCAGAGGCCAGGGATCGTCGCTAAGCAACGTAACAATACGGAAGCTGAGATCATCCAAAGCGTGACATGAGAATTGGACACAATATATATCCCATATGAAGAAGAACAAACTCATTTAAAAGTAAATTTATAAATATGCAATAATGATTATGTATTATTTTAAGCCCTTATGGAGGTCTTGATGGACCAAAACGTCGGTGTTACGCATTTTGTATAAAATGAATACATTTTTTAATTGTTTGTAGTGTCCAACTTTCAAGTTTTTTGGGGTATCCATGTCGAGTTATTAGTCCCCTGATTAATAGCTGGAGTTACCATCTACTATACTTATATATTTTTGTAATTTGGGATCATAGACTCTTTTTTGATCTATGGCTTTAAAACAAAACTTTAATAGTTAAATAAGACTAATAATTTTACTTTAATTCCCCACAATGAGCAAGAGCTACACCGTCAAAAAAAAGCTTGCAGAGTCAAAAGTTCACTAGATATGGTAGCTTATGTAGTTCCTAACAGACCATTGAACTAAAATGCCATGATTACCCCCACACCAACTGAAATTCAGGTTTGCTAGCAAAGGCACCATCCCAGCCTGCTGCATTCAGTTCATATTTGGGAGGGGTTTCTCTGAAAATCCATTGCTGACAGATGAAGAGCAGGAACTGAGCCAGTTTCCCATGGAACAATAACTTTGTGCATACCGCATGTTGCTGTGCCCAGCCCAACCTGCCACACCAGGCAAGGAGAGCATTGGAGGAGGGGGCATATCAGAATGCCAACAGAATCAAGAGTTCTGGATCTATGCCAGAACTAAGGTGCTAGCCAAATGCGATGTTACATTTTGTCATTCCAAAATCCAAATAACTCACTATCCCTTATTACCATTTCAATTGCAAGAGCAGTCTATGGT